>NC_140973.1:2753087-2790587 GCF_056783735.1 Eptatretus burgeri
ATAGATATGCTTATATCGCAGCCGTGTTTCACGGAGCTGAACTCAAGTTGCATAAATGTATGATAACAATAATGTTACCCATAAAGGCCATAATCACAATTCCTATTGTATTACCAGTCTTTGATGCAAATCCCCAAAATTACGCGTTCAGAAAAATGAGGAAAATCAGGAAACAGAAAATTCTCATGTTTGCATCGAGCTGGAGCGATATAATCCTTTCAGACGCTATTTTCTTTTTCCAGATAAAAATATCAGTCACCAGAAACACCAAAATGATGAATGCGGAACTCGATAGAGTGCATACCTCCATCAGGCCGACCAGTTCATGTTTTGTATGCAACTGATAGGCCAGATCTGAAACCGGACATTAACCAAAATCAAATTGGCTGGTTCTTGTCACCGAACCAACTCATCCACCGAGTTTTGTCATAACTCGTCCACAACTTTTTGAGATATCGTGCCATATCATTTTTGGCCCTATCTCTCAATGGTGAAGAATCACAAAAATTCTGAGATTCGGATTCGGATCTTCACCAAGATCAAGAGTTGGTGTCCTTGTCGACCGACACACACACACTTTTAGAACAATTGCTTGAAAATTGTGGCTAAAAAAAAAAAAGACAGACACAGACACTAATAAAGTCGGTGCAAAAATATTTTTTCGCCAAGTAACAATTGCTTTACCCCAAGGTGTGCATTCGCGTACGGGACGAGACGCCATAAAATATTTCCAAATGCAGGACGAAAGTACTATTAACTGCAGGTTTTTGGAAGCGAAAAACAAGCAGATTCATTTTCTCCAGTGTTCAAAATATGAAATTCAATCGAAGTTGCTTGATAATAAACTTGATCATAAATCTAATAAAGTTCCTTGATAATAAAGTGATAGGTATACAGAAAAGTGAAAGACTGACACACACACAGACAGAGTGAACCAATTGCTTTCCCCCGCTTTGCGCTCCGAGCGCTGGGTAACAAGCAAACAGGCAAATGCAAACAATCGTTTAAATAATTCAAAAACACATGACAGACTTTCCTGCTGCACATTGTTTGATGGTTTTCGAGCCTCCTATTCCTCAAGCAGCATCACAGCCTGTGGGTCATTGTTATTTCATAAACATTTATTTACTCGGCATAAAATCATTTCCCTATCACTAAAGGATTTACCCATAAATCACGTATCGGGTCAAAATTCAGGAACAAGCCATTTGTTGTTTTTTTTGATAGGTTGGGGCAAGGGGGATTGGGGGGGGGGCACTTTGTCGACCTGCACATTCTCAAAATGCCAGAAACAATGATAATTCTGTATAAAATAGAACACGCAAGGGATTGTGATATGACCTGATAGCACGTAGCCTGGTCTTACCCCGAAGAAAGCATATTCCCAGTGATAAAATGACATCGACCTTGGGTGTGCTGACCTTATTAATGTTCTTATTTTCTGGAAGACTTTCTGGAGCAGACGGGGCAGCGGCGGCTTCATCCAGGAAGGACGAATCCTCATCCAACATCTCATCGCCGAGGGCAGCAAGCTCTGTGCAGTGGAACGCAGTCTCACTGAGGATAGAAACTCCCCTAACCCGAACCAGACTACAAAGTTCTTTCACCACTGAAAATTCAGATTTACGAGCTCTCAAATTTTATTCTAGCCTGGGCCTACCTGCTTCCAGGTCGTCATCGTCGACCTCTGGCATACCGTAGCTGCGGCCAAGTGTTTCCTGAATCTCGTTGGCATCCTCCATCATGTCCTCCATTTCATCCTGGATATTCTGCACCAGAAACATTAAAGTCTGCCATTTATAAACAATATTGTGTGAAAGATAAGACATACAATTATGTTCATCATGGAATGATACAACTCTATGAAAGAGAACAAACAAACAACAAGGATACAGAAGGAAATCAAGATACAGGAGGTCCCTCGGCCCATCAATCCAGTTTCAATTACACATTCCCCACAAGCCAGAATACAACACCATCACTGTACTCTCCTCTGACCCCCCCACCCAACCCCATTTTCTTTTTTTATTCTTCCAAAGAGACACAAAGAAATACATCTTCCCACTTGACAGGATATACTTGCAACACAGTGCACCAGGACAATTTCAACATAAAGATATCAAAACTCATTCACACCCGGCGACGAGTCATCGTCATCATGATTATTAGCCTCCCCGTTGGACTTTGTCCGAAAAGGGAGGTTATGGATTTGGTCTCGATTCTTGTGTCCGTGCGCGTGTGCATCCACAATCATATCTCAGACATTATGGACCAACTTTATTCATACTTGACAAAGCCAACAAATAATGGAATACAGATGCACATCATTTTGTTTCGCGATGCGATCAAAGACGGCCGACTAGTGGCCATTTTAGTTGAAAATAAATAATAATAATAATAATAATAATAATAATAATAATTTTTTTAAACCCTGATGTCGAATACGTCCTCAACCATTTCTCAGACATGCATTTTCTCTCTGTTGACGATGTTGTTCAAACTTTGCAGACAGATAACGAATGATGGATTACGTATGCACTTCATTTTTTCCCAAGATCAGATCAAAGACGGCCGACTGGTGTGAAGGACACGGAAGGAGAACTCAAACAACCACCACCTTGACAGCAGAAAGTAATGTGCTGTATCTATAAGAGTCAGCTTTCAAAATTTTCAGATGACACGAAGCATGGAGGTAAGGTCGGGTAGACGGCAGGAGGAGGAGGGGGGTTCAGCCGCTTCAGAGCGGCTGAAGGAGACACGACTTTTTCTTGACTATAAAAGGAGCCGTCCGTGCGTGCCTGCTCCACCCATTGGTTGGACGGTTCTCCTGACTCCACCAACAATTTCTCTTCTACGGCCACCACTTTAGGAACCCATGAGAATTCCCCTTTGGAATTAGCCTTTAAAACCCTTCCGAATTAGCCTTTAGAACCCCTTCTCTTAAGCAGCACTATTACTGTGAAGGCGACACAGGCTTGCTATTATTTCTGACCATTTTCTCTTAAAAATTGCGTTTCTGTGAAGTCGGTGATAGCATGATAGGGGAGCACAAAACTTTATGTATTACACCGTTTCGACGTTGGAATGCCCGCTTGGTTTATGAGCAGGAGGAAGATGAGAGTAAAGATGTGACAACTTTGGAAGGGGGGGGGGGGTGGAAGGCTTGAGTGTGGGGAGGGGATCGATGCTCTATGTTCGGGAAGGTGAGGACTTGGGTTTGGGATGTGGGGGAGGGGGGGAGTGGAGGCTAAGGCTTTTTATTGAGTTGTCAGAACTGCATGTTAATGCATGGAATAATCTCCCTGGAAAGGTAGTAGTGGTCGGAGAAATAGTAGACATGTTTAACTTTGAATTAGATAGGTACGTACAAGCAAAAAAATATAAAATCTGCCAATTATGCCACCGATGCAGATAGTTTATTAATTTACTTATTTATTTTGGCATTCACTCGTCATAGTGATGCGATTTTTTTTTCATGCTTTCAACTGGCTATGACTACAGTGAATTGCCACTGCTACAGAGGATGCAGGTTATAAAGTGGTAAACAACGACATCATTGTGACGCATGAAGTGGATACCGTGCCGGATCTGTGCCGTACCCAGGATTGATGCATTGACGTTAATCGATGTGTTCTAAATCACTTGTCCAATCGATCGGTGTATTGAGCGGCACAGCATCCTGTCATTTTAAAACGAACAATGAGCTACCGTGTGCGGAAATATTCATCCTGATGAAGCAGCAATTACACGGAAAGGTAGGAAGGAGGAATGAGGAAGGAGGTGTGCTCATTCGATAAGTTATTGACGGAGATAAAATCAGGCATTTCATACCTGCCTGGTCGTGTGAAAAGCAAGTTTTATACAAAATACAGTGTAGGCCGAGAGTCCCCGGGTCGCAAAGAGATTTTGTTTCGAACAATCGTTCGTCCAGTAAGTAAATTGATCGGACGTCGACTCGGTGTAATAAATGGTGGTATCAGTGCACGAGTGGGGGATCTATTCACCCGGTGATTTAACAAGCTCGGTGGAAGACCAACCATTACCTTGTTACCCTTGCTCGCATGTTTCAAAAGAAGGAAAATGCCACGTTTAGGAGTTTTAATATTTAAAAGTCCACAAATCTCCGATTCGTTTTTCAGAAGGATGAGTTTGTCTGCTTTGTCAGATGAAAGACGGTTTATTTTGTTATTATTTTTCTGCTGCACAAGCAAGCACTGACCAATCCAGAACACTCGAGCATCGCAGAATACCGTCGGTCCACCTTTGAACACTGACGCTTTGATGCACTCGATACGCCTGGATCGTATGACGTCAACACGTACTGATCAGGAAGGACTGAAGTTTTAACTTTTAACCTCAGCGGCATACAAGTGATCACGTTTTACTTTGTCCTCACGGCTGTTTCTGAAGCAATTGGTTAATTTATACGAATCACGCGTGCTTTACAAAGGTATGTTGGTTCTCTGAGAGTTTCAAAGAAAAATAAATTTGATAACAGCCGAGTTCTGAGCCTTTGCCATTTCAACACGTTTTTCAAATTGCCGAGCCAATTTTTTTTCTACCCAGCACACGACAATTGCCAAGTGTTTACAAAGAACAATGTCTATGCACATCTAAGTCCTTGAAAGGTCTATCAGTCAACATTTTAAAAATCTGCCCTCAATAAGGGTGAAAGCTAGTCAAGGTGTTTGGGTTGCATGCAGCACTCCACACCGACTCAACTGGCCGACGCAGATAACCGAAAAATGGCCGACATCTGCCCGTGTCGATTACCGGTTCCGATATCGGCCCATCGCTAGTAAATAATATACATCACCCTGGTGACGTCTGTGCCGGTCCCACTGGTTTTTTTCCCCAAACAACAGGCACCCCCACCCCCTCAGAGTGTTGGATTTCATTCATGCGGTGTGGGTGCAGCACAGGATTGATGTGCTAAATGGCCTCTTCCCGAGTCAAAGTTTCTTACATATCCATGTGCACAGAGACCAACAAAACCATCTTCCTGTCCTCATTCCTACCCGTTTCCAGCACATTCTCACGACCGCCTGCCCTCTCCTTCGCTTGCTTGCTCGTTCCCATTTGCCATAGCCTTCTCCAATGCCTGCCCTGACCACCCTCATCACCACATGCCTCACCTACCCTCATGTTATAGTTTTACCTGAGACAAATATCATCATTCACACCATTCTCACCTCAATATCGTCGATCTTTACTTGTTTGTAGGCTTTCTTCATGTCCTTCACTCCGATTTTCATTGCGTCGACCTGACGACCAAAACGCAGCACATGACGGGAGGAAATTCAGCACAGGAACAATGAAGGCATTGCAGAGGCAGCAAATTGGTGAACTATACGAGATATAAGCTACACAATGTAATATAAAATCATTCAATTCCCATAGTCGGTTCAATACCTATTGTCACTTACACAGCATTGCGTCTGATTGGTGTGGAGAATGCACCAAAAACCCAGACTTTGTATTCATAAAGAGGATTTGAGCATACGTCACGGAAGCACTGTGTACCATGTACCACCACCAAACTAGCAAGTAATGGTCAAGGACAAACTCCATGATACAACTACGTCCAACGTGGACAATCACATCGACACAACACTGGATGTCAATGACGGGCTTTACTTCGGTAACAAAACTCAAGAAAGCGAAGCCGGTTAAAATCATTCCCCGCTGCACATAAACAGATACCATGGAATCACTGAAGCTTAACTCAAAACACACAATCGATGTTCATGTCTGTTCCACTCACAAGTTCCACCATTGCATTTAAACGACGTCTGTGTCGACATGGTATTTGATGTAAATTCTACGTGAAGCAAATTGACCGATAAAGATATGAACGGATTCCAAATTGTGTTTGCGAGATGGTCAGGCTAGAGTTAGATGGTGCTTTGGAAAACAGAACAACCTGTGGACCCCTCAACCCCCATGGTACATGCAAAGCATACCTTGGAGATGAAGACATTTGAATGGTGCACTCAATTATTGGTTCACGAAAAAATATGTGACCACTATATTGGTTATTGTTGTCTGTCTGTCTGTCTGTTGGGTAGTCGATCTTGTCGAAAAAATAAAAAATAAAAAAATAAAAAAATTAAAAAAAAAACTTGAAATTTGTTCTACCCTTATTATCACTTTTTCCGTCGATATGTTTGTCTCTCTGTTCGGTCCAGTGCTCCGTTAATACAATGGCGATTTCGATGAAACTTGGTTGGTAGGTTCATTCCATGACCGAGTTGTGTGCAAATGAGAACCGTTGCTATAGACCCATCCGTTGCCTAGCAACTGGACTGAAATTGTTTGAAAAAAATCAAAAAAATTTATTTTTTCGAAAATCAAAAATCAGGCCACGAGCGACTGTGGGCAGTACATTCAGCCATGTTATCAAAAATTTCCAGCCGGATCCTATGAAAACTGTCGGAGAAGATAGACTTTGAATGAACCCTGGTCGAAAACAATAAAAAAAACGAAGTTCGTTATATCTCAGAGACTATGAGTCAGATATACGTGAAACTGGTATGGTAGGTTCATGGTATGTCCTAGTTATGTGTGAGAAAGAACCGTTGCTATGGACCCCTCCGTTGCCTAGCAATGGCCAAAAAAACCTCTAAATGTGGGGGTATTTTAACGAAAAAACAATCTGCAGCATTAACCCTTGAAGCTGGAATCATGAATTTTCTTGTGCTTAATCTTCAGGTCATTCCCATCGAAGGGGCCCATCGCGACGACCCATGTCCGCCTACCGGCTTGTCTGTCTGTCTGTCTGTCCCGAGCATAGCTCCGTGGGTTTTGATCCGTTCATGATAAAATTTTGGTGGGAGGTTTATATCACGATCTAGTTGTGTTTTCCTGAGAATGGGCGTCGTGCGCACATTATGGGTGGAGCCACGCCCCAAAAACGTGTGTTTTTAGGGGTAGCCGATTTCAATTTGCATCTTCTCCTCGGGGGTTTGTCGAATCTGACAGGGGTTTTGGTATTTGGTTAGCCCAAAGGCACCTGCATAGCCCCACGGAGCTCGATTTTTCATTTTCGTCCCAAGGTCAAGTTCACAAGGTCACAAACTTAGAAAATTGCGAATTTTGACATAAAAATCCATCTTCTCCGAGGGGTTTGTCGAATCTGGCAGGGGTTTCGGGATTTGGTTAGCCCAATGGCACCTGCATAGCCCCACGGAACTCGATTTTTCATTTTCGTCCGAAGGTCACAAGGTCACAAACTTAGAAAATTTCGAATTTTGACATAAAAATCATACGACCGCCCAAACTTTGAGAGCTAGGATGACTATTTTTAGCAGCGTCTCGCGTAGCGAACGCTGCTCGAAGAGAGCTCGGCGTTGTTCTTCTTCTTCTTCTTGTTAAAGCAAAACCTTTTGGACTCGGCTCTTATATACAGGATCCGGATCTCCTTAAATACTAAACCCCTGTACACATCCTCACATTGAGGGTGCCTTTTGAGAGCGTCTATCATGAACTTTTAAATATATTCGGACATTTACTTTTAAGTTTCGAAAAGTTCACGTTACTATTTAAAGATTACTCCATTTAATGTGTTGTAATTTCGTAAATACACAATTTTCTCGTCATGAACGAAGATCGTCCATGACGGATGTGACGTGACGGCAGGTGACAAAATATCGGAAGTTGTTTTTTTTTTTTTTAATTCCTCTTGTTCTTCTTCTGGTGAAGACCAAACCTTTAGGACACGGCTCTAGGACACATTTGTCCTTGTTTATGCATAATCTTGAGGTCATTCCCCACCTAAAGTCTTGAAACCATTTTGCTCTATCTCGAACACCTTGCCCGTGGTGCCCCCTTGAAGTTTGTTTTTACGCTGATTTCATCAAAGTATGGATAATCCAAGGAGTGCGAAATGCCATATAGCCTACATGACGTTATATTGTTCGTGGAATGTTCCAGAGGAAGTTTTGCACCAAAGGTCATAATCCTTGACCTTTAAAGTTCACAAAGGTCAAATTTTCAAAGTTGTGGGAATCGAACCGGGTTTTCGACCTTCTTCGACGAACTAACTCCAATAAGCTATAGCATGTATCCTGTTTCCTCATTTTAATGTCCACAACATTGTTTTGTGACCTTTAAAGGTTATGCAAAGGTCAAATTTTTAGAGTTGTTGAACGAAACCGGGTTTTCGACATTTTGCAGCGAATAACCTGACACTCGTACCACATCATGTTGATCATTTTTATAACTTGGTCAAACATTATCACATTGTCTCATGCTTGACTTCTGAAACAATCTACATCGTCAAATACCGCTCGTGAACCATCGTCGTCTTCAGACTTGTAATCATCTAAAATCACCATAGAAATGACTTCAGAGAGCAGACCTGGTGTCAAGAATTGTTAATTCCAACCCGCCGACGTCCTCCTATCCCCATTTCCATGGAAATGTCATATAATGTGCACAATACAATTTCAAAGAAGACACAGTGTAAAGTACTTGTTGCTCATGAAAACTATCTTTCACGGATTTTCTTTTAAAGTTGTTTCACAGAATGGACTTTCATGTATTGAGCATGCTTGAAGGAGTATTTATCAAGTTGACTGAACTTTCGTCAAAATTAATTTACCATGAAAAGCATGAAAGTGAGATCCACACAAAAGATAAGCGTTTTACAGTCGATCAAGTTTAAAGAATCAAACCCTGGCTCCTGTCGAGTCTGCAGCCTCGCAAGTCTGGAGTCGAGTCATTTTTTTTAACGTCAGGCACATCACGACGTCAGACTCGAGTGCTATGAATAAGGAACTAAAACTTGTGAATGGTTTTGAATACCACAACCATGAAATGTCAATGAGTGACCATTTATAAAATCCAGAAGGAAATACAAATTCCCATGGGAAAAACTCAGTGCACACACCATTCCCAGGTTGCTGAACATCACCTCACTTCCCAAATCTCACAGTGGTACCAAACACCACCCAACCTATTCCACCACAGGAATACCGAATAACTGCATTTATAGAGGTTGCAATAAAAGTATTCGAATTACCGTCGTCTTGGTGTCTTTCAGAGTCTGGATGGTGTAGTTTGCTTGTTCCATGTTGAAGGATTGCTGCATCAAGGACTCACGCTGGTTATCATACCTGTGTGACAGCATAATTCACAGACCTCTCAACTCCTTGTGCATGCATTTTAACACCATGGCTGTCCATCCAAGTCACCAGCAGTGAACAGAACAGGAGGAAATATAGTTACACAGGATTGTAATATTATATATATATATATATATATATATATATATATATATATATATATATATATATATATATATATATATTGTTGTGGTTGACCAAATTCGCAAACCACCATTCAGGTCCCTTAGGTGAGATATCTCGGTAAGTATATGTGTAGTTAGGCCCAAACCCGTTGTCTAGAGGGAATAAATGTCATTCATGCGTGCTGCGACTCTTCAGGATAGCCGTTTTTCTTTTACTATCTTTATTTTGGACCAACCGCCATTATTACCACCACCAACCACGTCTCAACAGTCGTCACAACATCAACCACCCACCACAACACCGCTTCACCACAACAGCCACGACCTTTACCGTCACACCTCGCAACCGTCGCATCGCCACCGTTCTTGCGCCGCTTGTGGGTACCGGTATTGGACTCGTGCAGGGCGCGCGCCGAACAGCGTGTACAAAACCACGGACTTTCCGCTCCAAAAACGGATCAAAAACGACTCACGACCACTTTTGTTCCGTCCAATCGGTGAGCAAGGGGCGATTTGGCCCCGCCTCCAGGGCGTTGGAGGGCGGTCGCTATATGCAAATTCATGGATCAAAATGCATTCACGCCCACTTTTTCTCGGGCCAATGGGGAGTGAGGTGAAAGGTCGAAGGCAGGGGGTCAAAGGCGAAGCCACGGGGCTTATATAAGCGGCTGCGTTCGTCAGAAAAGTCGTCGTCGTGTGCGTTGGAGTTGAGTGCAGTTGGGAAGTTCGCAGGAGGAAGAGTTCGGAGTTGGAGTCGGAGCGAAGAGGACGGAGCTGTGGAGAGGCGGCGGCGGCGAAGGCAGACGAGGGGGTGCTCGCGTCGGTGCCGGGAGCTGCACACCAGGGAGGCCGACGGCGCGACCTGGTCGAGGTGGAGACGCTCGTCGCGGGACCCGAGACAGAGTAAAAATCCTCCTTTCCCCGAGCATCAGCAACCCCCTCCTGTTTCCCCCCGCGCTGAGATAGTGCGACAAAAGGGGGCCCCCTTTCCCACCCCCTACCAGACACTGTCCGCGAGGCCCGCGGAGTTGAGGCACCACCGCCGCTCCGCGTCTCATCACCAGACGGGTAGGCCCGACACGGTCTCGGCCCCAGGCCCGCCTACCCCCTCATCCTGGAGGGTGGTTCTCTTTTCTTTTGCTTTGGGAATGTGTGTTGTCGGCGCAGTCTGTGAAGTAAAATTGTATAAGTGTTGCCGTGTGCTCGCGTAATCGGTATTAGATCTTCATTGTCGCATTTGCTTTTTGTCTTCTTCTTTTCTATGTGCTTTTGGTGGAATTGTATATGTGTGCTTTCCGTTCATCGCGAATAAATGTGCTTTATGTTGAACTGTTTCCCGCTTCGCTTCGTCATTTCTTTCATTGAATCCTCATCTTGCTTCACGTAAAGGGTTGGTAGTGGGCTGAATACGCCCGATAATTAATCGAACCGTCGAGGCCGACGATAACACTGCTCGGTTATCCCATTAGTACGGAACGGGTCGCTTAAGTGGCCCGTGTCCGAAGTCGACCTGCGGCGAGGTGCGATCGCCCGGTCTACCCTCCGTGTGGGTACTTAGGTAGGTCGAATTTGGCGAGCAACCCTATCCCACGCGGGGGCCGATTGGCTCGATCGCGGTGAGACCGAAAGGTCCACCCGTGACTGGTTCCCGGCGTTAGTCCGAGAGGGTCACGACTGGATTGTCCGTCCGGTGGGCGACGTGCCGCGATTCGAGTTACGTGGCCGTCAGCACGCCGGCGGGCGCGAATCCGTAACAATATATATATATATATATATATATATATATATATATATATATATATATATATATATATATATATATATATATATATATATATATATATATATATATATATATATATATATATATATATATATATATATATATATATATATATATATAGTTACAGCCTGGGGTTCAGGGCCCGCCACGAGGGACAGCACTCCTGAACACCTGGCCCTGAGGCCACTGGGTACAGATAACTCCGCGAGTCGACGGGTTGCGAAGCAACCATGAACACCAACCGGTACTGACAATCCTAGCAGGGTTACACTACTCCGTGTGCAAACTGTTTCCGATGGATTGATCCTACCAAGCGAGTTTGGTGCCCTCGATGCGTACTTGCATTAACTTACTGTATCAGGTGCAACCGAGCAGAGCTGCCACGTACGCACCAGCTAACAAAGCAAATTAGGTGGGGTATAACTTCCCATCTAACTATACTTTTACACCGTGTCAGACCAATAAAAGAAAAGACAACGGAGACAGATTGGAAATAACAACAAACAATTATTTATTACAAACACACAAGCAAGCAATCATTTATAAGCCAGAAAGCAAAAGGCACACAAGAGCAAATTTAACAAAAACACATTCTTATTCAATCTTACTAACACCAAAAAAAAATATGGCCATCATTCACCCAGGGGAGAAGAAAAAAATAAGAACTTGAAAATCACCCAGGGGAGAAGAAAAAAATAAGAACTTGAAAATAGAAGTAAAGTATGGTCTTTTCTTTTCTTCCTCACCTCAAATGTGAAAAAGTCAAGGGCTGTAAATACTTTATGAAGGAACTGTATATTATAAAGTCAAAGGTTTACAGTTAACACCACATGTTTGCTCATAAAAGAGCTCGTTATGTTCTTTCTAGTTTAACTAGAAGGGTACTCTTTGACGTTGCGACGTTGCCAGATATGCCTCTCTCACATTATTACATCATTATACATACTTGTACCAAGTTTGATTTAAATCCCTGAATCCAGATTCAAAATATTAAATAATTCTGGCCGTCAGACCATGCATCCGATCAGGTTGAAATTTAAAACATATATTCCCCTCGACTCCTAGATCATAACTGGGACGTTTCACATTGATTCAAGAAGCGTTTTAAGAGAAAGAATTTTTTTAAAGATTTTTGTTCAATCCAATATGGCTGATAGATGTGAGAAAGTAATTATTGTGAACACCCTGGTATTCCCAAGACTTTTGGAACATGAGTGTAAATTTTCCCCTCGATCTGTCCAGCCTTTCTGGAGAAGATAATTTTTAAAGATTTGGGGTAAATCAAGCCATGTGACCTATGATGTCATAGGCGGAGAACTTTTTGTTCCTCCTGGATAGGCGATCATACTTGTAAAGTTTCGCCTTGATCTGTTCAGCCGTTTCAGAGAAGAAGATTGTTGAAGGTTTTTATGTTAAAAACAATATGGCTGCAAAACCAAATGATCAATGACATCATTTCCCCTCCCCAGTACAACTTAGCCCAAGATGACCCTCAAAAAGTGTTCATACTGATCGGATAAAGCGTTCAGCGTATACAATTATGATGTCATAACAAAGCCACCTGTGGCATTATCCCAAAAAAATTCACACTCGTTTCCCATAGGGAGTACATCACATGTGCCAAGTTTTAATTTTTTCCGAGGAGCGGTTTCAGAGATAGAGGTCTGAAGTTTTTTTTCCTTTTTTTCCAACAAAGCTGCCACACCACATGACCTATGATGTCATAATTATCATTAAAATATTCTTCATGAGTAGTCACACCGATGGTGAAAATTGTGCGTCAATCAGAAAAGTGGTTGCAGAGAAAACAGAGAAAATTAGCATGGACGTACGTATGTACGTATGTAGACAGACAGACAACCCGAAAACATAATGCCACTGGCGACTTCGTCAACGGAGGCATAAAATATATTTAAAGCAAAAGAACAAGAAGAAAAGTAGGTCTTTACATTTTGGGCAGCATAGTTCTTCCTGTTGATGGGATTCAGAGTTTATAAGAACTCCATACCCCCTGTCCCCCCCCACCCCCCCACTCAACCACCCCTTCTCGATGCAGGTTATACTTGTCGCTGATAGTGATAGTGCAAGTGTGGTTCACGGACTGGAAAGTTGAAGGATGATGAAAAGGGTGGTAGTTAAGGTGGCGGTCCATTACAGATGGCGTACAGGTCATTACAGATGTTAACATCACATTTCATGATGGAATTGAATGTCATCTCCTGCAACCCCACGGACTTAATTCCAAAGAACGATGGCTGGAAGAGGGCACAATGATACAGGACAGCAGAATCGCTTGTTGCTAATGGTGATGACCTGGCCATCAGGAAGTTCAGAGCTTTTCTCCAATGAAGAGGAAGCAGCAGCCGTAAGCATCTCCTGCTCAAAATCACGCACCACATAGCAGAGCTTCTCATTGATGTCCCTCACGATCTCACACTCCGTCGTGGTGGTGAACGAGTAGCCACGCTCGGTCAGGATCTTCACGAGGTAGATGGTGAGATCTACGCCAGCGAGGTCGAGATGCAGGATGGCGTGAGGCAGAGTGTAACCCTCGTAGATAGGCACAGTGTGCGAGACACCGTCGCCAGAGTCCATCACAATACCCGTGGTATGGCTGGAGGAGTACAGGAACAGGAAGGCTTGGATGGCCACATACATGGCTGGAGTGCTGAAGGTCTCAAACAAAATCCGAGGCATCTTCTCTCGGTTAGCTTTTGGGGTGAGCGTGGCCTCGGTCAGCAGCACGGGGTGTTCCTCGGGGGCCACTCGTAGCTTGTTGTAAAATGTGTGGTGCCAGACCTTCTCCATGTTATCCCAGTTGCCGTGCTCAATGGGGTACTTGAAGGGGAGGACGCTACACTTGCTCTGAGCTTCTTTCCTAACGTAGCTGTCTTTCTGGCCCATTCCCACCATGACACCTTGATGCCTGGGCCAGCCCACAATGGACGGAAACACAGCACACGGGGCATCATTGGCAGCAAATCCCACAAACAGCGCAGCAATTTTGACTTCCATTGTGCTGTCTCCGTGCGTCGACGAGTGAAGAGATGAACTGAAGACATCTATGGTGCTGCGGATGCTCCTCACAGACTCACCAGAACATTCGATGTATACATACATAAAGAAAGGTGATTGCGTGAAGATGAAACAGCTATGGTTGATCGTTATATGCTGCTGATTATAATTTCACTTGTGGAGATGTTGGTTTCTTTTATACAACAAATGCTACTTCAGATATAGGCATATCACAAACATAAATCTCATTTAAAAATAGTAACAAATAATGATAAAAAACAACTTAAAATAAACTTGCTCTGCAACTTCATTGCCACCTCTTACGTACACCATTTTGAAGCATCTTTAAACACATGAACAACAAAGGCATGGACTCACATTTTCTTTTGCTTCAACACACGCATGGCTTTCTGTTTGACCATGTTCTGCAGAAGAAGAAAAAAAGAAAAGAAGAGAATCACCATGTGCTTGGAAAGAGGCGGCAGATTTTGTAGAATAATGTTCACGAATTAAGTTCGTCAATGGTACAGTGTTGTTTATGTATATGGGGTGACCAAAATATTGGGATGACTTTCATACAGTTCATGTATTAATAGGATCTGGATTCTCATTCAATTCATATTATGTTAACATGCACTTCAATTTGAAAGCCCCAAAGCTGTGCTGTTTACTACACCCACTTTGTTGAGAACGGCAGACCAACTTTTTTGAAGTATGGCAATTACCAAAGTTTATATATTTAATGGAGCTGATAGGTGAAAGGGCAGAGGATCTCCTTGTGAGACAATGGCCATCAATATTTAGTGCCCAACTGTGTCTGTGGACGTCCTCCTGCAGTTGGATTACGTCATATTAGGAGGTGGTGGCAGGATTTGCACTCCGGATACCGTAAAACCCTTCATTCCGTAAAACACAAGAAAAACGCAAAGAAAATTGAAAACCCACCCTGTGGAAGTACCACCTGTGCAGCTTCCCTTCGCAGGGCAGCTCACCGGATGACGGGATTGGGGCAAAGCCTTCAAGACCCCCCACTCTTTGATGGGAAGAAAAACACAGGGCAACCTTCCCAGGTCAGATTATGGTAGTGTGTATTGGGGTGGTGCTGAGGTGTCGTCCACCAGAAGGCGGTCTCCTTGGGTTAACCCGAGACGATCCCTTCGGGGGGGTGCATGGAATATCCCATCCATAAGAGAGGATTATCACCTGTCTGATATCTGAGCTCAAGCGTTTGAACATCGGTATTGCAGCACTCTCTGAGGTTCGGAGACTGGATAGTGGCGAGATCATGGCAGGGGGGGGGGTGACACCTACTATTGGTGTGGTCGCTCTGATGGTTACCATGCCCAAGGAGTTGCTGTAGCTGTGCCCAATAAGCTGACTCCAATGATGAGTGAGGTAATACCGGTCAACGAGTGTATTATAAGACTAAGGATTCGTCAATCCTTGGGTGTCATTTCCCTGGTCGCTGTATATGCTCCGACTAAGATGAGTGATCTGACCGTGAAGGACGCATTCTATGCCATACTCGAGTCTGTGGTTGATCAATGCCCCAGGAGAGATACACTTCTAATCTTGGGGGATTTCAATGCATTGACTGGAATTGATAGAGATGGTTATGAGACATGTGTTGGTCCCCCATGGGTCTAGAACTGTGAACCAGAATAGCACCAAGTTCCTTGACTTTGCAAGAAGTAATGGACTTAGAGTAGCTGGTTAATGGTTCCAGCACCCACAGGCTCATCGGTGGACTTGTTATTCCAATGCTGGTGATGTGGTAAAGGAGATTGACCATGTGCTCGTTGGAGGATGATCCAGAACTGCAAGGATTACGGAAGTGCTCAGTTCCTCACTACTGACCACAGGCTTCTCATAGCAACCCTGAAATTGCAGCTTAAATCTGGGAGAATGGTCCCATCCCAGCCTAGGCTGAATGTTGGCAAGCCTAAGGGTGAGAGTGTGTAGCTGAGGAGTTTGTGAACAGGCTGAGTGGGGATTTGGGGGTCTGGATGCTTTGGGGAATCCTGAAGCGTTGTGCTATGCGTTCAAGACCACCATCCTTGATGTTGCCGGTAGATGTTTTGGAACTCACCAAAGGGCGAAGAAGAATTTTGTCTCTCAAAGGACACTGGATACCATTGACCAGAGTCGCAGTGCCAGACTGAATGGCAGAGCTGAGCTGTTCAGGGAGCTGAGGCGTAAAACTGTATGTGCACTCAGGGTGGACAAGGAGGCCTACGTGTGAGGGATCTGTGAGGGGGTAGAGCATCACTTGTGGTCAAGTGATTCTCGTCCTGCCTCCAGGGGAATTTGCGCATTGCGTTCCTCCAAGCATCTCCCTCGGTGTAGTGCAGTTAGAGCAGAAGATGGTGGGCTCGACAGAGAAGTCCGACGTGAATGCCTGCCAACAGCTCGGCTACTTTGAGTGGCTGGCTGTACCATGCTGATCCACCAGCTGTTGAGATGGATGTCAGGGGTGTTACTATCCCCATTGCTGACCCTCCAATCAACTGTGGTCCACCTTCGCTTGTGGAAACACGGGCTGCGGTGAACCAGTTGAAACGGGGAAAAGCTCCAGGGATCTGTGGCATCCATTGCTGAACTTCAAGGGTGGTGGAAATGCTGCACTCGTGTCGTAGCATGCAGTCTTGTGCTTTGCCTGGAACACAGGCATCATCCCAATTGACTGGAAGAGGGGCCTTTTCCCTCTGTAGACGGGGAAGGGTGATCGCCAAGACTGCAACAACTACCGAGGGGTGACGCTGCTCTCAGTGCCGGGCAAGGTCTTTGCTCGGATAATTCTTGATAGGTTTCGCCACCATCTGCTTGAGCACCAGCGTCCAGAGCAGTGAGGCTTTACACCAAAGAGGTCAACGATTGACCGCATCCTTGCTCTTAGTGTCCTCACCGAACGCAGACGAGAGTTTCGGCAGGGGCCGCTTACAGCCTATGTTGATCTCTGTAAAGCGTTCGATTCAGTGAATCGGGATGTCCTCAGGATTCTTCTTGGTCTTCGTGGGGTGCCACCAAAACTGATCGATCTGATGTCTGAACTCTACTCTGGTACTGAGAGTGCTGTGAAGTGTGGTGCTACCATCTCTGACTTATTTCCAGTTGTTACTGGAGTTCGTCAGGGGTGTGTACTGGCCCCTACACTTTTCAACACTTGTATGGACTGGATTTTAGGGAGGATGTTGAAGAGATCAAGCTGCGGTGCATCGTTTGGGAATGTCAAGATCTCGGACCGTGATTTTGCAGATGATGCAGTCATCTTTGTGGAGACTTTAGACATCCTTTTGGGGGCCCTCGAGGTGCTGAATGAGGAGTCGGAGTTGGAGTCGGAGCCGCTGGGATTACGGGTTTCTTGGGTCAAAACTAAGATCCAGGCTTTCGGTGACATCTTGGATGCTGCTGTCCTGTCTGTCTGTTTGTGGTGAGGATGTTGAGGTCGTGGAGAGATTCACTTACCTTGGCAGTGATATTCATGTCTCTGCTGGCTGTGAGTCAGAGGTCAATAGACGTCTGGGTCGGGCCTGGGGAGTCATGGATTCACTGGATCATGGGGTGTGGCGCTGCCGGTACCTGTGCGGGAGGACGAAAGTCCGAGTCTTCAGGTCCTTGGTACTTCCAGTCTTGCTCTATGGGTGCGAGACTTGGACTCTGACCAAGGATCTGAGACGGAGACTTAATTCCTTTGGTACCAGGTCTCTTCGGAGAATCCTTGGCTATCGCTGGTCGGATTTTGTGTCCAACGAGCGGTTGCTGAGAGAGACTCGGATGAGATTTGTTACCTGCATAGTCCGTGAGCGTCAGCTGCGGCTGTATGGACATGTGGCTCGTTTTCCTGACGCTGATCCTGCTCACCAGATTCTCTCAGCGAGGGAGTCTCATGAGTGGAGGCCAGTGGGCCGACCATGTGCCTCGTGGTTGCAGCAGGTTGACCATCATCTAAAGGAGATGGGGATGGGCCTGGCATCTACCTGGGGGATGGCCAGACGGAGGGCCCTGGATTACCGGCGGAAAGTGGATGCAGCGACGCGCTGTTCTGGCACATGCTCCCATACCTGACCTGACATTCTCGTTCCTTCTCCTGGTCATCTCATCAAGGTAACGAGCTTGCAAGCTTTTGTCGCTGGTTAACTTCTACAAAAAATACCTCATTAAAAAACTACCATGGGATCAATTCACACAATTGTGGTCATGATGCATTAGCATTGCACCTCATCCTGATTAATGGGGTTAAAAAACGTCGCAACAGCACCTCTATTCCTTATAATCGTGGCATGCTTCTCTGACAACAAAAATAGGGAAACCTCCGTATGGGTCATGACAAAAATACGGATTTCTGTACACATACATTTCTGAAGAGTTTCACCCGTGGGAGCTGGAAAGCTGGAAACCTGGAAACCTGGCATTTTCATCTTTCATCCAACCGGTTTCACGGACGATTTGTTTTTTTGGCGAGTGTCCAGTACGCGAGGGAATAAAACCTTTCCCGTCATGGTCAGAAACATCTGTATTACAGGATTGTGATCATCTGTACTACAGAACATGAGATAAGCATTTCAGTGAAAGGTTGAAAAATAGGGGCAATACCCCCTGGGCGCTCACCTGGTAGAATAATGATACAGAGGAGCAATTCAAAACAGCACGGAATCAGCAAAACGTACCTCCTCAAGCCCGATTTTTGAAATGCCATGAACAAACATTGGTACATCATGGGTGATGAATGTCATGGAAAAGTTTCATCGAAACCGTGGATGTGTAGTTTCAGAGAAGAAGTTGAAAGTATGGGCAGACGGACGGACCGACCATCCCATTAGCTCCCCGGAACTACGTTCCAGATAATAATAAGCTAAAAATAAACTGTCGAACTTTATTAACGTCGCAAAAGTTGTGCCAACAAGAAATGCACTCAAATAATCTTTTGTGGAGACCAGAAAATAGTGGAAATGAATAGGTTTGTGGCGAAGTTGTTCACATCTATTGGAGGGTCACCGTCCTAAAAACAAAATAAATAAAAAACAAAAAGCAGTTGTACTGATTTATACTTTGCTTACAAAGGGAATATTTACAGTTAACTCTGGAAAGATGATTATTTTTTAAAATTTCAAATACAAACAAAAACAAAACAAAGTCACGTGACACAGAGGTTCTTACCTTTGCTGGACCATCCCTCATCTTAGCCATCTGGTCTTTATACTTCTTAAGCTCAAGATCGAGCCTGGAAATCTTTTTATCGATGGACTCACCACGGCTGTCAACCTGCAAGCACATGCAAAACAGCACAAGGTCGTGAAAATTAAACAAAACTAGGCTTTGCAATACATATGCCCCCAACTGATACGATATACTATACTCTCCAAAAAGAGCAGACAGGGCCTTCAGAAAGTATTCACACCCCTCGACTTTTGTCACATCTTCTTGTGTTACAGCGTCAATTTAAAATGGGTTACATTTTAATTTTGTGTCCCCATCAACACATCAAACCCCAAAATGACAAAATGAAAACATGTTTTTCGAAATTTTTACTAATCAATTAACAAAGAAAACCTTAAATTTCTTGCATCAATAAGTGTTCAACTGCGGCTATCCATACAGCCACAGCTGACGCTCACTGACTATGCAGGTAACAAATCTCATTTGAGTCTCTCTCAGCAACCACTCGTTGGACACAAAATCTGACCAGCGATCGCCAAGGATTCTCCGAAGAGACCTGGTACCAAAGGAATTAAGTCTCCGTCTCAGATTCTTGGTCAGAGTCCAAGTCTCACATCCAGAGAGCAAGACTGAAAGCACCAAGGACCTGAAGACTTAGACTTTCATCCTCCCGCACATGCACCAGCAATGCAACACCCCATGATCCAGTGAATCCATGACTCCCCATACCCGACCCAGACATCTGTTGACATCTGGCTCACAGCCAGCAGAGACATGAATATCACTGCCAACGTAAGTGAATCTCTCCGTGACCTCAACATCCTCACCACAAACAGGTACAGACAGGATAGCAGCATCCAAGAAGTCATAGAAAGCCTGGATCTTAGTTTTGACCCAGGAAACCCGTAATCCCAGCGGCTCCGACTCCTCATTCAGCACCTCGAGGGCCCCCAAAAGGATATCCATCCTCCGCAAAGATGACTGCATCATCTGCAAAATCCAGGTCAGAGATCTTGACATTCCCAAACAATGCACCGCACCTTGATCTCTCAAACATCTTTCCCAGAATAAAGTCCATACAAGCACTGAAAAGTGTGGGGGCCAGTACACACCCTACCAAACTCCAGTGACAACTGGAAATAAGTCAGAGATGGTACAACCACATCTCACAGCACTCTCACTACCAGAGTAGAGTTCAGACATCAGATTGATCAGTTTTGGTGGCACCCCACGAAGACCAATAATCCCCAAAGGACATCCTGATTCACTGAATCGAACGCTTTCCAGAGATCAACATAGGCTGCAAGCAGCCCCTGCCGAAACTCTCGTCTGAGTTCGGTGAGGACCCCAAGAGCAAGGATGCGGTCAATCATTGACCTCTTTGGTGTAATGCCTAACTGCTCTGGACGCTGGTGCTCAAGCAGATGGTGGTGAACCCTATCAAGAATTATCCGAGCTCGGCACTGAGAGCAGCGTCACCCCTTGATAGTTGTTGCAGTCTTGGCGATCACCCTTAACCGTCCAGAGGGACAAGGCCCCTCTTCCAGTCAGTAGAGATGATGCCTGTGTTCCAGGCAAAGCGCACAATTGCATGCAACGACATGATTACAGCATTTCCACCAGCCTTGAGAAGTTCAGCATGGATTCCACAGATCCCAGGAGCTTAACCCCATTTCAACCGGTTCGCCACAGCCTGTGTTTGCACAAACGAAGGTGGATCACAGTTGATTGGAGGGTCAGCAATAAGGATAGTAACACCCCTGACATCCAGCTCAGAAGCTGGTGGATCAACCTGCTCCAGCCGCTCAAAGTAACCGGCCCAGCGGGCCTTCACTTCAGACTCCTCTGTCAAGACCCTACCACCCTCTGCTCTAACTGCAGTACACCGAGGGATGGGCTTGGAGGAACACAATGCGTGAATTCCCCTGTAAGCAGGACGAGAATCACTTGACCACAGGTGATGCTCAACCCCCTCACAGATTCCTCGTACATAGGCCTCCTTGTCCACCCTTAGCGCACGTACAGTTTTTACGCCTCAGCTCCCTGAACAGCTCAGCTCTGTCATTCAGTCTGGCCCTGCGACTCTCGTCAATGGTATCCAGTGTCCCTTGAGACAAAATTCTTCTTCACCCTATGGTGACAAAGACATCTACCGGCAACATCAAGGAAGGTGGTCTTGAAGGCACTCCATAAATCTTCACGATTCCCCAAAGCACCCAGACCCCCCAAATCTCCACTCAGCCTGTTCGCAAACTCCTCAGCTATCCTTTCATCCTTGAGGTTGCCAACATCCAGCCGAGGCTGGGATGGTACCATTCTCCTGGATTTAAGCTGCAACTTCAGAGATGCTAGCACAAGCCTGTTGTTGGTATTGAGGAACCGAGCACTCCAGTGGAGCTTGCAGTTCTGGATCATCCTCCAGCGACAATCAACGAGCACATGGTCAGTCTTCTTTACCACACCGCCAGCGTTGGAATACCAAGTCCAGTCATGAGCCTGTGGGTACTTCAACCATGAACCAGCCACCCTAAATCCATGACTTCTTGCAAAGTCAGATACTCCTGAGAAAAATTCACATGACAGTACGGCTTGAGTTTGCAAAAAGGCAAGTGAAAGACTGAGAGCATGACGGAAAATATTCTGTGATCTGATGAAACGAAAATTGAACTCTTTGGCTTGAATGCAAAGCGCTACGGCTGGCCGAAACAGAGCACAGCTCATCACCCATCTAACACCATCCCTACGGTGAGGCATGGCGGTGGCAGCATCATCCTATGGGGATGCTATTCAGCGGCAGGGACTGGGAGACTTGTAAGGATTGAGGGAACAATGAATGGAGCCAAATACATGGAAATCCTTGACGAGAACCTGCTTCAGAGTGCAAAAGACTTTAGAATGTAAAACTCTGCCGCAATGTAATAGGACAATGTATTACTCCAAGCATTCAGCCAAAGCACATTCAGAATGTAAAAGTCCTTGAGTGACCCAGCCAAAGCCCAGACTTGAATCCCATTGAGAATCTGTGGAAAGACTTGAGGATTGCTGTTCACCGACGCTCCCCATCCAACTTGACAGAGCTTGAGCAAATCTGCAAGGAAGAATGGGAGAAAATCCCCAAATCCAGATGTGCAAAGCTGATACAGACATACCCAAGAAGACTCGAAGTTGTCAAATCGCTGCCAAAGGAGCTTCTACAAAGTATCGACTCGGAGGGTTGAATACTTATTGATGCAAGAACTTTGTTTTTAATTTTACATTTTTTGTATAATTTTCAAGCGACCAGGTGCACGGCGAGTAAGCGACCAGGTGCACGGCGAGTAAGCGACCAGATGCACGGCGAGTAAGCGACCAGATGCACGGCGAGTAAGCGACCAGGTGCACGGCGAGTAAGCGACCAGGTGCACGGCGAGTAAGCGACCAGGTGCACGGCGAGTAAGCGACCAGGTGCACGGCGAGTAAGCGACCAGGTGCACGGCGAGTAAGCGACCAGGTGCACGGCGAGTAAGCGACCAGGTGCACGGCGAGTAAGCGACCAGGTGCACGGCGAGTAAGGGACCAGGTGCACGGCGAGTAAGCGACCAGGTGCACGGCGAGGAAGCGACCAGGTGCACGGCGAGGAAGCGACCAGGTGCACGGCGAGGAAGCGACCAGGTGCACGGCGAGGAAGCGACCAGGTGCACGGCGAGTAAGCGACCAGGTGCACCGCGAGGAAGCGACCAGGTGCACGGCGAGGAAGCGAACAGGTGCACGGCGAGGAAGCGACCAGGTGCACGGTGAGGAAGCGACCAGGTGCACGGCGAGGAAGCGACCAGGTGCACCGCGAGGAAGCGACCAGGTGCACGGCGAGTAAGCGACCAGGTGCACCGCGAGGAAGCGACCAGGTGCACGGCGAGGAAGCGAACAGGTGCACGGCGAGGAAGCGAACAGGTGCACGGCGAGGAAGCGAACAGGTGCACGGCGAGGAAGCGAACAGGTGCACGGCGAGGAAGCGAACAGGTGCACGGCGAGGAAGCGAACAGGTGCACGGCGAGGAAGCGAACAGGTGCACGGCGAGGAAGCGAACAGGTGCACGGCGAGGAAGCGAACAGGTGCACGGCGAGGAAGCGAACAGGTGCACGGCGAGGAAGCGAACAGGTGCACGGCGAGGAAGCGAACAGGTGCACGGCGAGGAAGCGAACAGGTGCACGGCGAGGAAGCGAACAGGTGCACGGCGAGGAAGCGAACAGGTGCACGGCGAGGAAGCGAACAGGTGCACGGCGAGGAAGCGAACAGGTGCACGGCGAGGAAGCGAACAGGTGCACGGCGAGGAAGCGAACAGGTGCACGGCGAGGAAGCGAACAGGTGCACGGCGAGGAAGCGAACAGGTGCACGGCGAGGAAGCGAACAGGTGCACGGCGAGGAAGCGAACAGGTGCACGGCGAGGAAGCGAACAGGTGCACGGCGAGGAAGCGAACAGGTGCACGGCGAGGAAGCGACCAGGTGCACGGCGAGGAAGCGACCAGGTGCACGGCGAGGAAGCGACCAGGTGCACGGCGAGGAAGCGACCAGGTGCACGGCGAGGAAGCGACCAGGTGCACGGCGAGGAAGCGAACAGGTGCACGGCGAGGAAGCGAACAGGTACACGGCACGGTAGCGAACAGGTACACGGCACGGTAGCCAACAGGTACACAGCACGGTAGCGAACAGGTACACGGCACGGTAGCGAACAGGTACACGGTACGGTAGCGAACAGGTACACGGCACGGTAGCGAACAGGTGCACGGCACGGTAGCGAACAGGTACACGGCACGGTAGCGAACAGGTGCACGGCACGGTAGCGAACAGGTACACGGCACGGTAGCGAACAGGTACACGGCACGGTAGCGAACAGGTACACGGCACGGTAGCGAACAGGTACACGGCACGGTAGCGAACAGGAACACAGCACAGTAGCGAACAGGTACACAGCACGGTAGCGAACAGGTACATATTATTACTCCATAACAAGGAACGACATTCAGACAAGGCCCACAGCCCGATCAAGGCCAGGAGGACGACATTCCACGGTAACCGGTGCGGCCCTGGGAACCCACGTTGGAGATGCAGTCGGTGAGGTTCGGAGGAGGTCCTTTCGGCTTCCCTTTGCCAAATATTCGATTCATGATCGAAGGACCAGGAAGGAGCAGGAGATGCGACAAAAACGCCCAAACAGCGAATCCGAGGAGTCGCGATAAAGTGACGTCATGAGGCGAGTAATGTTTTCTTTGTGCCGATTTCCTCTTCCTTCACCGACAACGACTGTTTCACGTGTCGAAGGGCCTTGTGTGCCTTGGATTTTACCTTTATAACACACTAGTGTGTTTATTTAAAATTGTACACTCAACGGAGAAGAAAACAAAATCAGAGAAGCGCGTCTACCGCCACCTATACCGTCATGGACATCATGACCACATCAAACTATAGACGCCTTCGTATTCATTGAAACCAAGGGAGTAATAATTATAATAATAACAAGTATCGGTACATTCAAAGTACACCACCACCATGCCAAATAAATAAATAACAAATCCTCCGGTGTGCAGAGCGTGGGGTCGGAATTGGGAAGGAGCGGTGCACAATAAGTGATTAATTGCATAATTAAAATAAGTAAATAACAATAATAAAATGATTAATTTCTCAATCAATTGCCAAATAACACACCCAAACCACCACTGTTTCATCCGAATCTGGAACTTTTTGAAAATTAAGTAATCCATCGTAAAATGAATAATTAATCGATTAATTGATCAATCAATAAATCAAAAATACCCTTTATAGCCAAAATCACTTGGTCACTGTCATGTCCAAATATCAGCTTCCGAGTTCAAAAAGGTGCCTGACATATTGCCACGATGAGAAATAAAATAAGTAAGTAATTAATAAATCGATAGTAATTAAGTCATTACTCAATTAATTGATTAATCGATAAAATTAAATATAATGCTTTTGCCAAAGCACATTTCCACTTTTGCCCCCAAATTTCAGCTTCCTATCTCAAAGGATGGCTGAGATATTGCCCAGACAAACAAACAAACAAACAAACGAGAAAGCCACCCCACTCAAAAAAGGTTGCCATGGATACATCAAAGTGTCCATTTCATTGAGATTAAAATTGACAATCTTAATCAAAGCTCAGGTCAATCGGATGAAAATTATTTTTCAGACAAATTGATGATTTTAGAAGTTTGACCTCGAGTTGACCTTTGACCTTTGGACCTCAAAACAGTTGGTTTCCAAATTCAGCTGTGTACTATGCAATTGCTGCTTAATTTTCAAGTTAATTGGATGAAATTTGACGATTTTTCAGATGAAATTTGATGATTTTATTAGTTTAACCTTGAGTTGACCTTTGAACTTTTTGACCTCAAAAATAGCTGGCTTCCCAATCCAGTGATGCAATATGCAAATATGTTCAACTTTCAAGTCAATCGGATGAAAAATTACCATTTTAGAAATGGGACCCCAAGATGACCTTTGATCTTTGACCTCAAAATCAAGAGGCTTCTCAGTTGAGACTACCTCTACAACTTGGTAAAGTTTCATGATGATCGTTTTAGAATTGTGACCTGTAGACGATAAATACATAAGAGAAACAGACAAACAGACAGAATAACAAAATAGACTGACATTACAAAATGAAAAATTTTGAGTTTTGCAAGTTACAAACAGATAAACAAACAAACAAACAAACAAACAAGAAGATGTGCAGAGCATGATACTTGCAAAATCAAGAAAACAAATTCGACCTCAAAAACAATTGCTGATTGAATTAAATGACCAATCATGCAACTCCTCTTCAAACTTCAAGTGAATTGGAAAAAAAAAAATTGACATTTTTAGAAATTCGGCCAATGTTGACCTTTTGGTCTATGTAACCTCAAAAAATAATTGGTGGTTGAATTCAGTGACCTGAAATATCAATTATCTTCAAATTTCAAGTCAATCGGATGAAAATTGAGCATTTCAGAAATCTCACCGAAGTTGTTGACCTTTGGCGTGTTGACATTTTGACCTTTTGACCTCAAAAACAAGAGACTTCTTCCTGATGACAAACTCTACCATGTGGTGAAGTTTCATGAAGATCGGTTTGAAATCGTGACCTGTACGTAACAAATAGACAGACAGACAGACAGACAGACAGACAGACAGACAGACAGACAGAGACAGAATTGACTAACCAATATACTTGAAAAAATTTCGATTTTGCAAGTAACAAACAATCAGAAAGGGGTGAAAACACAACCTCCTTCACCTTCGGTGGCGGAGGTAAAAATACCAAAGAAAACCTTCCATCACATTACACAAAAGGCACCTAAAGTAACTAAACAAAGACAAGGGAGAAAGAAAGACCCTGTCTCCGCTCCCCCTCCCACTCCCAGTCCTCGCCCAAAGCAAACAAGGTTATGGACCCACAAATTGTGCCATTCAACGTATTGTGAAACATTTTGAGCACAAGGGTACAGTGGACAACCAGAGCAAGGGCAACAGTGGCAGACCAGCACCAGTAACCAAGAGCCAAGCCAACATCGACGCCGTGCGTGATTCTGCAGTGGTCAGTCCCAAGAAGTTCCACCGCCGGCACTCCCAGGAGCTCGGCATCAAACCAACACAGTCTGGTGTATCCTCACTAAGGAACTAAAGCTTTTCCCATACATCATCTCTATTAGGCATAAACTGAGTCAATATGACATGAGAAGGAGACTTGATATGTGCAATTGGCTCAGTGAAAGGATGGAGCAGTACCCAAACTGGATGAACCTGATGATCCCATTCCACTTGAACGGTACCATCAACAACCACAACAACATTTTCTGTGGGGCAGAACCACCTGAGGAGATCACTGAGAGGTACCTGAAAGGGCCTAAGGTCACACGCTTCTGCGCCTTCAATGCCAAATGGGGAACGCTAGGGCCTCACTGGTTTGAGAATGACAACAGCAGGACGGTGACGATCAACGGTGAGCACTACAGGGCCATGCTCCAGAAGTTCCAATATGATCTAGCCCAAAAGTTCGCCTCAAACCAGCTTGTTAATGCAGGATGGTGCACCCCCCCACATACAGCTGGTGACACCATCACTTTCCTGCGGCAGCTCTTCAGAAACCGCCTCGTTGCCTTGGGTACCGCTCATGACTGGGCACCCATAGCCCAGACTTGAACACTCTGGACGACTGGTTCTGGGGGGCTGCCAAGGGCTCTGTCTATGCCAACCACACTGCCACACTGGATGATCTGAAGCAGGAGGTGTCAGGCTACCTTCAGGCAGTGCCACATGAGACCTACAGGAAAGTTGGACAGAACTTTGGAGTCAGGATCAATGCCTGTCTGAACCGCGGAGGGACACACATCGAGAACGTCAATTACAAGGAATTTGCGTAAATGCCAATTTCAGACCTTGGGCTCTCACTCATTTCAGCAGTGACTGACTGCAATAGCAATCAGTGATAGAAAATAGCGTGTCATAAACTTTCAACAAATGTTTGGTTCACGGTCCTGAGGTTTCTGTTTCTTTATAAATAAACATTTAAAGTTGCATCACTCTTTTGGAAACACCCTGTATACTAAGTCAGAATAAAATGGAAATTAGACGCAGGAGTAGGCCATTCGATCCATCCTGCTTGTGCCACACTAATACTCAGATCAAACAAGCACGGTTACCGAGCACGAGCACGAGCACAGTTACCGAGCACGAGACACCATTTTGTCTGAATCTTTATTCTCAACTTCCCTGAGAACGCAAGCGGAAAATTTGATTGGTCGAGTCGTGCAGGGAGGAGTGAGATAACCTTTTTACTCCGTCCACCTGCCGAGCATTCAAACGAATTGAAAATCGTTCCAAAAAGGAAACTTACTGTTT
This sequence comes from Eptatretus burgeri, assembly GCF_056783735.1. Taxonomy (NCBI): domain Eukaryota; kingdom Metazoa; phylum Chordata; class Myxini; order Myxiniformes; family Myxinidae; genus Eptatretus; species Eptatretus burgeri. Next base: position 2,781,167 of record NC_140973.1, read on the forward strand.
TTAAGGATGTTATAAAGGACACAAACAACAAGCACGAATAACTAACGTAACGTGTTAAATAAGGTGGTGTAAAAAGACACGAAATCATCGGCAGTAAACTTCGAAAAACGTTTTCTCTCCAACCTCCAAGATCTTAATTTTATTTCAAATGAATTATATACTTCAACAGATCAAAAAAACACTTTTTTATCATTTTCAAAAGCCTGACATTTAACAGTATTTGGACAAAATTTTACAGCTTTTGCATCATCTCGACCAATCAAATTTTCCGCTCGCAGATCCCGCCCATGTATTTTTGTTTTCTCAAGACTGGGTGGGGTAAGGTGTTCTATGAAGTCTGTGGTTTTTGTTTTGTTGTTTTTTTTGTACACATGATCGAGGCTTGTGGAAGAGCGAGTACAGAATGGAAGGGAACAAAATGGAAAGGGGGGAAACATCAACATCAGAGTGGAAGTGAGAGTGTCTATTCATTCGTATTTTAATTGACTTATTTTATAATTCTTATTTTATGTTAATTTTTTTTCATTTGTATTTCAATTTTTTATATCAACTTATTAACTCTCCTCGTCGAAGGAGAGGGGGAAAAAGTTTGATATCAACATTTGGGTGCGTTTGTTTGTTTGTTTGTCCACACTGAATGTTCGTGTTTTCTCCGCAACCGCTTGTCAGATCGAGACAAAATTTTCACCATAGGAGCGACTACTCATGTAGTCATGTTTCAATGATAATTATGACGTTTCAATGATAATAACAGCTTGGTGGGGGTTGAAAATCCCTTAAAACATGTAGAAATGCAAAAAAAAAAATTTTTTTTCTCTAACAATTTTTTTGGGGGATTGGGGGTTGGAAATCACTTAAAACATGTGGAAATGCAAAAAAAAATTTTCTCTGACCTATTTTTTTGGGGGGGGGGTGGAAATCACGTAAAACGTAGAAATGCAAAAAAAAAATTTTCTCGAACAATTTTTTTTTGGGGGGTGGGTGTTGGAAATCACTTAAAACATGTAGAAATGCAAAAAAAAAAATTTTTTTTCTCTAAAATTTTTTTTTGGGGCGGGGGGGGGGTTGGAAATCACTTAAAACATGTAGAAATGCAAAGAAAAAGAAATTTGCTCAAACGATTTTTTTTGGGGGGGGGACCAAGTCCAAAATTTTATGGCATGATCCTTGGACCATACCTAACCCCCCCACCAAGTTTCGTCGAAATCCGTCGAGGAGTTTTTCCGTAATACAAAAAATTTAACATTTTCACGCTCACGCTCACGCTCACGCCGGGGGTATCGCTATAGCTCTCTGTTCTTCGAACAGGCGAGCTAAAAACGATCGTACACTGAGAGGGTAAGGATGGGTAGGTCTCAAGGAACCCGGTAAGACAAGGTCAACGAAAACTCACAAAATAGCACGATTTTGAAACAAAACCGAACTCGGAACACACAGTAACGTCTAGGTGAGAAAATAAACAGTTAAAATGGGACAGATAACGACCGGAAACTTAACTTTGAGATAGTCTGCAGAGAGCTCTGAGAGAGACCTGCCGACGCTCCAAACCCAGAACCGGAACTCATTGTTGGATTTACAGTGATATCGCTAACCAGTTTCCTGCTTGCCCAGCTGCTGAGTTTAGATGGTCAACCTGATCTGGGTAGAGTCTGTGTGGTATGATACCTCTTCCACTTCTTAATTATGGTGGTGGTCATATGGCAGCTTCGCTGCCAGGGTAGCTATCAGTGCCCCTCTACCAGTACACACACTGGAATTGGTACTCATTTTGCCGACCTCGGAAGGATGACAGGCTGAGTCAACCCGCTGGTGTATTAATTCAGCGGCCGACGGGGCTTAAACTCAGGACCCTAGGATCCCAAGCCGCCACCCTAACCACTGAGCCGACACCAGGCTTTCGTAATGATGGATTTCACTGTACTCATAGGGATAATGAGCGACTCTGGAATCTTCTTATAACCCTCTCCCGAATGGTGCTTCTCCACTTCACGTCTGACTTCTTTGGAAAGCTTCTTGATCTTCATGTTTACCTTCTCGGTTGACCAAATAAGTTTCACCTTAAAACTCCTTGGATAAGTGGGGGAGCTTCATTTTAAAATTAAACCACTGATTACACACAGGTGAAACATATTACACTTATTTTGTAATATTTCAAATAAATAATGAACTCCTGAAGTGATTTAGTGTTAGTTATGCAAAGGGTTTGAGTACTTATGTAACTGAGAATCATCTGATTTTCTCTGTTCATCAAACTTATTCACATTTTATCTACATTTTTGGTTTTTTATCACTTTGGAGTAGTTTGTGAAGACTCGATATATTAAGTTTGATTTGAAGGTATCATGAAATAAGCTCAGGTGGCATCAAAATGTGAAACCTTTTGAGGGGGGATGGTGGGAATATATGTATGGCAGTAAACTGTATGTGGCAGTTCTGTGCCAATGCATGACACAGCTGTCATTATTTCCAAGTGTTAATTTGATCACGTGGTCACTCCATGTGTCAAACAAGCTCCATGTTGCCAAAAAGTTGAAGGGTTGAAGAGCCGAACTTGTGTTTCACTGAAATATAAGGCTGAACCGATCGGTCATTTATCCATTTTTGCCTTTTTTTCTTGTCTTGCGTCATCTACAGGCAAAAAAAAACATACTATGACGTCGGAAACATTGCAATGAGTACATGAAAGGGATCCTGAAGGAAAACAAGATGAGAAGTCGGACATCCTCCTGGAATGATGGAAACCACAGTCGATAAACAATTCCCTTTTGCATCACGCCTGATTTCAAAGGGTAGTTTGTCACGTAACTTCAAAGGAATGAGGAACTTTTATTTAGGATCACATGATTTCTCCTGAGAACTGATGGAAATATCGTCAGATTTCCAAACCTCATGAGAAATCAGGAGATTGTAAGGTTCTTATGACATATTCAGCACATGGTTGCACGTCGCATCATTGGCTGAGGGGGCATGCATCTGCCTCTGATAGTGTCCCCTCTAGTTTGGAGCAGGAATTTGTAATTTCACCAGGGTGCTAGTGATAGGTCCCTGAAGGTACTCTTCACAAAGGACACTGTGGGATCTTCAACGTCCACCAACTAAGACCAGCAGACGGGACGTGCACTTTAACATCCATCCAAGGGACAACACACATATAGGTGAATCACCCTGCATGTGAAACATCAGGATAGCAGATTACGGGAAAGCCAACATTGGAACCCACATGAGACAGCTCGGAGGTGGTGTGCGTAGCTCTTGGCTATCCTGCTAACCCATTTTGGTGAGCTATTTTAAGGAGAGCTTGTATTGCGAAGTTGGAAACAGCCATCGAAGTCAGTCATGTCATTTTTTCCTTGTTGTACACCACTCCTTCCCAATTCCATATCCAGGCGATGCATGACGTCATCGCCGGGTGATGAAGGAAGGGAGTATTCAGTTTTCACTCCGTTTGTTTTCTTTTCTTTCTTGTTTGTTTATCTGGGTGATATCTCAGCCATCCTTTGAGCGAGGAAGCTGAAATTTGGGGACAAAAGTGAAGATGTGCTTTGGCAAGAACTGTATTTTTTTATTTCTTTGCTTAATCCATTAATTGATTAATTAATTATTATTGATTTATTAATTCCTTCTTTATTTTCTTTCTCATCTGAGCAATATCTCGGGCACCTTTTGAGCTCGGACACTCATATTTGGACACGACAGTGAACAAGGGATTTGGCCATAAAGGGTATTTTTGATTGATTGATTAATCAATTATTAATTTTTCGATGAATTACTTAATTTTCAAAAAGTTACAGATTCAGATGTGGTTTTAGGTATGCTATTAGCCAATTGATTCAGAAATTTATTATTTTATGATTATATTTATTTATTTTAATTAATCAATCAATTATTGTCCACCGCTCCCTCCCAATTCCGTCTCCATGTGCTGCATGGCGGCATCGAAGGCGCCCCAGCAATGTTGCGTGCTGGAGGATTGTTATTTATTGATTTGTCATGGGGCGGTGTACTCTGAATGTACCTGTACTTGTTTTTCATTTCATTGCACGCACTATTTTGAACACGTTTGGATTTATTGTGTTGGTGAGGTCCCAATAATGTGTAGTGATTCAAAGAACTATCTGGGAAATGCCGAGTCATGTCTGTTGAAGTAATGTTTCAGTGGTTGGTGGTCATGATCCTGGAGATGAGTTATCAAGTTGATTGAAGACATCAAATATCTTCTTCTAACCGGCATTTCAACATACAATTCTTCATCAACCAGACCTTATTTGAAACACGTCATTGTGTTTTAACTGTGACTGAGTTCTTGTCCTGATTTAAACACCATTCATAACGAGCACACCAATGAATCACCACAAATTCATCAAGTAAATCAACAAAAATTAAAACTGTCACAACGAGAGTTCATAGACCACGATACCCTATTCAGTGTGACTTCAATTTTAATAAAATAATAATTTTAACGATTTTTTATTTTAAAAAATCTGAAACTTTAGTTCTATGGAAGTACTCCAGAAGCAGTCCCAACTGAACACCTCCCTTATATACCACCCCATTGAATCTTTAGTTAAATTGAAGTACAGTACTGCACAACTGGAGATTCTTTGAAGCATTAAGACATGATTATTTGTGTACTGCAGTGTTCAAGTATATAATTAAATTTAAATAAAATAAAGATTGCAAAAGTCGTATAAATAAATCAAATTCCGGTTTTTGCCACCATTTTCCGCAGGCTATTACATCACCCGATCGAACACATTCAATTAGGTATTCGTGCCTGTTGTTTGTATCCTTTATAACGTCGTTAAAAATAGTAACTTTACTGTTTGGAATGATTTCTAATTTGTGCTTGGCTGCCAGACAGGCAGACAGAGTAAAAATATCACACTCTTCTCTGCGAATATGCGATCAGGATGAATTCAGATCCAAAATCGGATAAAAAGAAAGACTTGTCTTCCAATTCATGTTCTGATTCGTGTTCAAACTATAACATTCAATTTAATTAATCTGTTCCTCGATCATAAACTGACGACAGACAGACAGACAAAAACAGGTGTGAATACATAACCTCCTTCCAACTTTGGTGGCAGAAGTAATTAAAAACCTTTGTATGAGTATAAAATAATCAAGAGCAATTAAATTCACAGAACAAAGTTTTAAAAAACAAGAAGAGATGGAGACAGCACAATTGTGAAAGGGAGGAAGGAAGGAATGAGGGAGGGGACTTCCTTGCTCCAAGCAGCGGAAGTGCAGATCAGGAAAGAAACGTGATTGGGAGAAGGAAGGAGTGGGGTGGAGAAGAGGAAGGATGAATCATGGATGAAGTCTGTTCCAAAGATGGTGATGGCTTCACATAGGTCAGGGATATATTCAAACAATGCTGTTCTTTATACAAAGAGGAGACGTAGTGTTGATGAGGGACGTAGTACAGGTGGATAATGTTGGAAGAAATTGCTCAGTCAACGGAGTTATAGTGAACTGAGATGAGTATGTACACAAACCACCAGTCGACCAGGAGGGACTAAGCTTGTACTTGGCCCTTCTAACCTTCACACAAAGGCTTACGGGTGCCCGCCGATGCAAATGCAGGTCTCAACGTATCAAAATAGCATCACGTGTGCCAATAGCTCCAGATGGAGGCAGTGAATTGACCATGACACATGTCGTTTATGTAGCTGTGAACATCAGCTATCATCACGTGATGACATCACCAACCACCATCTTTCTGGGCACTCACTATCTTCCATTAAAGTTTGTCGTGGAGACGGTTGACAAGTTCAACATTCCGTGCCAAGGTGGTGGAGCTCACAATAAATTTCAGACTTTAAAAGTGAAGGCTCATAATCATTAATCCCAACTGTCTGTTTCTCATCTGCAGCAATTTCAACTGTCCCCATGTCAGCTGTCTGTGTGTTGGTTTGGCAACAAACAGCCATGGCATTACTAAAGGCCTTCTGCAACTCTGTGGCTTTGACCAATTCTGTAAAGTTCCCAACCAAGATTTCTACTGGTGATTCATCCATGGTCCAGGACTGTAATGATCGACTAAATTCTCTCTATCTCTCTTGTTCCTCATTCATATTAATTCTGAAAAATGCATTCTTTGTTTTTCTTCACATTGTGTTGCACAGTATCCCCCATCCCTGTGTTTGGCAGCCAGTACCTGCGTCTCTCTCTGTTAACCTGGAAATAATTCGACTCTGGTCTGATAAATATAACATGTCCTTAAATCCTGGAAAAGCTGACTGTCTCACCCAATCACTCTTGAAGGAACTTCAAATGAACCCACCTATCTACAATATTTCCTTGGTCATCCACTGGAAGAGGTTCAGTCTCTTGAATATTGAGGCCTCACCACCAACTGTGAACTTTCCTGGGCTGACCACATAGCAGAACTGGCCTCCAAAGCCAGCCACAGACTGCACATCTTCCATTAGAAACTGTACATGTACTGTACTCGTATTTTTTTTATTAAATAATGAAGGATTTCCCCACTTTTGGTGGAAAAGCGGCGTGACAGTCTTCGTAACGTTATTTAAGATTATTGGAATATTATTTATGATGAAGACATGATGTTTGTTGTTGTTTCTAGAGTTAACCGAGATATTAACACAAGGCATACAAACAACATACAAATGCATTATTCAACCCAATATGACACCTCGTTGTTGTTGTTGTTGTTGGCAGTGTTTAAGAATTCAGTTCTTCAGGTTCAGAGTTTGAACAATTTATTCATCCATCTCGGACACTCAGAATGCAGTCAATGAATCCCTCTCTTTAAGAGCCTCAGCTCGGGCTCTTTTATACTCAAACAACAAGTGTGGGACAGAGGGTGAGATGATTGAACAAAAGATGCAGTTGTGGTCAGTAGCTTGCTCAAGGCCTCAAGTCAGATAATAGCCTCAGGGAACGACCACTCCAACACTTTCCAAGGGCAGATAACATTCCGAGCCTTTGAGATGAGACCATGAAAGAAAGCAGCTGCCTTGAAGCCACAATATATATATATATATATATATATATATATATATATATATATATATATATATATATATATATATATATATATATATATATATATAAATACATTTAAGTACAAGTTAAAACCAGAATATGAAAGTTACTTTAATCATGTAGTAATAGATATATCTGGAACTCATGTTACATTTCCAGGTAATTAAATAGTAATAGTCAATTCGATTAATACATATTAAATCATCATCACGAAAAGCAGATGCATCAATAAATGTAACAAAGAGAATGAATATTCCCAACGGGATCCTCTCGATTGTAGCATATTACATGGGTTTAATTAATATTGTGATGTGTGGGCAGAATGCCTTTATCAGACCTGTTGCAGCTATTAACGCTCCTCTCAGAGGTGCACGCATAGTTTAAGAGATAAACCACTTCCACAGCAGCATGTGGCTGCTGGTTGCATTATTTTCTGGAAGTGCTGCTGTGCCGCTGATGCAGTGCACCCTGTTACAAGTAAGCTGATACTCATTTCGCCAACTTCGGCAGGATGACAGGCTGAGTAAACCCACCTGATGATATTTAAACGACCCAATGGGGGCTCAAACGCAAGACCCTAAAATCTTAAGTAAGCCACCTTAACCGTTAAACCACCACCAAGCCGACGTCGCCCTTATCAATGGAAATGTGAGTAGATGGGAGATTCAACATCAACAGTTTCGGGATAAATTATGTTTTCGACATATTATTACATCATTGGCTACAATTCGGCTCTAAGTTATTTCGCAAGATGACAACATGGTTTTTATGGTCCAAGACGGTCTCCTTTTTTAGAAAAACATCTTTGTTGCGAGCTTGTAACAGGAATGTTATACCGTGGTCACATTTTTGGAAATGACTTCCAGACTATCATCCCCAATTCCATCCCGTGATCTTTATTACTCCCATGAACCTCACTTGCTAGTTTCAGTGCTTCCTTCACATTCCTCTCCTCCTTTCCTGTTCATTCATTCCCTTGACATTTGTTCCACTGTCGGCTCCACGTTGCTCATGCATGAGACGATCGTTCCTACAAAGAAAAGAAAAGGACAAAAAAAGGCACCACCAACGATAATAACAAGGCACCACCAACGATAATAACAAGGCACCACCAACTATAATAACAAGGCACCACCAACTATAATAACAAGGCACCACTAACTATAATAACAACTATTAATCGAGTATGAATCACGACGAGGGACTCCAAAAAACTGATCATACGTCTAATAAAACTTATTAGGAAGGTTCAGTCAAGCCCGTACGTGCAAAAAACCAAGATGGTGGCAATATCAATTTGACTGGGTGCTATGGTGGGTGGTCAAGCGACCAATGTGGGTGTGGTTGCATTATTTTCTGGAAGTGCTGCTGTGCCGCATTTGTAAATTATGTAATGACGACATTACATAATTTTTGAACGGCCCCATATTGTGGTTAAACTATCCGTGACCGTGTGGTGAATCAGCTCGTTGTGATATCGTTACGAATTTAGAAGCTTACTGCACACAACAGTCAAGATCCCTATAGCACAGTTATTTTGATAAGTAAATGTGGACAGATAGCTCCCTTTCCCCTATGTCTAATGGGAATTAAGTGTGCAGGCACTGTGAAGTTATTTTATAGATAGGATTTTGACATCAATTACATCTTGAACAACAACACGCCTTCACCTCGCTTCCTCACACCGATGCCATTGCCTAAGTGCATTTCACCACGTATGTGGGCGGAGATTTCCATCGCATCAGATCGAGACTCTGCCCAGGAAGGCAGGGGTGTGCCCCTTGTCCAATCAGGCCACAGAGGGCGGCTTTCCCACGACACACCGGCCAATGAGGGTTGAGATGGCCACAGAGTTCGACTTTCCCACGACACGCCCGCCAATGAGGGTGGAGGCCGCCTCAGAGGGAAATTTTCTCACCCCAGACAAGAAGGAAATATAAAGGAACGCCAGGCTGGAAGCAGTTGGTTGGTCATCTTGGTTGTCACCCGTTTTTCATCTTGGGGTCGTGGTCGTCGTCGTGGTGGTCATCATCATCGTGTTGCGGGTTTGAGTCCCGCCGAGGTGGATCATGTCGCCTCTGATCTTCTCCTTGGCCTTGGTCGATTGGTGCGTGGCCGGTTAGAGAGTGCGGTACCTGGTGCTTGGAGTGGCATCGTGTTGCGGGTTCGAGTCTCGCCAAGCCAGATCGTCGAAGACCACACGAGATGGACAGGTCCAAGCACAGGCTCTTGTCTCCAGCTCACCTGTCCTCGAGCTGGAAGCCTTCAATAAAGACCATTGGGGTCCATTTCTGGGTGTGTGTGTCTGTGTGTGGGCCCGTCTTTAAGTAGCAACTGTATAAGTGCTTTTGCTTGTACATTGACTGCATTTCTTATAGTTGGACAACTCTGCTCATCTGTGTTCCCACCC
>NC_140973.1:2795587-2803087 GCF_056783735.1 Eptatretus burgeri
TCTTTGAAGTCAAAGTCAGAGATCTTGACATTCCCAAACAATGCACCGCAGCTTGATCTCTCTGACATCCTCCCTAGAATCCAGTCCATACAAGTGCTGAGAAGTGTGGAGGCCAGTACACATCTCTGATGAACTGCAGCAACAACTGCAAATAAGTCAGAGATGGTACCACCACATCTCACAGCACTCTCAGTACCAGAGTAAAGTGCAGACATCAGATTGATCCATTTTGGTGGCACCCCACGAAGACCAAGAATCCTTCAGAGGGCATCCCGATTCACTGAATGTAACACTTTGTAGAGATCAACAGAGGCTGTGAGCAGCCCCCATTGAAACTCTCGCCTGCATCCAATGAGGACCCGAAGAGCAAGGATACAGTTAATGGTTGACTTTGGTGTAAAGCCCGACTGCTCTGGGCGCTAATACTCAAGCAGATTGTGGCGAACCCTTTCAATAATTATCCGAGGAAAGACCTTCCTTGTTACTGAGAGCAGCGTCACCCCTCAGTCGTTGTTGCAGTCCTGGTGATCACTCTTCCCTTTTCAGAGAGGGACAACAAGGCCTCTCTTACAGTCAGTTGGGATGATATCTGTGCTCCAAACAGAGCACAGAACTGCATGCAATGACATGAGTCCAGCATTTCCACCAGCCTTGAGAAGTTCAGCATGGATGCCACAAAACCCAGGAGCTTTACCCCATTTCAACTGGTTCACCGCAGCCTTTGCTTCCACAAACAAAAACGGTTCACAGTTGATTAGAAGGTCAGCAAAAGGGACAATAACACCCCTAACATCCAACTCAACATCCTGGTACAGCCACAGAGACCAGAGAAATGACACCCAAGGAGTGACGAATCATCAGTCTTATAATACGCTCGTTGACCGGTGGTATCTCAATTATCAATGGAGTCAGCTTATTGGACACAGCTAGAGGAACCCCTTGGGTATGGTAACCATCAGAGTGCTGAGATCAGTAGTAGGTGTAACTACCCACCATGATATCACCACTATCCAGCCTCTGAACCTCAGAGTGCTGCAATACCGATGATCAAATGCTGGAGCTCATATTATAGCAGAGACAGGTGATCATCTTCTCTTGGAGTGAGGACATTCCAGGCACACACCAGAAGGGACCGCCTCAGATTAACCCGAGGAGCTCACAGTCTGGTGGATGACACCTCAGCACCACCCTGACACCCACCACCACAACCCGACCCAGGAAGGTTACCCCGTGCTATTCCTCCTACCATCAAAGAATGGGGGTCCTGAAGGCTTTGCCCCAATACTGTAATCCAGTGAGCTGCCCTGCAAAGGGCAGCTGCACAGAAAGGAGGTACTCCCACAGAGTGGGTGTTTGTTATATTTGCATTTTTTGTGTGTTTTGCGGAATGAAGTGTATTGCGATGGCCGGAGTGCAAATCCTAACACCAACCTCCTAAAAAGAGGTAACCCAACTGCAGGAGGACATCTGCAGACACTGCAGGAGGACATCTGCAGACACTGCAGGTGAACAACCCTCCAACCATATCAACATTGGATATCCAATAATATGACAAGGCACCACTGTTATTCCTCAGATGGTCAAAGTACTCATTGAATAATGTGGCAGTGGATTGAAGCATGGAACGATGAAGAGTGTCCTCTTGCTGATGGAAAGTTTCTTTCCTGATGACCTCATGCAAATTTGATACGAGTTCCAAGGTTTGCTCCAAATGTCTTTTCTTAAGGCCCGGTCACACCTTGACGTTTTAGCCAACGTATGCCGATTTTTGAATTTTTTTTCTAAAACGCTGGCACACATTGAATACGTTATGGGTAAGTTTTGATAACATTGAGAGCACGCTGAAAAACACTGCCATACGTCGTTGTACGTTGGCTTTAAACGTTGTACTTTTTGGTTGTCCTCAAATTTTTGCATGCTTGAAATTTCACGACGTATGCCGGCGTATGACTCACACGTTCCGCTACGCTGGCCACAAGTTGTATGCACGGTCTGCGATCGTTGACAGACATCAACACATGCTACTTGTAAGTTAATCATAAGTTGAGACACGCCGAGGTAATGTTTAGCGTACCCGAAACTTATTTCTAACCTATGATTAACGTGTTGTTGGCACGTTACGCGATCGTTGCCACACATCGACAGACGTTACTTTTAAGTTACTCATAGGCTGAAAGACGTCGGTATAATGGATCGTCCTTGCGTTATCGTCCACGGCCACGGCCAGGACACTTATTTGCAGCATTCTTCAAACTTTTCTTCGGCATGACGAGGATGTTCACACTTCGATGTCTAGCTTGGCTCTGATTCCAATTGTCCATCGGCAGCGTCTATTTAAAATCGTCGAGTTTGAGCGTTTTAACACGTTCAATAGAAACGATTAAAATTTCCAAACCCCAGCGTCAAAAAACAAAGGCGAGTGACAGCAATTTAAATCGTTCATTGTAAACAATGAAAATAGCAGAGTGGTACCGTTTAAAAGTCGTTGAGTGTAAAAAAATCCAATTGTTGAGCGCAAGCGTCTACTTTCAATTGTGGAGATGCAGCCATTTAAATCGTTGAGTGGCAGCCTATGAACCTACCCGTGGACACGCGGACGCAAGGACGATCCATCATAACCCACATCCTCCCCCTCACACTCACCTACTACTGCCAACATGACAAACTACTACTAATACTAATACTAATACTGATACTGATACTGATACTGATACTGCTGACATGGACATCCACTCAAAAAGGAACTCGAAAACACTGTTGGGTTCCCCTTTTATGAGCAGCATTTTTATATACCAATTCCCAAAACTGCTGGGAACACGTCTTTATATGGCAGTTGTAAGCTCGAAACACGTTCATTTATTTTTTTTGTCGACCGGAAGACGTCATTGGAATACGTCTACATACGTCGATGTGTTGGGACTACGTAAAGAATTGGTTCAAAGCACGTCAAACATAAGTTAGAAATAAGTTTCGCGTAAAAAAGACATTACCGCGACGTGTTTCAACTTATGAGTAGCTTATAAGTAGCCTTTGTGGACGTGTGTAAGCGTCCGCATATCGTGTGTAAAACTTATCCCCATCGCATGCGGAACATGTGTCATACGCCGAGTACGTCGTAAAATTTTGAACATGTTTAAAAATTTTTGACGTACTCTACTTACTACGACATATGATAGCGTACTTTAGCGTTGTACTCACGTATACCAAACTTACTCATACCGTATTTGACGTGCCCCAACGTTTTAGACACATTTTTCTTAGGTCGGCATACGCTGGCAAGATCGCCAAGGTGTGACCGCGATGTTGTCACTTCCATTTCTACGGCAGTTATGATTCGAATAGTTGTGCGTCAGCCTTTTAATAGGCTATGTCACGACATCGTCGGCGATGCGTGCAACGCGCTATGCCGAAGTTAGACTATCGTTGGGCATCGGTTGTGTAGGCCGACAACAGGTCAGCATTCGTTGGTATAAGTTATCGATAACACAACGAAACGTTCTGTGTTCATTACTAATATGTTATGCATACGACCAACTCGTTATGAATACGTCCGAATCTTAAAAAAAAACATCAAAAGTTCAACGTCAGCCAGCGTTTTACATACATTTTAATACGTTGCCATCGCTGGCTAAAACGTCAAGGTGTGACCGGGCCTTTAATGTGCGGAAGAACTTCATCTATCTAGTTAGCAATTCCTCTCCAAGCAATTATTTTCCGGGACTCGCATATGTACTTGTGTATTCGGATTGCCCTGTTATTATACTGCCATTCCTCCATCACAGCATCCAAATAAATTTCTGCAAGAATGCCTGATTCAATACACGGATCTCTGAGGCCAGCATCCTGAAATTGCTTGCTCAAAAATAGCAAGTAGGTTGCAAATGGTATGGAATGCACCCATCCTGATGATGATACCTTGATAGAGATCTTTGTTTCCAGATCACTTCTGATAGTGTGGCATGCAATGCTCAGTCTAATACAAGAACAACACTTTTGATGTGCAAATCATTATGTTTTCACCCTTATCTGTTTGGTAGTTGTGAAAATCGAAGATTTCTAAAGTATAATGGTTGGTCGCAAATGCGATTCTTGTCTGTTTGCCTGTTTGTCTTTTTGTTTGCATGTCAATTGCCTCCAGATCACATTTTTAAACCAATCTTCACGAAATGGTTGGGATCGTCATAAGCAAGAAACCTATTGATTTTACAGGTATTTATAAGGATTTAAGGCACAGGATGAGGCCATTCGGCCCATCATGCCTGCGCTACACCAATACCAGATGTTAATCAATCAGTCGATACCCCTACTCTTCGTGTACAGCCTTTGTTTTTTTTTTCTTGGTTTTTTTTTTTTTCCCCGGCTGCTACACTGGTACTCATTTCGCCGACCTCAAAAGGATGACAGGCCAATTCAACCCTACCTGGTGTTAATTCAGCGGCCAACGGGGATTGAACTCAGGATCCTAGGATCCCATAATGGTTGGTCGCAAATTGATTTTGAGGTCAAAAGGTCAAGATAGGTCAAAGGTCAACAACTTTGTCAAATTTCTAAAATCCTCAATTTTCATCCGATTGACTTGAAATTTGAAGAGGATTCACATATCTGGTCAATTTAATTCAACCACCAATTATTTGTATGGTCAAATTGGTTTTTGAGATTTTGGTCATACAAACAAACAAGAAAGATTCTTTCTTGTTTGTTTGTATGTCTATCTGTGAACAGAATATCTCAAAAAGTTATGGGCGGATTCAGATGAAACTTGGTTTGGTGTGTGCCAAGGATCAACTGATTAGATTTTGGTGAAGCTCTGGATCCAGGCCGAGGTATGTGCTCTACCGAGTGCCCTTCTAGTTCCTGATGTTCTTATTTTGTTAAGAATCTCGTAGGCAGTTGCCATTTCAATTGCAGGCGGATTGATTATGGGTAGGTAACTGGCTATCATTTGTGATTGCAACATCCCTACGAACTGTAATATGGAATCCCGTCCAAATGCTGAAACTGTGTCATCCATTTGATGCAGAAGGAGCCAAAGCAGATTCTTAGTGAAAGCTGCCTGATCAACTTCATGATGATCTTGGTGATCGGTCATGAGAAATCAAAGTCCAACTCTCTCACCACTGCTGTACACGAGTAGATTCAAGTCTTCAATCAAAACACTTCTCTGCTTGGATTAACCAGGTAATTTCAACACCTGTCTTTATGGTTGGGGTCCATACATCGTGGCCTGAATGATGATTCCATTCACCCTATGACTTGTTCCTCTGCAGGTTGGGGTTTCCTCCAGGATGTCTATATTATCCCAAGCCATTGTTGTGAAATTACAGTATATGGAAAAATATCCTCTGGAAGAACTAAATACCCATCCACTCCAGCTGTTAATTTTTTGAGACACAATGCTGTTTCATTCTCTTCAACCTGCCAGTAGGAGACTGAATGGCCGAGCCATTTTCGGGCCTGCATCAGCTCACCATTGCCACCGAGTGCTTTGCTGGCAACTGCAAGAAGGATGTGTTTCGTTGGATTTTGTGTGCCACAACTCATAGCATACAAATGTATTGTGTTGTCACACAATCACAGTATTGTGCAAATGAGGTCATGAGCCATTGCACCCGTTCACTAATGTCCTTGGGTTGTGGCTGACCAGTCCTCAAGAGGCAGAGAAACCGTATGACTTGTAAAGGAATCCGTACAGAGCCTTTGCCCAATGATGGTGTGTTTGGAACCTCTTGGTGTACCTTGTTGTCCTTAATGACAGATCGGAGACATGATGTTGCTTTGTCAAGAGACAAGTACAGTATTCTTTCCTCATGTTGCTTCACAGTTGTTCAACTTCGTGAGTTAATCGGAGATTTTCTTTTGCAAACTTGTACCTGGACAGACTACCTCGCATGATGAGAAGTTTACCTGCTTCATCTGGGAATATGTACAGCATTTCTTTGAATTCAAATGACGTCATTTCTTTGAATTCAGCAAATAATTCACAGCGAATTAAATAGAAAAAAAAATTCATCGGCTGTTTCTCAAGAGTGTGATAATCAACTTCGTTAATGTCTCTTGTAGCACATGGGTGAGCATTACGAGATCCACATGAAACTGAATCAGACATTGATCTACAAATATGTAATCTTTGTCACAGTTTATATGGTAATGGGCTTCAGCAGCCACAATACAACGGAAAAAATACAGACATGATTTAGTCGTTCTGCTTCTCCAGACTAGAGAAATGGCTCTCCGGGATTTATCTGCTCTTGTATAAGTGTTACCGTTGTGTTTTCCTTCTTCTTATAATGCTCTTTTTTACAGAAGATGCTAAACTTTTCCAACACCATGGAAGTTGAACAGGGTTGTCTGGGAGACATTTTTTTGGATTGCACACTCTCCTGTACGGATGTCTCATACATTCAGCTTTAGATGCACTGCTTATATTTTCTGCGAGCAAATACAACCCGTCGCCTCACTGATGGGAATATTAGGGCTGGGGGGGGGGGAGGGAGAGAAGAGGGATGGAAAGAGGAGAGGACGAGAGGGCTCAAAGAGAGGGATAGGGGTAGGAGAGAGAGAGAGAGGGATAGGGGTAGGAGAGAGAGAGAGGGATAGGGGTAGGAGAGAGAGAGAGAGAGGGATAGGGGTAGGAGAGAGAGAGAGAGAGAGAGGGATAGGGGTAGGAGAGAGGGAGAGGGGTAGGAGAGAGGGAGAGAGGGAGAGAGGGAGAGAGGGAGAGAGGGAGAGAGGGATAGGGGTAGGGAGAGAGAGAGAGAGAGGGAGAGAGGGAGAGAGAGAGAGAGAGAGAGAGAGAGAGAGAGAGAGAGAGAGAGAGAGAGAGAGAGAGAGAGAGGGATAGGGGTGGAGAGAGAGAGAGGGATAGGGGTGGGAGAGAGAGAGAGAGGGATAGGGGTGGGAGAGAGAGAGAGAGGGATAGGGGTGGGAGAGAGAGAAAGGGATAGGGGTGGGAGAGAGAGAGAAAGGGATAGGGGTGGGAGAGAGAGAGGGATAGGGGTGGGAGAGAGAGAGAGGGATAGGGGTGGGAGAGAGAGAGGGATAGAGAGTGGGAGAGAGAGAGGGATAGAGAGTGGGAGAGAGAGAGGGATAGGGGTGGGAGAGAGAGAGGGATAGGGGTAGGAGAGAGAGAGGGATAGGGGTGGAGAGAGAGAGAGAGGGATAGGGGAGAGAGAGAGAGAGAGAGAGGGATAGGGGTAGAGAGAGAGAGAGAGAGAGAGAGAGAGAGAGAGAGAGAGAGGAGAGAGAGGGAGAGAGAGAGAGAGAGGGAGAGAGGGAGAGAGAGAGAGAGAGGGAGAGAGGGAGAGAGGGAGAGAGGGAGAGAGAGAGAGAGAGAGAGAGAGAGAGAGAGAGAGAGAGAGAGAGAGAGAGAGAGAGAGAGAGAGAGAGAGAGAGAGAGAGAGAGAGAGAGAGAGAGAGAGAGAGAGAGAGAGAGAGAGAGAGAGAGAGAGAGAGAGAGAGAGAGAGAGAGAGAGAGAGAGAGAGAGAGAGAGAGATAGGGGT
>NC_140973.1:2818087-2888087 GCF_056783735.1 Eptatretus burgeri
GATGCCCAGTCGGCAACTGGCTTTGGAGGCCAGTTTGGAAATGTGGCTTTCCCAGGAAAGATCATGGCAGATAGTGAGACTCAGAAGATTGAATGAAAGGACTTCATCAAGAGGTGATGGCATGTGTTTGGCATGGATCAGGAGATGGTGATTAGGCATGGTGCCCTCACCCTGGAGCGTATGCAGGGTGCGCTTGGTCCTGTGCCCTGGGCTCGCTTTGGGCTAGAGCTAGGGTCACAACTTAGTGGCTGGTTGTCGCCCCAGACTCTCCCTGACAACTACACTTTTCTCCTAGCTCTGAGTTTAAACGAGAGGTCAAACTGTTCATGCTTCTTTGGGTCTTCTTTGTTTGTTCAAGATGTCTGGTACGTCTCTCCCCCCTTCCCCTGCCCAGTGCCCTGATTACTATTGCTTAGTTGAATGACATCTCACTCAGCTGAATATCCCTCCGCATTGGTATCACCCCTCATCTCCTGTGGTGACATGGAACTACGCGGTGTAACAATTGTTTTATAATTAAGAGGAGGTAGGGTGAGGGGGAGACCAGATACATGAGACGTGTGGCCGTCTCAGCAAGACTATGAAATAACTCGCAACTTAATCCCCCAGTAACTTTTGAGCCATTTTCGTGTATATATATATATATATATATATATATATATATATATATATATATATATATATATATATATATATATATATATATATATATATATATATATATATATATATATATATTCAATGAAAGAAGCATTGTGACTTTGATGTGACGCTGACGTCATGTATATAAATTATACCAACACATTACCTCCAAACTAGTAGACATCCGTATGGTACTCAAGCCTTTTCAGACTGAGATTAAAGCCGATGGTCATTGTCAATTAAAATCTAGATGTTGTGGTATTTGTGAATAAGTATTAGTAAATGCCTGTAAATGAACGATTAAAATTGATGGTTACATGTTATAAGTTTCGTTTAGCATGGATCTGTGAATTGTAATATAAACTGCTTGATGTAATGAGTTCATTTTGAATGTGGATGGTGGTATTGTACTGTAAACTGCCCGGTGAGATTCGTGAAGGTGCTGGAACATTCTCAGATGAAACTCAGCTCAGCGAACAGCGCGGACAATGCCACGAGCAGTGTTGTTGTTGGCGGTCATAAGTGTAAAAATCCTATCTATAAAATAACTTCTCAGCGCATGTACACTTAATTCCCATTAGACATAAGGGAAAGGGAGCTATCTATCCACATTTACTTATCGAAAGAACTGAGCTATGGCAACCTGAATGTTGAATGCAGTAAGCTTCCAGATTCATAGCAATATGACGGCGGGTAGTGGTTGGGAACAAAAGGGAGACACGGAATTGATAAATAATTATGTACAATGAGAATAAAGGGAACCTAAAGAAACTAAGGCACCTCACACCAGATTCAGTCACTGACAGGAAAGGGCAAAACCAGGGGACTCAGCTCTGGTGGGAGCGGAGACAAGCAGGCGATGAGGAGACGATGAGCAGGACGATGAGGAGATGAAGATACACGGGCAGATCGTCGAACGGGGCGACAAAGCAGCAGTCAGTCGAAAACAGGCAGAGGCAGGTAGGCAGGACGACCTCATCTCCTCACAAACTCTCTTTTTCCTCCGTTTTTACCTCAGAATCTAACAAACTCCCATTTCCCCTCAGAATTTCCAAACCTCTCACACCGACGGTACTCTCCTCACACACTCAACTACCCGATCCGGCTCCTCCCTCTTCTTCCTGAGCAATGCTTCGCCCCTTGGGAGGAGTCTCTAACTCCGCCCCTCTCTTGCTAAGTCTCCCAGCACCTCCAGTAGAGGTTTACATTGAGGTTGTATGGAACAATTTCCTAAACCATAATCCCTAAATAATTATTACCACCCCCCCCCCTGTATGGAGCACATATAAACAAGACATTCCTTAAGTTAAAGTGTCCCTACTTATTACATCAAGACAGGCTAACTACTCGTTCACAGACCATGCTACTCCATACATTTCTATCTGGTCTATGGGAATATTTAACCGCCCACCCCCCCCCCCAAAATGTCTGTTTCAAGGAACAAAACACACACACACAGACACACACACCAATCTAATGCAGTACTTATTTAACTGTTCCACTCTTGTTAACCTCCGCATCGAAGATGGATGGAGGTTTACTGTTTTCACCCCTGTCTGTTTGTTTGTGAACAGTATTACGGAAAAACTTCTGGACGGATTTCAACGAAACTTGGTGGGGGGGTGAGGTATGGTCCAAGGATCATGCCGTTAGATTTTGGACTTGGTCCAAAAAAAAAAACTTAGAAAATTTTGCAACTTTTTTTCAAAAAAATTTCGATTTTGTTTGAAAAATATTTGAATTTTTTTTTTTTTTTTGCATTTCTACATGTTTTAAATGATTTCCAACCCCAAAAAAACATTTGTTAGAGAAAAAAAAGAACAGAAATTTTGCAACTTTTTTTTCAAAAAAAAATTTGGATTTTATTTTAAAAATATTTGAATTTTTTTTTGCATTTCTACATGTTTTAAGTGATTTCCAACCCCCAAAAAAATTTGTTAGAGAAAAAAATAACAGAAATTTTGCAACTTTTTTTTCAAAAAAAATTTGTATTTTATTTGAAAAATAGTTGAATTTTTTTTTGGCATTTCTACATGTGCGTCGATCTAGTTTAGTTTATTCAATCATGGTTCAGTAGAGTCTGATCCATGTTGACCTACAATGAATAGGATATCAGGTTCACTTAAGTGACCCAGCAGTATTGGCGGTGGAGGTTTTGCACAAGACCGAGTGCTCCCCCTCTAGTTGGATATGTAATCTCGGTGATCAAGTTAAAATTTAGGCAATCTAATAGAATAACGAGAACCATAGTCGGTAGAGCACATAGCTCTGCCAGGCTGAACAGTTTACATTTTGTTGCCCACTGAATGGTCGGTCTGAATCAGGATCTTTACCAAAATCTCATCAGCTTGTTCTTGTCACTGAATCCATCCATCATTTTTGGAGATATCCTCCGAACAGATGAACCATCAGACAGACAAACGGGGGGTGAAAACATAACGTCCATCAACCTTGGGTGGTGGAGGTAATAATATATTTCGAGATTCTCTTACTAATCATACAAGTTTATATATTGAACTGATAGATTAAAAAAAAATTGTCTTGGACAATTTTGAGTATCTCGCTTATGGAACATTTATTACTCCCCTTGTAAGTTTTATTTGATAACATTACTGGAGAGATCGAGTTTGATTTCCTTTTGGAAAATGAAAAGAAATATTGATTAATACAGGTACGGTCACCTACAAGAAATGTCATCGTCTTGAGAACCGGGGAAACTTCGAGGGGTAACACAATTACCTGCGCTACCACAGGTGGCCAGAGGATATGTATTCACCCCAGTATGTTTGTGAGCATGATATCTTGAAAGGTTATTGAAGGATTTGCACGAAATGTGGTGGAGAGGTTGGGTGTGTGACAAGGACGAATTGATTTGATTTTGGTGAAGATCCGGACACGAAGATTTTAAAAGTGATTCTTCACCATTGCCTCGATAGGGCCAAATACGATGTATCGCACGATATCTCAACAAGTAATGGACGGATTGGGACAAAACTTGGTGGATGAGTTGGTAAACGACATGAACAAACCGATTCGGTTTTGGTTAACTTGTAGATCTGGATCCGGCATATCAGTGGGATACAAAACGTGAACTGTTCAGCCTGGTGGAGGAGCGTGCTCTCCTGAGTACCTGGTGGCGGTGCACGCTATACCGAGTACCTGGTGGAGGTGTGCGCTCTACTGAGTACATGGTGGAGGTGTGCGCTCTACTGAGTACATGGTGGAGGTGTGTGCTCTACTGAGTACATGGTGGAGGTGCACACCCTCCCGAGTCCGTGGCAGAGGTGTGCGCTCCACCGAGTGCCTAGTGGAGGTGTGAACTCCGAGTATCGCACTAGTTTATTTATTAACCTCCGCCATCGAAGATCGGAGGTTACTGTTTTCACTCCTTTCTGTTTGTTTGTTTGTTTGTTTGTGAACAGTATTACGGAAAAACTCCTCGACGGATTTCGACGAAACTTGGTGGGGGATTAGGTATGGTCCAAGGATCATGCCATTAGATTTTGGACTTGGTCCAAAATCCAATATGGCCGCTATGGCGGCCATTTTGAAAAAATATTTGAATTTTTTTTTTTTTTGCATTTCTACATGTTTTAAGTGATTTCCAACCCCCCCACCCCCCAAAAAAAAGTTGTTAGAGAAAAAAAATTGTGTAACTTTTTTTTCAACAAAATTTCGATTTTTTTTTGCATTTCTGCATGTTATAAGTGATTTCCAACAAAAAAACATGCCAAAATTATAATTGCGGCTGATTTTGGAACTTCAGGTGGATATACCCACGTAAAATCAATTTCTGTCTCAAGGAATCTAGTTATGACGAATGAATTGAGTATGTAAAAGTTAAAAGTAAAAGGGAAAGTTGCAAACTATAACTCTGTGAGCACTGTTGACGTCAAATTGAATGAATAGGATATCAGGTTCACTTGAGTGACCTAGCAGTATTGGCGGTGGAGGTTTTGCACTCGACCGGTGCTCCCCCTCCAGTTTATATATTGTATTCGCCTCATTATACTTTTCTTTCCCCTCCCTGAGATCATTGTATATCGTTGATAAAACCTGTTGAAACCACAGTATCTCACAACGTCATCGCCATGTTTCTTAAAAATAACCTCACTTTACTTTCCCGTGTAAAGATAGAAACACCAATTCCCATCAGGTCATCTTTTTGAATATGAGTCACATGGTGAGAAAACCCATTTTCAGAAAACCAAGCGTAGGAGAATTGCAATGTCTTGAAAGATGGCACGCTTCACCGAAGGGGTTGTGGAGAGGTGGAGATGGGGTGGCTTGGTAGGAGGGGGGGAGTGGTGGGATGGCTTGGGAGGGGGGTGGGGTGGTGGGATGGCTTGGGAGGGGGTGGCATGGTGGGATGGCTTGGGAGAGGGGCGGGTGCGGGGGTGGCTTGGGAGGGGGTGGGGTGGTGGGATGGGTTGGCAGGGGGGTGGGGTGGTGGGATGGATTGGGAGTGGGGTGGTTTGGGAGGGGAGGCACCCAGCTGGCACTGGGGTGGTTGTCCCATGTTTGCATTTTGATGTGAATGTGCACAAGAAGGTCCCATGAAACCTCATGGAGCTGTTTGTCACCCATTCACTTTTCATAAACAGCTCCAAGCATCATGGCAACAGCAAGCAAGGCCTGGGGCCCTGATGTTGGGATGAAATAATTATTTGTTTGCAGTTACTCCCAGCGAGGATTAACCGTTCATTATTGAAACTCTCGGCGCCATGAAGACAAATCCCAGGCAATGAGGAATCGCTGAGTCCGTCTGAGATTGTGTGTCGCAAGAAGAGGTTTGAAGATGGATGTAATTATGGTCGTCATTTAGGGGATATAATATTGCGGTCTTTCGAAGAAAAAAAACAATCAAATAGAATGATCTTCAATGCAGATTATGAATTAATTGGTTGTTTATTGGTTTACATCACGAAGGGGGGGGGTATTTATTACGTATGCAAATAAGACCCCCCTCCCCCCACCCCCCTTGCCTTCGACCCACTGTATGCTCTACCCCTTCCAATACAATGCAGAGACCTCCAAGCCAAGTGGTGTTATTTCACTGAGGATTTTCAGGAATGCAAGCAGGACCGAAAAGTCTGTGGGCACTGAGCTGGCACTGATTTGCACCAGCTTTAAACTTCTCCTTGCTGGTAGTATCAACCACGGCCTGAGGAAGAGACGACCAAACAGGGATGGTGTCCGGGAATCATGATCTCCTCAAAGTGTTGATCCTGCCTGGTGGGATGAGGAAGCTATGATTGTTGCCTCTTGTTGCTGTTTAGGGTATAAGGGACTAGAAAATCTGATGGGATGCACACCAGGTTGCCATGGATATGGTACAGCAGTGTTACTTTCGCATGTTGAAGAGGCTCCCACTTTTGTTGTTTGACCATGGCAGACACTCCCATGCGATTATCTGTGGTTGTTGGTCTTTGCACCGACTCCACCTTGTCTATGTTCTGATGTGTATTTGCTTATCAAGCACAACTGACATACTCCCTTCCTCTATTTCGTTCTCCTGCCATCGTCCGTGGGCCAGAGGGGCCTACCATGCACCCACCCCCCATGATTGAAACGAATGTGTATGTAAAATTTATGTTCATTGATGTCCCCATTGATAGAAAACAGATGTTAACATTGAAAACATGATTTTGATTTCTGTATTTTAACACCCTATTGGGACCCATGTCAAACCATCCCCTTTTCAGCAATCCAGCCATTGTTGCTCTGTCTCAATAATAACTTGCTCAAATGAAATTTGGAGGGAATCGGGGGTCGCTCCTCTCACCCCTGGACCGATTCCCGTGAATTTAGCTGGAGATAGGAGAGCCCGTTTTCCCGTTCTCCGACACCAGTGCCGCGAGGAGGGGGATGAGTTTGTGTCCCACGATCTGACACAGGTGTTGCGAATTCGCGCCCGCCGGCGTGCGAGCGGCCACGTAACTCGAATCGCGGCACGTCGCCCACCGGACGGACAATTCCGTCGTGACCCTCTCGGACTAACGCCGGGAACTAGTCACGGGTGGGCCTTTCGGCCTCACCACGATCGTGCCAATCGGCCCCCCGCGTGGGATAGGCTTGTTCGCCAAATTCGACCTACCTAAGTACCCACACGGAGGGTAGACCGGGCGATCGCACCTCGCCGCAGGTCGACTTCGGATACAGGCCACTTTAAGCGACCCGTTCCGTACTATCGGGATAACCGAGCGGTGTTATCGTCAACCTCAACGGTTCCGATTAATTATCGGGCGTATTTAGCCCACTACCAACCCTTTACGTGAAGTAAGATGGAGATTCAATCAAAGAAAAGACGAAGCGAAGCGGGAAAAACAGTTCAACATGAGGCACATTTATTCCACGGCAAACGGAAAGCACACATATACAATTACAACAATTATGCACCAAAAGCAATTGCAACAAAAGAAACACAATACAGAGCTACTACCAACTACGCGAGCACACGGCAACACTTACACAGTTTTACATTACAGACGGCGCCGACAACACATATACTCAAAAGCAAAAGAAAAGGGCCACCCTCAACGACAAGGGGGCAGATGGGCCTGTGGGCCGAGACCGCGTGGAGCCTACCCATCTTGTGATGAGCCGCAAATGCCGCGGCGGTGTCCCGACTCCGCGCTCCTCCGCGAGTTTCATTGGCACTGATTGGAATGGGGTGGGAACGGGGCCCCCTTTCCGCACTATCTCAGCGCGGGGGGGGGGGAAGGGGGAATTGTTGATGCTCTGGGGAAAGAGGACAGCCGGCTTGCTTGGGTCCCGCGACGAGCGACTCCACTGCGACCTTGATCGCGCTCCCGGCTTCCCCTCTCTACAGCTCCCCGACAGGCTCCGAACCCCTCCAGACTGACTCGCCTCCAGACCCGTCTTGACTGCTGCTGCCACACTCCGCCGTCGCCACACCTCTCCAACTCGCCCGAGCCCAAAACAGAAACTGACTGAATTCGCCCCGCGCTCGGCGCTTTATAGTACGGCAGGAGAACCCATATGCAAATTTCCGGATCAGGATGAGCTCGGGGGCGGAGCCACGCTAGCTCATTGGACGGAGGAAAAGTGGGCGTGAACCTCCCCTGATCCTCGAATTTGCATATATCGATTCTACTCCGACGCGCCTGGAGGCGGGGCCAAATCGCCCCGCGCTTAATGATTGGACGGAACAGAAGTGGCCGTGTATCATTCCTGATCCGACCTTTCCTCGGAAAGGCCGCTTTTTGCACCCGCGGCTCAGCGCGCGTCCCGCACGAGGCCAGGACAGCCTGACGCTCGGCGTTCACAAGTGGTGCGGGAATGTCCGCAGAAGGAGAGGTGAAGGTGGTGGAGGGTCTAAAGTGGCGGTCCCTGGCCACGGTGACGCTTGGAATGGTGGTGATGCGATGATTGCGAGAGCGAGTTGTGAAGGTAATGGTCGTGGCTGTTGGCATTGTTGTTGTTGTGAAGCGGCGTTGCGGTTGGTGGTTGTTGTGTGATGGCGGTTGAGACGTGGTTGGTTCAAAATAAAGATAGAACAGAAAAACGGCTATCTTAAAGGGTCGCAGCCCGAATGAATCACATTTATTACCTCTAAACAACGGGTTTGGGGCTAACTACACATGTACTTACAGAGATATCTCACCTACGGGACCTGAATGGTGGTTTGCGAATTTCCTCAACCACAACAATATATATATATATATATATATATATATATATATATATATATATATATATATATATATATATATATATATATATATATATATATATATATATATATATATATATATATATATATATATATATATATATATATATATATATATATATATATATGTATATAAATATATATATATATATATATATATATATATATATATATATATATATATATATATGCAGAGTGTCCCAAAAGTCACCTCGGGATTAAAAAATTAAATAACATGTCTGTTTTTTAATAATTTGTTTTTCTTTTCTTTTCATAATTTAGATTAACATTTGGAAATTACCCATGGAAAAACTCACAACTGAACAAAGAACCAAAATCGTGGAATTTTACTTTAAATTTCATCGATCAATTATTCTCACCCAAAAAGCATGGACACCGAATAATTTCGCGAAATTTAGAAATTTCTTGGCCATCACATTCTCCTGATTTAACGCCAACCGATTGTTTTCTTTGGGGTTACCTAAAGGAGCGTATATACATCAATATGCCCCATTCAATTCAGCAGCTCAAGGACAACGTCTGTGCAGAAATTCGATGGCTGCAGCCAGAGTTATTGTCCGCTGTCATGCAAAATGCTGTCGAAAGAGCCCGTCTCTGTGGAGCCGAAAACGGAGGACATCTAAGCTGCATCATTTTTCATAAATAAAGCAAATTTATCTCCATTTTGTAAATTTTCTTTTGGTGGAAAAATTATCATAAATTATTAAAAAACAGAAATGTTATTTAATTTCTAAATCCCGAGGGTACTTTTGGGACACCCTCAATATATATATATATATATATATATATATATATATATATATATATATATATATACATATATATATATATATATATATATATATATATATATATATATATATATATATATATATATATATATATATATATATATATATATATATATATATATATATATATATATATATATATATCTGGATTTTAATCTTTTTTTTCATTTCCTCTTTTCAAGAAATTGATTGATAATCCGCCCTTACAATCGTAAAGAATGTTTATTTTGTTGTCGGGTTGCCCGCCCAGCCGGCCCTCCATGATAGGTTTTAATTACGGCGATAACTTAAGAATGATTGAAGGGAACGAAGTCAAACTTTGTACAAGTATGTATAATTATGTAAATATGAACGGATTAGATTATGGGGTCAAGAGGTCAAACGTCAGAGGTCCCATTGGGTAAAAATTCTGTTGTCACGCTAACTTGTGAACCAGTGATGGGATTTTGACCAAAAACTTACAAGTACAGTTTTTAACATGATGCACAGAAGAACTGATGAAATTTCAGCATCAAGAGGTTAGAGGTCAGAGGTCATGTCAGGTAAAAATGTGATACTTGAGAACAGCTGAAGGGATTTAAATCAAACTTAGTACAACTGGGGAATACTGGGGAAAACACAGTGAAATACTGGGGAAAACACAATGAAATACTGGGGGAAACACAGTGAAATACTGGGGAAAACACAGTGAAATACTGGGGAATACTGGGGAAAACACAGTGAAATACTGGGGAAAACAGTGAAATACTGGGGAATACTGGGGAAAACACAGTGAAATACTGGGGAAAACACAGTGAAATACTGGGGAAAACACAGTGAAATACTGGGGAAAACACAGTGAAATACTGGGGAAAACACAGTGAAATACTGGGGAAAACAGTGAAATACTGGGGAAAACAGTGAAATACTGGGGAATACTGGGGAAAACACAGTGAAATACTGGGGAAAACACAGTGAAATACTGGGGAAAACACAGTGAAATACTGGGGAAAACAGAGTGAAATACTGGGGAAAACATAATGAAATACTGGGGAAAACACAGTGAAATACTGGGGAATACTGGGGAAAACACAGTGAAATACTGGGGAAAACACAGTGAAATACTGGGGAAAACACAGTGAAATACTGGGGAAAACACAGTGAAATACTGGGGAAAACACAGTGAAATACTGGGGAAAACACAGTGATTAGAGGGTCAACAATAGGGATAGTAACACCCCTGACATCTAACTCGACAGCTGGTGGATCAACCTGCTCCAGCCGCTCAAAGTATCCAGCTCAGCAGGCCTTCACTACAGACTCCTCTGCAAAGAGCCTACCACCCTCTGCTCTTACTGCAGTACACCGAGGGATGGGCTTGGATAAACGCAATGCGCGAATTCCTCTGCAAGCAGAATGAGAATCACTTGACCACAAGTGATGCTCAACCACCTCAAAGATTCCTCGCACGTAGGCCTCCTTGACCACCCTCAGCACACGTACAGTTTTATGCCTCAAGTCCCTGAAGAGCTCAGCTCCACCATTAACCCTGGCCATGTGACTCTGGTCAATGGTATCCAGTATCCATTGAGAGACAAAATTCTAATTCGCCCTCCGGTGAGTTCCAAGACATCCACCGGCAACATCAAGGATGGTGGTCTTGAAGGCACTCCACAACTCTTCAGGATTTCCCAAAGCACCCAGACCCCCCAAATCCCCACTCATCCTGTTCGCAATCCACAATCTTCTCAGCTACCTTCTCATTCTTGAGCTTGCCAACATCCAGCCGAGGCTGGGAATGTACCATTCTCCCAGATTTAAGCTGCAACTTCAGAGTTGCTTCCACAAGCCTGTGGTCGGTATTGAGGAACTGAGCACTCCAGTCGATCCTGGAAGCTTATTGGACACAGCTACAGCAACTCCTTGGGCATGGTAAAAACCAAAGTTGTGCAGGTCTTTTTGGAACACCCTGTATTTCGTGCTGATGAAAAAAACAGAGTTGTACAGTTTATCTTCAGGTGCACATGTACATCATGAGATCCACAAAGATGTCATGCAAGCACTTGTTATTGGGAAGGAAGAAAATGAAAAGTTCATGAAAGACAGGTTGAAAACTAGAAGGGCACTCGGTAGAAAACATACCTCCACCCCGTAATGCCTGATCCATGAGAACATATCGAGCCCAATCGATACTTTTTTGAGATATCGTGCTATATATCGTTTTTGGCCCGATCTCTCAATGGTGAAGAATCACGTGAAAATTCTAGTTGCCGGATCCGGATACAGATCTTCAGCAAAATCTAATCAGTTCGTCCTTATTACAAACCCAACCTGCCCACAACTTTTTGATATATACTGCACACAGACAGACAGACAAACAAACAAACAAACAAACAGACAGACAGAGAGAGGGGTGAAAACATAATCTCCTTCACCTTCAGTGGCGGAGGTGACTCGAAGGGCACTCTTTGACGTCACGACGTCGACCGATATGCCTCTGCCCACATTATTACATCATTATACACACTTGTGCCAAGTTTGATTTGAATCACTTCAGCCGTTTTCAAATGCCATATTTTTACCTGGCATGACCTTTGACCTATTGACCCCATAATCGAATCAGTTAATCTTTACATCATTATACATACTTGTACTTTAACATGAAACAACATCAACAACACCTGTACTTGACTTGTACATTATACATTATACATACAACACGTCAGCAGATTTAATTATCAAGTAGCAATATGAAAGAGGACTCATCTTCCAAATCTTCCCATCGCATCTCGAATGGGAGGAATTCGATTCGGCCAACGGAGATGACTTATAAAATACAGACCATGGCACAGACAGTGAGGCTGAAACACAAGTCGACAAACAGATTTTCACGGATATCGATTTCATTCCAACATCCCACTCTTACATTTTGACAACAAAGGATAATTCATTGTGAAGTTAAGCAAGTTTGATAAGAAAACTTTGACATTCACAATCCGTTTTGTATCCAACATTTGAATGATTTCCTAAAAAAAAATTTCCCCCTTATTCTGTCAATATTTGTAACAATTGTGTTATAGTTTGTAAGCTTGCTCATTTGCATATTCGTGTAAGATTTAAGCAATTGAGATGTTTTTTTGGATACTATTTATTATTTGCCTTATATCAGACCCATTTCTCGAGCTACCACGAGAATATGAGAAATTACCCTTTAGAGTGGCTTCACCAGTAAATGTTGCTGTGGTTTTGAAAGACCCCGGGGAGTTGCATCCAACACATAAAGGAACCCTGAAGTTTAGATGGTTCAGTAGTATTTTGTTTAGATAGATTACCTTTCCCCTCGTATCAGTGGACAGGGAAATGCTTTGTGTTTGTGTAGCGGGTTTGAATTCCCTCTGTACCTCTTCACTACATCTTCTCTCTTCTTATTTCTCTCCCCATCCCTCTTAACCTCTCTCCCTCCCTGCACCTCTTTGTAGCGCATTCATACACACAAACGACACAGATTACAAAACCAACATTACATTGCAATCAAATTTCATGACAAATCCAATGGCTATCCGAATAAAGTGGTGTGGACCAGGAGGTGTGAACCTCTTCAACGGCAGAAAGCGTCTGAACTGTGAACAAAGCACCAGGAATGGGCGTATCTGCCGTCGACTCTGACTCGGAGCCAGGAGCTCAGCCAATGGGAGGTGCCCGGTAACATTGGCGAGCCAACCAGGAGGATGCACAAAAGTTGTCCGTCCCCAGACCATGCCTCTGGCAATCGTTTTTAGCTCACCTGGACTTTAGTCAGGTGAGCTGATGCGATCGAGCAGTGTCCGTAGGTGAGTGAGTCGGACAGTCAGTGAGTCTGTAAACACTTCAGTCATTAACGATTGAACCAAACACACGACTTTGATGAAACTTGGCCAAAAGCTTCATGTATGATGCCCAACGAAGGTGTATTAACCGCATCAAAATCTGTACTCATTAAAGAGGTCTGGAGGGAGGGTTGACCCTCCCGAAACGACACTGCTCTCTTCTCTGAAACGACACAAACGGTTTTGATGAAACTTGACCACAACCTTCATCACCAATGATGTACCAAAGTTTGTTTATGGCATAAAAAAATCATGGTCTAAGGGGGTCTGCGGGGGGTTTGAGTGACTGTTGCTTCTGATCCAGGTGAACTTCAAGACGCGCAATCCTATTTTTTATTTCATAAGTCCGAGCATTCCGGAACTCGCCGCTGCGTTGCGTCCAGGAAATCTCAAGTGCCAGAGAAGTCATCCAGGAACGAGCCAAGCCGCTGCACAGATGGGCTCTGCTGGGAGCGAGTGCGAGTGAGCTGTGGAGAGTGTGCTGACAATCTGCAGAGCACTATTCCCTGGACAGACCAACGATTACACGCTCATTCACACGATCTTTCTCTTGCTTTCCATATTTCTATCGTTCATTTGGAACGCACAAAGAGCAATCAACGATTTCCCCTCGACTCGTTCAGAGCAGGGGTACTGATACGCTTTCATGATTTCCTTCACACATTACAAAGCATTCACCGCATTTCTCCCCACACAGCGTATTACACCATCACCCTCTCTTCTTCCTCCCTTCCACCTTTCACATTGGGACCACATAAGCCAGCAGGCTTAAGTCGGGGAATGATGGGTCCCCAATGAGACCCATTTTCTTTGTCTTGCTGTCTGTCACCCTTGCTTGTCTAACTTCCCCGAGTAAATGAGGTGCCCATGTCTGTAGTCTCATGGTAAGGTGATCGTCTAAGCTCTAAGGGGTAGATAAGGGTTATTCTTTCTGTTTTGACACTGCATTGCTTGTAGATACAGTATGTGCCTTTTGTTTAACAAGACCATTAGTTTCCAACCTGCTCGATTATCTATTTCTCAATTCGTTAGACTCGAGTGTGTAAATAGTGGATTGGAGTTTTTCTCCACTGATTTGCTACAGTCAGACTAGCCAATGTCCCACTTACGGTGTCGCTCGGCTGTACTGATGTAAATCGGAATGGAGCATCTGGGGGGCTTGCGGGGAAGGTAACGCGGGAATTGGGCGTGAGGACCCCACCTAAGTTATTCATCTCAGACTGCATCCGTGATTGCTTAGCAACCCGTTTGTGCCGCGAAGTAATCTGCGGCTCGTCGGCTTCAGGGTCAAAGGTCGAGAAGTGGGTGAGAGACCACTCGTGACCCGGCCGGCAAACCCGTAACAATAACATGAATTTCAGAATATGTTAATGAACAAGATGACCTCAGGAGCAGCAGACTTCAACTTGTCATGTTAATCAAGCTTTGTCTAATTATTAAGCTTCGGACAATAAAGTTACATGTAAAATTTGGTTCCATTTCAGCAAGTTATTATTGAGATATAGCAACATCGATGTGTCAGCATCGGCTAAATTACTGAAAAAGGGACGGCTTGACATGGGTCCCTATAGGGTGAGGAAATACAGACATCAAAACCATGTTTTCAATGTTAACATCTGTTTTCCATCAATGGGGACATCAATGGACATAATTAGGTACAATAAGTTCAATCATAGGCACCCACGTCCCCGCTCTGTAGGCCGCTCAAGCCCAAGGATCAAAACTTCTTAAAGTTCTTTCCCAACTCCTTCAGTTGGGAGGTCCTCAATGCCAGACAGGAAATCCGAGCCGTATCCCTGGACATATCACGTGCTTTTGACACAGTCTGGCACCCTGCCCTACTCACCAAACTCTCTTCCCATGGTATTCAAGGCCATCTCCACTCATGGCTCGCAGACTTCCTCTCCTGTCACAGTCAACGTGTGGCCCTAAATGGAGTTCTTTCATCCCCTCTTCCTGTGCAGGCTGGAGTTCCTCAAGGTAGCGTTCTTGGTCCTGTTCTTTTTCTGGTTTTCATCAATGATCTCTCGGACTCTCTGGAAAATCCTCTATTTCTCTTTGCCGACGACTCCACCCTCTGCCGTACCATCTGTCATCCCTCAGACCGGCAAGCAGCAGCTTCTTCGCTCACTGCAGATCTGGATAAAATCACAAACTGGTCCAACACGTGGAACATGTCTTTCAATACAGACAAATCTCACACTCTCACTATGTCTCTTCGAAAGGACCATTTACAACCCCCCCCATCCACTTTCTCAACAATCCTCTGGAAGAAGTCTTTTCTTTCAAGCTTCTGGGTCTCACTATCTGCCATGACCTTTCCTGGGAAAGTCACATTTCCAACCTCGCCTCCAAAGCCAGTCGCCGACTGGGAATCCTCCGTCGTGCAAAGTCCTTCCTCGGCCCTCTTGAGCTCCTGACCACTTACAAAGCTTTTGTCCGTAGCCTGATGGAGTACTGCTCTCCCCTCTGGGCTGGTGCTCCTGCCTCCCACCTTTCTCGGCTTCACGCTGTCGAAACCAGGGCATTTAAGATCATCGGCATCTCCCGCAATGAAGCTGAGTCTTTGGGCCTCTCACTCAATCACCGCAGGTTGGTCGGTGGTCTTTCTGTCTTCTACCGACTCCTCTCCAGCCTTGCCCCCCTGCTCTCTCTGCGATTTGTCCCCACCACATTTCCACAGGGCGCTCAAGGTCCGCCAACAACCCCCTTCTGGTAAAACTACCAAAATCACGAATCACTGCTCATCTTCACTCTTTCATTCCTCTTTTTCCCACCTTTGGAATAAACTTCCTCACTCTATTCTTTCCCATTCTTCCCTCCAGGCTTTCAAAACAGCTGTTCACCACCACCTCTTATCTTCCCCCATCCAAATCCTCGATCTTTTCTACCCCCGATAATCCACCCAAGCCCACTTCCTTCAATTCTCCTGCTTTCCTTCCTGAAAGTCCCTTTAATGTCCATCTTCTCTTCGCCATGTTTCCCGTCCCATCCCCATCCCTCTCCCTTCCACAGTTCACCTAATGTGTCTGTTCCCCACTGTTTTGTCCCTTCCACTCCCGCCCCTCTTGTCTCATACCTCCCTGCTGTGAGTTGTGTGTTAGCTCTCATACGAGCCTCGACCAAGGTATACAGAAAAAAAAAAGTACCCCCTATGCTCCATCTCCACACCTTTCCTTATCCCATTTCATTGACTCTCAATTACAATCTCTCAATTTATCCGCCTCGTAAGCCGCTGTGCGGATGTGGCACACTCATCAGAGGTGCCTACGAAGGTATGTTGTGCTCAGATAGAAAAAGGAAAATAAGGCATTGCTAATTGAGGTTTCAGTACCCATAACCTCCTTATAACCTCTTTTAAAACACTAAGTTTCCGTTCGGAATGATTTTCAATGTTGTTTGACTGCCAGGAAGGCAGAAAAAGTCAAAAGTGATCTCACTCCTCTCTGTGCATGGGTGATCAGGACGAATTCAGAGCCAAGGTACGGTAAAACGACGCCTGTCTTCCCATTCATGTTCTGATTGATGTTTAACAAGTCACATTCGATTTAAATAAGTTGTTCCTCGATCACAAGATGATAAGACGGATGGACGGACGGACGTTCACCCCAATTTTTGGCTTCGGGTGCGTGGGGTAATAATCCTAGATTTCAATCCTGAGTACGAGGTACATAAACCTGGTGTGTATCAGCGAATAATCACACTCACTATTTACCGGTCATCATTTCACCCCGTACCTTGGCTGGTAAGAGGAAGCCTGGTGTTGGCTTAAAGGTTAGGGTGGTGGACTTGGGATATTAGGATCCTGAGTTCAAATCGTGCTTGATTGTTGAATTAATACCAGGTGGGGTTGACTCTGCCTGTCATCCTTCCGAGGCTGGGAAAATGTGTACTGCCTTACCAGAAACAGGGGGCACTGCATCAGTGGCACAGATGCACTCCCAGATAATTATGCAACCAGCATCACAGGCTGCATTGGAAATAATAATAATAATAATAATAATAATAATAATAATAATAATAATAATAATAATAATAATAACCTAGTGTGAATAAAAAGGAAAATGATCAATAAAATTAAATCAACTTGTCCTTGGATGTCGGTTCCTTCACCAAACATCTCCCATGAGATTTGCTGAGATTCTCATTGTATTTCTTGGATATCTTAGAAGAAATGATTGGAGATTTGTTTTGTTTTAAAGTGAAACACAGTTGTTGTTGATTGGCACGAACGAACGACCCATAACATCACGGTTCTGCTCGCAGGACCTTCTTGTATTAGCTCCATGGTGCACACCACAAGCTTCAATGTGGATGAATGTAAAAGCAGGTGTTGTTTTTATAACATGGTTTCCAGTTCCAGGAATGAATGTGTCATGAAAAAGGTGTTGTTGATATTGTTTCATGTTGATGAGTCTTCACAAGAGGAGGTGTGTTGAAGTTGAATCACAAATTCCCACGTTGTCAAAACCCTCCCCAAGGTGTTAACATCTTCGTAACCATTCATACCAATGAGGTTTCTTTCTAAATTCATGGCAGCACAAGAGGGGAGCTCTGGAGGAAAGTGTGTGTGTGTGTGTGTGTGTGTGTGTGTGTGTGTGTGTGTGTGTGTGTGTGTGTGTGTGTGTGTGTGTGTGTGTGTGTGTGTGTGTGTGTCGAACAGCTTGCTCCTTGATGCTCAACATGCTTTTCAACACCTGCTTGTGTCCCATCGTTGAATGAATTACCTATAGCACTGATTAGCACTGTGCAATTAACACTATTTTCTTTCATGTTATTTATTCACACACTCAGAGTTTGTCATCTTCCAAAGGTGTTGCACCTGTGATGTCGTAATCAATGTCAATTTCGAGTCGAAGCATTATCATCTGTGGCCTAACGTCACCAGATACGTGTCAAAAAAAGTGGTGTTGTGGTTCGAGTACGGTGGGTCCACTCAGAGTCTGGGAGGGCGGCGGGTCGAACCAGAGTTGAGTCATACCAAAGACTTTAAAGATGGTACGTGCTGCTTCCTTGCTTGATGCTCAGAATTTGAAAAAGATAGAGCATGGACGAACAACCATAGGTTGGGAAGCATTGCGTCGACTTTATGGGCCTAATGACCTCCTCCTGCGTTGAAGTTCCTTGTAAGGTAACTCATGTGTCTCCTCTCCACGAGTTTAATGGGATGCTGGGATGCAGGGATGCTGGGATGTGAGGATGCGAGGATGCAAGGATGCTAGACCTTTCTATAAATACTTGCATTACTCGACTTTGTCTGCTTTTTATTATCAGTCATACAATGACGTCATTTTTACCCCAATAACACGGATCAAAAAGCGGGTGACTATGTTCTGGAGGAGGAGTGTAGTCCCGTGTATGGCCGGGTGAGGTCGCAGTTGGCATGGCCAAGTGAGGCCCGCTTTGATGGAATAAAATGGCGCTTGATCCTCTCCGTGTATCATCATTGTGCTAAAGACGCCACGGTCAGGTTCAGCATTCATCTTGCTGCTGTCGCACACAAGTACATCGTCAGCAAATGGCATCAGAAAATGCACTGCTCTGTCTGCAAGTTCTGGGTCCTCTCCAGTTGTTTGAATCCAAAATTCAAATTGGGAATGTCTTTTAAATATTTGAAACCGTTGGTTCAATTAAAGACGGGACCACATCGTCGATGTACAACGAGTTTATTGATAAACTCCGAGAGAAGAGGAGAAATAGGTGGACAGGTTGCCCACAAAACAATGTGGAAGTACGTAAGTGAATCTCATCAAGTTCCATCCATTCATCAGTTTACTTCAAATGAGTAATCTGAATTCATCAAATCAATTCAAATGTACTAAGCATCAAACATTCCGGCTACTCACCAGGACGATGATTTCCAGCCATCCAAGTTCATACGTATAGCTGGTCTCTCCGGACATCCAGGACAAATGCTCGCATTGCGCGTTCCCGGAACTCCAAGATGGCGGCGCCAGAGAACAGTTCGACCGCATGGATGATGGACCTACAATGCACCACCGAGTTCAACATTTATAATGTGAATTACTTTGAACAATCTCAATGAACAGAGATTCATGAACTTGCAGTAAAAGTTTAAATTGGAACAATAACAACATTAATTCTTCCAAAAGTCAATTGACGAGTCATGACATTTTGGCGAGGACACTTGCAGATCGAGTTAATAAAAAAAAAACTTTAACAACACTCCAAATAAAGCAAACAACAAAAACAACAGCTCCTTCATATTAAGCCGTGCACAAAAGCTCTCATTCACTCTCTAAGCTCCCCCGTGACCGTTTCGTAAAGACCACGACAAGCTATCACGAAGGTTTTTGTTATTATTTCTGCTGATTACCATGAAAGGTCCATCATAAGGTCTTTGTAATGGTGTGCGAAACGCATGATGCTTCACAAATACATGTGTGGCAGTAGTGAGAGACACAGGCATGTGCACCTAATGTTGGGCATGCCAGGCAGGAGACACCGGTCGTAACTGTGGAGGCGGTGTCAGAGATCATCCGGAACAAACGATGGTGTACTTGATGGTGTTACCGACTCGCCAGGCAGTCGGAGCAGCCGGCCAGAGACCAATTCTGCCGCCGTGCAGTTGGAATCCTCCTTGAACGTGAAACGAAGTCCGAGGAGTATGATGGGAAGCTTGTCTGCCCAATTGGGACCGTCCGGTCATGCACGGCATGCATCCTTAAGCTGGCGGTGAAAACGTTTGACCTTCTAAAAAATACTGGAAGTGTTTCACAGTTAGATAGATGGCGAGCAGCTCTTTATCAAGGGTGCTGGAGCAAGTCTCGGCAGCCATAAGATTGCGAGAGAACAATGCTCCAATCAGCATCCACAAATTGCTCCAGGACTCCGCTCACCGCATGGTCCGAAGCATCCGTGGTGATTCCGGTGGGTGTATCAGGTCGTGGGAATGTCAGCAATGTCGCTGCAGTGAGGGCTTCTTTTGATTTTGTAAAAGCATACTTGCAGGCATCCGTCCACTCGAGCACCGAATTTCACTTGGACGACAGCTGGTTGTGCAGTGATTGCAGTATGTGGTCACAGTGTGGCATAAACCGCCGATCGAAGTTCAACAGTCCCAAGTGTTCCCGTCGGACTTTCTGTGTCATTGGTCGTGGAAACTCTTTGATGGTGTGGACTCGGTCTGGGAGAGGCTGCAAGCCATCGACCGACACGAGGTGGCCAAGGAAGTTGATGGCGGTCCGTCTGAGCTCACACTTATCAGGATTGACAATGAGGCCGTAGTCAAGAAGCCGTTGGAAAAGGGCATGGAGATGTTGGGAATGTTTTTCAGTGGAAGGGCTGGCAACGAGTATGTCGTCCAGGTTGACAAACACGAAGTCCAGGCCCCAGCAGACCTCATCCATGAAGTGCTGAAAAGTCTGTGTGGCATTGTACAATCCATATGGCATTGTCGTATGTTCAAAATGGCCGAAACGTGTGACTCTGGCCCTCTTCGGAATGTCAGACTTCGCTATGGGGATCTGCTGATCGGCTTTCACCAGATCGATCTTTGAAAATGCAAGGGCCACTGCCAGCGTCGAGGAGATTCATGGATGTGTGGGAGAGGGTACCGGTCAGGGATGGTGGTGTTGTTGAGTGGACGGTAATCACCGCATGGACAACACTCACCATTCTTCTTCGACACCATGTGCAATGGTGACGCGTAATTGCTGAACGAATGCCGGACAATCCCAAGTTGGAGAAGGGTGTTGAATTCGGCTTTGGCGGCCATGAGGCACGTCGGGCACAACCGACGAGCTTTGACAAACACCGCTGGTCCATGGGTCGCCATATGATGTTGTGCATGGTGAGAACGGCATGCCTGCCTGACCTGTGGTGCTGTGAGGGCTGGAAACACAGACCATAAGTCCGAAAATTCCCACCTGTTGTCGATGAAAGATAGCTGTGGAGCTCCTTGCACCATGATCTCGGTTTGGACAGAAGCCAATGTGGTCGAGTCAAGGAGGTGGTTGTTCTTTAGATTGACAAGGAGAGCAAACTCGTGGAGGAAATCAGCACCAAT
The DNA here is from genome assembly GCF_056783735.1 of Eptatretus burgeri. NCBI lineage: Eukaryota > Metazoa > Chordata > Myxini > Myxiniformes > Myxinidae > Eptatretus > Eptatretus burgeri. The sequence continues at coordinate 2,839,112 of NC_140973.1, forward strand.
GATTCGTTGTTGCATTTGCGCAATGACGAACATAAGGGTAAAGTGCCTATGTAACCCAATGTCGACGGTAAGTTGTCCTCTCCCAAATGTGATGATCGGGGCTGCAATTAACTGTGACTATAGGTGGTCGTGGCAGACCATAACGACGGTCACCGGGTGTAGAAGGTACCATAGATATGCTTGCTCCGCAATCGACAAGGTATCGTTGTTTGCTGAATCACTCAGTCACATATGACAACTGCCCAGTGGTGTTGGTCATTGTCGCTGTCGTTACTACCATTTAAAGGCCAGGCGCATGGAGGGTAGCATTGGTGATTCGGCAGTGATAGCAGCACCAGTTCCAATTGTCACCATGTTGAGGGTTACTTCCTGTCCATTGGTGACTGTTGGCCAATCCCCCACCACCCACTTTGTGGGTCCGAAGTTCATTATGGACTATCGCGGCAATCTGGCTTTTCCATCCGAGGTTTGAACATGTACCTGCATCGGCGATGGCTGTCACGAGTGGTAGTGCGGGGGTATCGTTGGTGTCATCGTTTGTTGAAGGACAAAATTTTTTTGCTGTGCAGCCATTGCACGTGGACGATCAACTGGAGTTGCAGAGTCGACCAGCCGACGTAGCAATGTCGGCTTCCAGAACTGCAACGCCTGTTGCAGCAAGTTGTCAGTTCCAAGTCGGCGTGAGCTCATAACACACAACGTCCTCGGTGCGGTAATTTAAAGAGAAACACATGACGTATAAACTGAGGATTATCAGCGTATTCGTAGCCTCATATTTGTTGGATCTGGCGAAGCAAATGAGACGGCTTGGAGTCACCCAACTCGAGGTGGTGTATCACTTGTTCAAAACGTCGCGATTCACTGTCGGAGAGCCGGGATACGAGGCAGCTTTGAGGAAGTCGTGTTTATCAGTCGGCGGTTGCCAGATTACGTCACTTCGGTGCATGTGGATGAAACTGAAGAAGATGCTGACTTTCGGGATGCAAGCTCGGTTTTCCGGAGGAAGTAGTGAAGCAGGCTTGACGTAGGCCCTGATTGGCGCATGCCGTTGTTCGACACCTCACACTACTTTACTTATTGCTTTGTCATATCTGATGACTTATTAATGTGTCTTGTTTATATTTGTAGTGGCTGCTTCAATGGAGAGAATTAAAGCCTATAAACTGGAGACGGCTTCTTTCTTCAATTAGAGTGCATCTCACAACCCGTGGTGGCAAAGCCTGCAGACGTGGTCGAACATCGTTTGCCGCACTGTAATTCTACGGTTTCTGGAGGTTGCCTCCATTTGTGTAAACCACAACGCTGGATCCTGAGACCAAAATGGCGGCAGCTTGATGGCGGTGGCGCCAAAAGCGAAACCAGGTCGCCCACGGCAGGATCGTGGTTTGTCATCGTGATCGAAGAAATCACCTCGGGGTCACCACTTTGGCAATGACACTTACAGATCGAGTGTATAATAAGTTTATTAACACTCCAAATGTAGTAAACAAGAAAAACAACAACAGCGAGAGCGTCCTCCACATTAAACCGTGCACTGGCCTCCCGTCACTCACTCGAAGCTCCACTCCTTTAGGTCCCGCCTCCGTTAGAGGGACAACACACCGGTTACGTTTGACGAGCAAACGGATGACATCAGGTATCTGAAGGGATAGGATGACTACCCCGCCTCAGTTAGAGGGGACAACACACCGGTTACGTTTGACGAGCAAACGGATGCCATCCGGTATCTGGAGGGATAGGACAACTCCAACTTGCAGTAACATTCGGTTCATGGAATTCACCTCAGACGTTAAAACAAACCGAATAACCCTTCATTGATAATCTATTTCATCCATCATGCCCACAAGTATGACCAGGGGTGAAGTCCAGCTGGAGCGGCGATCCGACACCTAAATCCATCCAAGGCGAAGCTTAGCTCTCGGTTACAGTTTGAAAAAGTAAAACTCCCTCGTTCACTATCAGTTGAGTTCTTGCGCATTGTGTGCCTTCATCAGCTTCATGACCATTTATTTGGAGTCAAAGCTTGTCCCGAAGCTTGGATACGTCATTACGTTGGACTACAGGTTACAAGCACACACACTGATGAATCACCCTGCCTGTGAAACATCAGGATGACAGTTTACAGCTGGGTTGCGATTCTAACCCAAGCGAGACAGCTTCGAGGCGAGTGTGCGCACCTCTGGTCATCCTGCCAGTCCTTACGACATGGTACTAAATAAATAAATAAAATCTTTATCTAACACCAGTAAAAGTAAACACCTCTCCTCCTCTTGGAGCGAACGTCCAACCAAAACCACCACACTTTCGGTTTAAGATGACGAAGCACCATCCATGACAAGATGGGTGAGACACCGGAAAAGCAGGACCACGCATGCCAACTGAGCAAGCCTACGTCATCATCAACAGCGATGACGACACGAACATACAACGGCGTGACTCCGTCGCTGGTTTGAGTAGAGATGAACTGATGTGACTTTTTTTTTCCAATGGAATTCTGAATGGTGAGATCAAGCTGACATTTTTGCAGAGCTCCGGTACCTCAACATTTGACTTGCGTACATCACCGATTATGACGTCAATGTTTCATTGTAAGAAAGGTCCATCAGGCTCTCTCATGCCTTATTGGAGAAACCAGAGGGAAGCTCAATGATTTCAATCCCGACAGGATTACCTATCCGGTTGTTTAGTTCGGCTTCTACTGGAAAGTAATCCTGAAATTGTTTCTTGAGAGCAACAAGATGATCTTCGATGTCATTAAAAAAACGAAATTCTGTCAAGAGCCGGTTCCATTTTGCAGGGCCAAGTCCAGATATTTTCGATTGTTTTCGCAACCCTTGTGCAGACCATACCAACAGAGCTCGCGGACCACAGTTTGAGATCCTGTGCTCTAATCCACGTGGATGTGCGAAGCCAAAACCCTCAGGCAGCAAGTCACCTTATTATGTCCAAGGAAATCAATCAGATACTTCCACTGACACCAAATCAACTTTCTCTCCAAATTGCAAGCAACTTTCCACGTCACAATGCCTGTGGCTAAACACATAGTGGAATTGATGTAACTAGCTGGTATTCATTTATTCACTCAACTCGAATTTTACACAAAATACAGCCACGTTTAAGCACATTAATTAACAGGGACAAAATATTTCCCACTTCGACATCCGCTCCAAGGACAAAAGAGGGGATGTGACCATTCATCATTTCAAAACTCTCTCGTGTCCGTTATCTGTTTGCTGTTTCACCTGCCGAGGCCTTTGCTCCAAACACATGATCATTGCTTTGCTCTTTCATCAAATCAAACTCATCAATTAGAAGGGATTGTGATACTGCTCATGCATTCATGCTTTGGACACACCCGATGAGATGTTCTGTTCAAATCATGACCGTGTGATGTCGGGGTTCGTGAACAAACATATGAGGGCAAATGAAGATGGACACAGAGGGCCGAAGGAAAGATGAGAGGTTGAACAGGAGTGAGGATGGAGGCAGGACAGACAAATGTTTCGGGAGACGAGAGCTCTCCGAAGATTATAGCTCTTGAATAAGGGAAGGTGTTCAAGCTCAGCATTCCATGCAATGCCTTGCTCTTTGGACACGTCATATGTGTTCAGATAAACTCAGGATAAAATGCAAAAACTTTCGGGGCAACATCTACTGGATACCTGACGACTGCAAATAACATACTGTTGGGTACCCAGAAACGGAATGAGGTCAAATGCTTCACTTGCATCAACCAAAACCTCATGAATCACGTGATTTATATCAAAATTGTACTGGCCAATCAAGTGAAAAGGAAGCAAAAAGTCCATCTTTATTTGTACGTAATAAATGGATGGCCCTCATGAAGAAAAAGCCTGGTGTGAGTTTAGCGGCGAGGATGGCTGCCTCATTAATATTACACATCCCCGAAACATAAATATTATTAATCTACTCCAGCAAGGTACACGAGAGGACTTCAAACTACTGGTTTTCTTTTGTGTCAAACAAAAAAAATACTCAAATAATATCACGACTAAATACTAAATCACTACCTCTTTATCGGCCACAGGTATTCATACCTTTTGTAATCAAGATACTAAATACAAATCAACTACCTCTTTATCAGCCACAGGTATTCATACCTTTTGTAATCTCAATACTAAATACAAATCTACTACCTCTTTGTCAGCCACAGGTATTCATACCTTTTGTAATCTAGATACTAAATACAAATCTACTACCTCTTTATCAGCCACAGGTATTCATACCTTTTGTAATCTAGATACTAAATGCAAATAGACTACCTCTTTATCGGCCACAGGTATTCATACCTTTTGTAATCAAGATACTAAATACAAATCAACTACCTCTTTATCAGCCACAGGTATTCATACCTTTTGTAATCTCGACACTAAATACAAATCAACTACCTCTTTATCAGCCACAGGTATTCATACCTTTTGTAATCTAGATACTAAATACAAATCTACTACCTCTTTATCAGCCACAGGTATTCATACCTTTTGTAATCTCAATACTAAATACAAATCTACTACCTCTTTGTCAGCCACAGGTATTCATACCTTTTGTAATCTAGATACTAAATACAAATCTACTACCTCTTTATCAGCCACAGGTATTCATACCTTTTGTAATCTAGATACTAAATGCAAATAGACTACCTCTTTATCGGCCACAGGTATTCATACCTTTTGTAATCAAGATACTAAATACAAATCAACTACCTCTTTATCAGCTACAGGTATTCATACCTTTTGTAATCTCGATACTAAATACAAATCTACTACCTCTTTATCAGCCACAGGTATTCATACCTTTTGTAATCTCAATACTAAATACAAATCTACTACCTCTTTATCAGCCACAGGTATTCATACCTTTTGTAATCTCAATACTAAATACAAATCTACTACCTCTTTATCAGCCACAGGTATTCATACCTTTTGTAATCTCAATACTAAATACAAATCTACTACCTCTTTATCAGCCACAGGTATTCATACCTTTTGTAATTTAGATACTAAATGCAAATAGACTACCTCTTTATCGGCCACAGGTATTCATACCTTTTGTAATCTCAATACTAAATACAAATCTACTACCTCTTTATCAGCCACAGGTATTCATACCTTTTGTAATCTCAATACTAAATACAAATCTACTACCTCTTTATCAGCCACAGGTATTCATACCTTTTGTAATCTAGATACTAAATGCAAATAGACTACCTCTTTATCGGCCACAGGTATTCATACCTTTTGTAATTTAGATACTAGATAGTAAATCACTACCTCTTTATTGGCCACAGGTATCCACACCTTTTGTAATCAAGATACTAAATACAAATCTACTACCTCTTTATCAGCCACAGGTATTCATACCTTTTGTAATCTAGATACTAAATACAAATCTACTACCTCTTTATCAGCCACAGGTATTCATACCTTTTGTAATCTCAATACTAAATACAAATCTACTACCTCTTTATCAGCCACAGGTATTCATACCTTTTGTAATCTAGATACTAAATGCAAATAGACTACCTCTTTATCGGCCACAGGTATTCATACCTTTTGTAATTTAGATACTAGATAGTAAATCACTACCTCTTTATTGGCCACAGGTATCCACACCTTTTGTAATCAAGATACTAAATACAAATCTACTACCTCTTTATCAGCCACAGGTATTCATACCTTTTGTAATCTAGATACTAAATACAAATCTACTACCTCTTTATCGGCCACAGGTATTCATACCTTTTGTAATTTAGATACTAGATAGTAAATCACTACCTCTTTATTGGCCACAGGTATCCACACCTTTTGTAATCAAGATACTAAATACAAATCTACTACCTCTTTATCAGCCACAGGTATTCATACCTTTTGTAATCTAGATACTAAATACAAATCAACTACCTCTTTATCAGCCACAGGTATTCACACCTTTTATAATCTAGATACGAAATACAAATCTACTACCTCTTTATCGGTCACAGGTATTCATACGTTTTATTTGTGTTGGATCTGGAAAATAGTTGATCCAAGTCTTCCATAAACTGTATGACCAGGCCTAACGTTCGTGTGAAGATGATGTTGACAAGATTTAGTAATTTGTTCAGGGTGCCTGTGATAACTCGCCTCCACTTCAGAAAAGCCACAGTGAGGTCTTAAACGTCGACCAGTTAATGCTAGTCGATGAGACACCCAGCTTAATGCCCATCCAATAGGACAGCACACTATTAAGGTGGCGGCTAAAACCCAAAGAGGCTCATGGAGCGACCCCTCCCCATGGCAGAACAAAATAAAACATGATTTTTCTTGAAAATTAATAACTGCTCCAAGGAGGTTGGTTGTGGTTGTTTCGTGTGGAGGCACGGTTGTTCTAGAGATGTGTTTCCATGGCTACCCATATAACCAATTATCATTTTTTGACATGTGGATGGGAGCAGGTACACGTGCTTCTTGATAACTGTTGAAATTTTTATGAACAATTGATATTCATCACTGGAAACACAATGCCAGGTGGTATGTGCTCGTCCATGCGAGTGTATTTGTGCCAATTTAAATCACAATTTATTGTTTTTGCCCTCAAGATGTTTGGCTCAGTCCTGTCATGTTTACAATGAAATGCCTCACGATTCAGGATTCTCTTTGGTTTCGGCTTTCATGACATCACATTTTCTTTTATCAGCACGTTCAATCCTCACAGTCATTTTCAACATCATCGTTTTCATCTACTGTTTGGGCAGTCGTTAAAAAAACATGATTCGATGCAGGGAATACCTGCCGGCAGGCACAGGGGCGTTCCTGTGAAACGCTACAGTCCTCGTCTCTGCAGTACAGGTGGGTGATATCTCTCACCTGTATCGGGACACATTCCTGTTCACACATTTTGTGCTCTTGGGTTCCATCTTCTCCTTTAGTCCATCCAAGGCCTAAAGGATCCTTCAGTTCTGGAGGTGGTAAATGACTTTGGCTTTCAACCACATACAGATTCTAATTTCCTTGCCAGACCAGATTTGCTGGTTTTGTGCATTGACCCCTCATCGCTGAAGAGTGGCACTACAGCAAGCTGTTGTTCGAAGACGATGTTGAGGTCAATATCTCGTGCCCTAGATACAGACAACAAACGTCTAAACAACAATTACACAGCAAATGTACGACATCGGCCCATACCCCTGCGATGTACGACATGCAAATGGTTTGAGCATGTTCTTCTGGCCAGGCTCTCTCCACTGGGGAATCCAACCGTCCAAAGGAACAAGCTGGCTTCAGACCTAGTAGGAGCTTTGTTGATCAATCACTTGCATTTACCACCCACATTGAGGCTGGCCACCAACATGCACTCAAGACAGGAATTTCACTAATTTACCTTTCATCTGCGTACGATATGATATGGTGACATGGTCTTCTGCTGAAAGCTGCCAGACTTTTCCAGTCCCAAGCCACAATGCACGTCCTTTCTTCTATGTTTAGCAATCAAAGATAGAGGGTTTCACTTGGAGAGCAAACAAGCTCCAGAAGGACTCTGAATGATGGTCTTCCCCAAGGGTCTGTATTCGCTCCAATCCTCTTTGACATAGAGGAGAGTGAGATGCCTTGTACCACCTCCAGAAAGTTTCCCTACACAGATGATCTTGCCCTTGATACCCAAGCAATCAACTTTGAAGATCTCAGAAGTACCCTGTCCAGGACTTACAGGTAATGGAGCAATACTTAATGTACTGGTGCCTCCACCCAAACCCAACTAAGACTACAGTTACCACTTTCCATCTCAGCAACCTTCTGATAAAACTACCAAAATCACAAATCACTGCTCACCTACACTCTTTCATTCCTCTTTTTTTTCCCACCTTTTGAATAAACTCCCTCACTCTCTTCAATCCCAATTTCCCTCCAGGCCTTCAAAACAGCTTTTCACCACCACCTCTTATCTTCCCCCATCCAAATCCTCGATCTTTTCTACCCCCGTTAATCCACCCCCAACCCATCTCCTTCAAATTCCCTGCTTTCCTTCCTGAAAGTCCCTGTAATGTCCATCTTGTGCACCCCATGTTCCCCACCCCATCCCTCTCCCTTCCACAGAACTCCTAATGTCTCTGTTCCCCACTGTTTTGTCTTTCCCTCTCCTGCCCCTCTTATCTCATGCCCCCCTTGCTGTGTGTTGTGTGTTTGCTCTCATATGAGCCTTGACAATGTACACAAAAAAACCCCCGACTGTCGAACAGTGAACTCCAGGTTTCCCTTTGTGGTAAACCAGTGAAGACCGAGTCACCCTTGGTTGCAGCTTCACGATACACAAGCACCTAAAACGGGTTTCAGAAAAGATCAATACCAGGGTAAACATCATCGGTAAACGAGTGGGAACCTGCTGTGGATCAAGTGCATGCATTCTTCGCACTGCGAGCCTTGCTCTTGTATACCCTGCAGTAGAATACTGTTCTGCTGTTTGGACAGAGTACAACAACACAAAACACTTGGACACTGTCTGAAAATACTGATGTGGATAATCAGCAGTACTATAAAAAATAAACACCCATACAGTGGCTTCCAGTCCTGTATAACATGACAACCCCAGATGTGCACCAGAAGGCAAGAATGCTGCAAGAGTTTGATCACATCAAAGCCAAATCAGAACTTCCAATCCACTAAGACCTGCAGAATCTGCCAAATATGTGACACAAGTCACGGAAACATTTCTGGGGCTCTGCAAATGTTTTGAGTGATGTGGGGTTTAACACAAAGGACAAATAACAACATTGCTATCAAAGACCTAGTGAGTTATCTGACAGATGAGCCTCCAGGTTTCAACCTCCAACGAAAACAGTGTCCTGCGCTAAACAGGATCCATACTCTCCATGCAAAGGACATCACACCACCTCCACAAATGCATTTCAAAGACAGCCCAGCATGTGACTGTGGTCACTGCGGTTGGACTTCTGGTTCTGGGTTTGGAGCGACGGCAGGGTCTTTCAGGGCTCTCTGCTGTCGATCTCAAAGTTAAGCTTCCGGTCGTTATCTGTCCCGTTTTAACTGTTTATTTTCTCACCTACATGTTACTGTGTGTTCCTAATAAGTTCTTGTTTCAAAAATCGTGCTATTTTGTGAGTTTTCGTCAACCTTGTCATACTGGGTTGCTTGAGGCCTACCCATCCTACCCCTCGAGGTGCACAGTCGTTTTTATTTGTATTCTCTCCCTATTACCTTCAATTACGATTTTCCCAACACCCCCCATCCCTCTCAACAAAACACACTGTTTCTTGTCTTAAATCCCCCCCCCAAAAAAAATACCTTTCTGCTTGCACACTCACGAGTCTCGATCTTTATTGTTCTTTATTAGGGCTTCAAGCATGGCTGAAGCTCTATTGAAATCGTTAGTATTATTATTAAAGGCGTTTTTATGTTCTACTGACCGATTTTGTGGTGGATCTGCAGGGAAAACTGTTCGATGAAATTGAACGAAACTTAACAACATAATTACTCACCACCTGAAGTTTATACCATGAAACATTTGATGACGTAGGTCACGTGGTATGGCAGCCATATTGGATTTTATCCAAAACCTAAAAACATCTTCTTCTCCAGAAGGGATAATCTGACAGCCTCAATCTTTTGCACACATTTGCTAAGTTCCATGCTAATGTTAATTTGTTAATTTGGTTGAAATCGGTGCATAATTCATATGATTTAAAATGATGCCGATTTGCCTCATTAAATATGCAAAATATGCAAATGAGAGTTGAAAAAATTCAATGACAAATTTAGATAGCACATAAACAGGGGACTCCCAATATATTTATACTATGTCTGTATTTGCCCCCATTGAGCCCCCAGCGCCCCCCAAAGTTGAAAATGACCCATTTTTGAAATGTCATAAAATAAAAACAACGCTTGGATGAAATTCAATGAAACTTAATCATTTAATAACTCTCCACCTGAAGTTTATAATTTGAAAATTTTGATTTGATTTGAAAAGTAGGTCACGTGGTTTGGCGGCCATATTGGATTTTCTCTAAAACCTAAAAACATCTTCTTCTCCAGAAGGGATAACCTAACAGCCTCAAGCTTTTGCACACATGTCCGATATTCAATGGGAATGTTAAGTTGTTAATTTGGTCAAAATCGTTATTTAATTTATATGATTTTAAATGATGCCGATTCGCGTCATTAAATATGCAAAATATGCAAATGAGAGTTGAAACATTTTAATGACAGATTTAGATAGTCCATTAACAGGGGACTCCAAATATGTTTATACCATGTCTGGACTTGACCCCAGTGAGGCCCCAGAGACCCCCAAAGTTTAAAATCACCCATTTTTGAAATGTCGTTAAATGAAAACAATGCTTTGATGAAATTCAATGAAACTTAACACTTTAATAACTGCCCACTTGCTGTTTATACTATGAAAATTTTGATGAGGTCGGTCACGTGGTATGGCGGCCATATTGGATTTTCTCCAAAACCTAAAAACATCTTCTCCAGAAGGGGTAATAGGACAGCCTCAAACTTTTGCACACATTTGCAAGGTTCCATTGGAATGTTAAGTTGTTAATTTCATCGAAATCGTTACATAATTTACGTGATTAAAATGATGCCGATTCGCCTCATTAAATATGCCAAATATGCAAATGAGAGTTGAAACAATTTAATGACAGATTCTGATAGGCCTTGAAGAGGGGATTCCAAATATGTTTACACTATGTCTGTATTTTACCCCAGTGAGGCCCCAGAGCCCCCCAAAGTTTAAAATCACCCATTTTTGACATGTCGTAAAATGAAAACCAAAAAAGATAGACAAAAAGTGACCACAAATGCTGGAAGATATTTTAACGTTCTACAAGTTCGCCATTTACATTAATATGCAAAGATGGAGTTAATAAAATTTTTTGGGGACTTGAAAATTTGTCCAGCCTCGATTTGTCCAATGTGAAGTTTCTTTCTCTATCATGTATTGCTATGGGCTTTTCAATCTTTCTTTGATATAACATGAGGGACCCTGTAGCTGGGCCACATTGCAGACTTGAACTAACTTTCTAACTCGGAAAACCCATATCATGTGACAGGGTGATGGTGTTGAAATTTGTTAAAATGGAGGCACGCCTTGAAGCCCGGGATTACTGGTTTACCAGTTTTAACTGTTCTTGTTCTTGTTCTTCTTTATATTCTCCTCTCCTTCCTCCTGCCGGTACACCATCTTTATTCTACTGAGCTGACCCTCTCTTGCCATTACCTTCACGATTTCTTCCTACAACATTCCATTCCCAAATCTTACCTGTTCTTCAAAAATACATCAAAAAATAATAATCTTCCTTGTCTCCTTTCGATCTCCACACCTCCTGTAACCACATGTTTCTCTCTCTCTCTCTCTTCCTGGTATTTTTCATCGACCCAGCAGCTTCACACTGTGTTTACCGCCCAAATTCACCACACACTTCCACGATTTTACTTCAACCTTCCCTTTTCCGAATTTTACACAATCCTTATTTAAAATAAATAATTTCACTTTTGACTATACACCTCCCAGAGCTACGTGCTTCTCCTGTAACCACGTGATCTGTTTACACTCCCTGCGTTTACCGATCCTATTTCACCATTCACCTCACGATTTTTTCTACAATACTTCCATGACCCAATCTGATGAAAACTCTCTCAAACAATAATAATGATATTAATAAAAACGATCTTTTATAATGCTTCATCTTCCTCTTTCACACGTGTGGTACTCTTTACTGTATAATAATTCACTCCTCTTCTACTATTTAAACAGACTGCTCTCAATTCGACCTTTCCTTCATACCTTGTCAAAAAAATCCAACTGTTACAACGTTTCTTCTCTCCATTCTCTGAATTCGTCTTTATTACATCGATCAACAAACGTGTTTAATCACATCTCTGACCTAAAACTTAAAAAAAAAAAATTGCTATGAATCCACTTTCCATCAACCATTCTTATTTTTTCCAATTTCAGTGCCAACTCACCCCTCTCACCCCTCACACTGAAACAAACCATCACACTCTTCTCCCTCTCACCTCTCTCAAAAACTCCGCCCTCACCTTTCTCCCACCATTAACCCCCCTCACTCATCCTTCTCAAAGTTGCCTCCCCTCTCATCCACAAAGCTGCCTCCTTCCACTGCCCTCTCACCTCCATCTCTTCACTCTACCTCCTCAAATCCTCAACTGCCTTCTTCCCCCTCTCTTGTCCCCCCTCTCCCCCAGCACCACAGAGCCTTTTCTCCTCCTCATCCGGCCCCCTCCCCTCACTACTCTGCAATCCCTCACACTGCTTCAACAACCCTCTTTACCTCCCCTCGTCCCTTGTCCTACCCTCCCCCTCCCCTCCCACCCCCTGCACCCAAAGCCTCCTCCCCTCCCTCTTCATTAACAGTGTGGACCTCAAATATCTGGGGCCTTCGCTCAAACCTTTCAGAATTTTCCATACAGGTTGCTACTGACAAACCAGACATCATCTGCCGAACAGAAATTTTCCTCCCGCAAGACGTGTCTGACTCCCAAGTATCTCTCCCCGGTTACTCCCTCCTCCGGTATGACAGACCTGAGTCTCACCCTGGTGGAGGAGTTGCTCTCTTCATCAAAGACTCTATTCCTCACTCTCCATGCACTGCCCTCACTCCCCCCCAGGAATACCTCTGGCTATGGCTTCCCCTCCACTCCCACCTCATGTTTATATGTGTACTGTACCGTCCACCGAACGGTGATGACTCCATCTACACCTCACTATCCGAAAACATGGACCAACTTCTATCTTCTCATCCAAACTCTCTCTTCCTCATATGTGGCGACTTAAATTGTCATCATGTCAGTTGGCTCGGTGTGGGTACCTCTCTCACCTGTCATGGCACCTCAGCAAAAGCTTTCTGCGACTCATTGGGACTGATGCAATCGGTCAATTTCCCGACCCGGATCTCAACCAATGGCACGACATCTCTTCTGGATCTGATTTTGACAAATTTCCCTGACAATATCTGCAGCTCTTCCTCCGCTCCAATCGGTTCTTCTTACCACGTCCTTGTCAAAGTGGACATCTCTCTGGCTATTATCAGAGAACCACTTCACCACCATCGAGTCTGGCATTTCACTCAAGCCGACTGGCAGGGTCTCCAAGCAGCCATCAAACTTATAGACTGGTCTCCTATCGCTACTTTCTTCAACATCAACTCATCCTGGGAATTCTTTCAAAGAAACTTGCTCTCCCTCATACGCAGATTTATCCCCTCTCATCTTCAGTTGTCCTTCCCTTCCTCCCGCCCATGGTTCACTGAAGCTTATGGCGAGGCAGTTGTCCTGAAACAACTTGCCTTTGCCTCATTGAAAGCAAACCCAACTGAGGGCAATCTCAGTTACTTCCATAAAGCTTGGAACAAGTGTGTATCTACCCTCAGGAGAGCCAGAAAACATCTTTCTCATCTCAAGTCTGAACTCTCAAACCTCTCTCCATCCTCAAAATCCTGGTAGCGTCTAATCAAATCTGTTTCTGGTGTATGTTCCCCCTCAATCCCCACTCTTACCTCAAAAGGCCGCACTGTTGATACCGCACATGAAAAAGCTGAATGCCTAAATTCGGTGTTTGCAGCTAAATCTTGTGTCCAAAACCCATCACTTTCTCTACCCACCTTACCTAGTCGCACACAACTGTCTGTGGACTCTGTGTCCTTTTCTCCTGACAAGGTGGAGAGCTTGCTGTCAAACTTCGACTCAGATTCTGCAACCGGTCCAGACGGCATCAGCCCACGTGTCCTCAAAGCCTGCTCTTCTGCTCTTGCTCACCCTCTCTCTATTCTATTCACCCTCTCATTTACTCAAGGTCATCTGCCATCTGCTTGGAAATCTGCTAACATCACTGCCCTGCATAAAAAGGTGCAAAAACAGATCCCTGCAATGACAGACCAATCAGCCTTCTCCCAATCATCAGCAAGGTTATGGAATCCATCATCGCTTCAGACATGAAATCCTTCCTCTTGTCCAATGGCTTGATTTCTGATCATCAATTTGGTTTCAGACCAGGTCACTCTACCCTGGATATGCTGCTTCTGCTCTCCCATCAATGGATGGAGGTCCTCAATGCCAGACAGGAAATCCGAGCCGTATCCCTGGACATATCACGTGCTTTTGACACGGTCTGGCACCCTGCCCTACTCACCAAACTCTCTTCCTATGGTATCCAAGGCCATCTCCACTCATGGCTCGCAGACTTCCTCTCCTGTCGCAGTCAACGTGTGGCCCTAAATGGAGTTCTTTCATCCCCTCTTCCTGTCCAGGTTGGAGTTCCTCAAGGTAGCGTTCTGGGCCCTGTTCTTTTTCTGGTTTTCATCAATTATCTCTCCGACTCTCTGGAAAATCGTCTATATCTCTTTACTGATGACTCCACCCGCTGCCGTACCTTCAGTCATCCCTCAGACCGGCAAGCAGCAGCTTCTTCGCTTACTGCAGATCTGGATAAAATCACAAACTGGTCCAACACGTGGAACATGTCTTTCAATCCGGACAAATCTCACACTCTCACGATGTCTCTCCGAAAGGACCGTTTAGAAAACCACCCATCCACTTTCTCACCAATCCTCTGGAAGAAGTCCTTTCTTGCAAGCTTCTGGGTCTCACTATCTGCCATGATCTTTTCTGGGAAAGCCACATCTCCAACCAGGCCTCTAAAGCCAGTCGCCGACTCCGTCTCCGTCCTCTCTCATGTTGGAGAGTCTCTCCATCTCTCTCATGAGTCCAACTCTCATCCAACTCTCTCATGAGTCCACTCTCACTCCGTTCTCTGTCATGCAAAGTCCTTCCTCAGCCCACCTGAGCTCCTGACCACATACAAAGCTTTCATCCACAGCCTGATGGAGCACTGCTCTCCACTCTTGGCTGGTGCTCATGCCTCCCACCTTTCTCGGCTTCACATTGTGGAAACCAAGGCATTTCAGATCATTGGCATCTCCCGCGATCAGGCTGAGTCTTTGGGCCTTCCACTCTCTCACCGCAGGCAGGTCGGTGATCTTTCTGTCTTCTACCGTCTCCTCTCTGATCTCGCCCCCCCCCTGCTGTGTCTGCGATGTGTCCCCAGCATATTTCCGCAGGGCGCTCAAGGTCCGCCAACAACCCCCTTCTGGTAAAACTACCAAAATCACGAATCACTGCTCACCTTCACTCTTTCATTCCTCTTTTTTCCCACCTTTGGAAAAAACTCCCTCACTCTATTCAATCCCATTCTTCCCTCCCGGCCTTCAAAACATCTGTTCACCACCACCTCTTATCATCCCCCATCCAAATCCTCAATCTTTTCTACCCCCGCTAATCCACCCCAAACCCACCTCCTTCAATCTCCCTGCTTTCCTTCCTGAAAGTCCCTGTAATGTCCAGCTTGTATTCCCCATGTTCCCCGCCCCCATCCCTCTCCCTTCCACAGATCTCCTAATGTCTCTGTTCCCCATTGTTTTGTCCTTCCCACTCCCGCCCCTCTTGTCTCATGCCCCCCTTGCTGTGCGTTGTGTGTTAGCTCTCATACGAGCACAAAAAAAACTCAGATCAGACTATCCGTTACATTGTCAATGAGTGTCATCTGCGGACATTTGATGAAGGATTTCGGGCAATCCGTCAAACAACAGACAGTGCTGTGACTTGGCTGTCCAACTTCCACTTGGATCTGTGAGCTGTAATTTGTCATACGCAATCTTAGATTTGGGCAGCAAATCAGCTTCTGCTTCTCAGAGGGCAAAGGTTCACGCATATCTGTGAATTTTTTTTCTGTTGGATCTTGGCAGGGTGTCCCAAAAGCTTGTTGATTTGGTTTGCTGCAACACCACTTTCTCCTCTCCAAGGAAACAATTTGTGATTTTGCAGTTTCCCTCTATGCTGTGAAGTGGTCTTCTACCTTCTTTGTTTCAACATTTCCATTTACAACGTTGATAAAAGAACCCGGCACAATCTTCATCTCCATGTCAAAAGTATTCTCGTCCTGTTTCTCAAGAGGATCTTCTCCACATCAGAAGCATCTCTTGCTGGCGTAGTGCTTCCTCGTCCCTCATGTATTTTAACTTGCGATGATGGGTTACCCATTATTTTCATGGCCTCTGAATAGGATCCTGCGGAATGCCTTGTCAAAAGCCAACGGAGTAGCGCTCCCTTGCGTAAATTGAAACCGATGACACCCATGACTGTTAGCCTTGCGGTTCACTGTCTGCTGCAGTTCCTGCTCAGTTTCCACACAGTGAAACTGAAGTCTTGATGATGGACAAACAACGAACCCCCCATTGTGCAAATGTCTGTAGGTATCGGGGTGTTCAGACTCCAGCTGTCTCATTTCAGCCAAATACACAGGTGTGCACATTTAGCATCGTTGTTCCTCCCACGGACAAAGAAATATGGAATTGTCTCACAAACAGCAATGAGGTGAAGGTCGAAATCGGAATCATGCTCAGCTATGAGTTGTCTGAGCATGACATGTGCAGCATCCATTGCATTGTTCCAGAAAGTGAATGTTACAGACTGTGATCTTCCAGTGGCTTGAAATTGGTGTATTGCTTCTGCCACTCTAGAGGTGTCTGGACACTGGAGTGTTTGTCCTTTGATCAAAACGTGTGCGGTAAATCCTTCAATTCCTGCTCAGTGTTGGTATCAATCCATGGCAAGCCCCGTCTGTCACACCGTTCCTGTGCAGATGTGATATTGAGGTAGGATAAGGTTTCATGGACCAGTTTGATTCGTCTGACAGCCCTTGTTAGTTGTTTTTCTTGAAGCACGACACGGGCTGTCATATCTGCAAACACATCCGTCACTGTGAGTAACTGCAGAAAACAACTCTCCAAACCATGTCCGACCAACTTGCCTGTGCTCACAATGGATGCCATCAGAAGATGCATGCCACCCAGTGACATTGTTACCTCTCCTGTAACACACTCAGGTTTGCTGTGCCTTGCAGCAGATAGACATGCCTGCCGTTACAAGAATGTGAGCTTCTCTGACCCAGCCACTAGCTTCAGAAGGGTTGTATGTTGTCGTCAGATCTGCTGATGGGGCATGAATGAAGGGAAGATATCTGATGGTTGCAACTGATACATTGGCAACTGAAGTCAGAGCATTGAAGCCACTCCATGCTGGAATGCTGAGGGTACCTCTACTAACAAATCGTGACAGCTTCCAAATCAAATCGTTGGACATGTTTTTGATATGATATCTGAGTCTTTATCCAGATTGGAAATTGATATCACAGGTGGTGGCTCTGGTCTCTTGTGTGGAATAGCATATCGATGAAGGTGTTCTACCATACATCCTGCAACATCTCATGCTGTATTTCCAGTGAATAGAGTACTGTAGGTGTTTCATCGTCTGGGAGTTTACACCTTTCATGTAACACTACGGCCATCGCATGTGTCATTGTTTTCACATCAAGAGTGTTTTCATTTTGGTCAAAGTTGTCAATTACACTACAAACAAATGTATTTTTATCATCAACAGTGACATTTTGAATTGTACGTGTATGGTATGTGCAGGACACATCTACCGGTGAGATCTCGTCTTCAGCTGCCGGTGTAGCAAATCGTCTTACTTCATCATTTCCACATTTATGGGAAATACGTGGTGTTTGAAAATGTAAAAATCAATATTTTTATTTTCTAATTTTTATTGTGCAATGTGGGAATCTTTGATGGAAAACAATAAAACAATTGCCCCGCTGGTTGTTATACGTGTGAGCATTTTTAAGCGTAAAAAAACAATTTTTAAAAATGCCTTCGGTGGGTGCATACACAGTAAGTCTCTGTTAGATACCCCTACCACCGGATAAAATGACCACAACAATTCTTTTGTAAGCCCTTGTATATTTATGTTTGTGGCTAAATTTGAGAGAAGGGGGAAATGCCAACAACAGAATCACTGTTCATCTCCACTCATTCATTCCTCTTTATTTCCAGACCATGGAACCAACTTACACATCCTCTTCAGTCTCATTCTTCCCTCCAGGTCTTCAAGACGTCTTTTTTACCACCACCTCAGATCATTCCCCATCAAATCCCCTCCCCTCCGAAATTTTACTTATGTATCTATCTTGTCCACCCCTTGTGTTATCCCCTACCCCTCATCGTTACCTGCATCCCTTGTTTGTCCGTCTCCGTCTACCTTCTCCCTCCACCCTGTTGTTGACATTTCCTCCTTCTTCTGCTGTTCCTTTGTCCTGTTGCGGTTCTGATCCGTTCTTTGTTCTCGCCTCTTCCACGAGCCTTGACTATGTAGTATGTTTCCAAAAATAAGAAAAAAAAAAAACCGGCAGAGTTGAAGACAAAATAGAGGGTGACATGGACAAAGAATGGGTGTGGGAAGAAATGGTGGGTAGGGGAGGAAGAGGAGGTAGGAGAGGTTGGACAAGATGGATACCAAAGCAAACTCTTCGGAAGGAAAGACTGGAAAGTTGGAAAGAGGTGGTCTTGGGGGGGGGGGGGGACAAATGAGCCTAGGTTTCTGTGTGCAACAAGTGACCAACAATAAATGTTAAACAACACTGGAATCGGCAAATAATGATTTAACTTTCTTTATTTATTGAAACAACTGAGCTGTTATTGCAAATGTCAATGGTAAATGAAGCCGCAAAGGGATAGATTATCAGGAATAGAATGAATAGTGGGTCAAAAAATATCATTGGATGATCTGTAAGTTTAGTCATTCATTCATTCATTTCATGGAGAGTCTGGGGCTGCTTGTCGTGTCATTGTTGTGAGCACAGCTGTGTCACTGACCCAGTACCCTCTGTAGGTTAGATGAGGAATTTGTTCAGGGAGCCATGGCTACAGCTCCCTCACTCTTCACAAGGCACACCGTGGGATCTTCAATGCCCACCAACTAATTCAGGCAGACGAGACACTCAGTTTAACGTCTATCCGAGGGACGGCACACACATTGATGCATCGCCCTGCTTGTGAGACACCAGGATGACAGTTTATGGTTGGGTTGGGATTTGAACCCAGGCCTAGACAGCTCAGAGGTGAGTGTTCCTACCAGTCCTGCCAGCCCATACGAGTTTACCTGCAGGGTGATGTGTGGCATGTGGCGACTGCTGTTGGTGTTTCCCCCTCTCTGCACTGTTCCTTTTGTTATGGTGCATCCTGATCCGTTCAGTGTTCTCGCTGTTGCACGAGTCTTGGCACTGTATACAAATCATATTATAAATTCACCACTGTAACATAACATGCAGATTTATCATCAGTCCCTCCTGCTGTTCTGTGAGCAACACCCATGAATTTGTCATTAGTTGGGATTGTGGACCAAATTTGGATTTACCAAAACGTGGCATCTCAGTCTTATCAATGAAAACCTCATGCTGTTTTCCTTGTATCTTAAATAACATTCATCGCTCTTGCTATGAACAAGAACACATTCTTTGTGGATAAACATGACGCCTGCAGGTTTGTGGGTCAGAGTGGCTGCCAACTTCACTGATACAGTGGGTGAGAAACTTAATCAGGGTGGCCAAGGAAACCTCGGATTACATCTGTGGCAAAATCACTGCAGCCCTGCAAGGGAGAGACAACAGCTTCTTGTCATGTGTACCTGTCGTGACGTCATGGAAATTTACTCTGAATTCAAACTACAGGAGTGTGGGAAACTTGTTTGGGATTGGAGGTTCAGCAATGGATAAATTTGTTTTGGATGTTCACTCAGCAATAGCAGCAGTCCTGATACCTTTACACCTCCCTATTAAGAGTAGTGCCAAATACAACAAGGTGTGCCACCGACCGTAGCGAATCTGCCGACAAGAAAAGCCGAGCGAAACTTTGTGAGCGATTCGACTTTGTTGCGATTGGTTCACAACAGGGGAATTTATTATAGTGAGAAAGGGGAAGAAGAAGAGCATGGTCTCGAGCGGCAATCACAATCTATAATAACAAACAACTGAAAGAGAAGACCCCGGACCAGTACTATGAAGGCCTTAACATGTAGGCCCTATCTCTTTCTTTCAGGGACACGGGACCGAGAAAAGAGATGATGATTTTGAGACAGAGAAACCTGGTCTGTGGTGTAATGCTTGTACAAGCGGTGTGGGTCTTCATCCAGGTGTCCAGCAAACTCACGTGGTGCTGTTCTTGCGACGTCTTGCGCACCGGTCCAACCACGTTCCAAGAGCACCACAAAACCAAACCGAAAGGACTCTCCAACAGCGACTCGCCAACCAAAGAGCGGAGTGGAATCACTACAAACTCAGGAACAAAGAATCACAAACAAATAACCACCACAAACCACAACTGAGGACCACACCCCACGTGTTGTGCACACTTTTATAACATCCAACGGGGCCCATTGCACTGCCGACACAGCCTGACAGATGGTGACAAAGCATGGAAAGAGCAGAGGGTACAAGATCATAAAGGAAGCAGTCGAAGACACAGAGACCACCAACCTGTCTGTGATGTTGAAGTGATAGACCCATCCACTCAGCTTCAGCGTGGGAGATTCCAATGATATTGAAGGCCTTGGTTTCCATGCGGCGGTATGCTCAGCAAGATGTGAGGGAGGAGAGCCAGTCCAGAGGGGAGAGCAGTACTCCATAAAGCTGCAGATGAAGGCCTTGTTGGTAGATAGGATGTCTCAGTGTGCCAAGGAAGGACTTTGTACGACGGAGGACAGTCGGGGCTGGCTTTGGAGGCCAACGTTGAAATGTGGTTTGACCAAAAAGGATCATGGTTGATCTTGAGACTCGAGAGTTTGAATGAGTGAACTTCCTCAAGATGATTGTTAAGAAAGTAGATAGGTGGGGGGGGGGGGGTGTGCTAGACTGTCCTTTCGGAGAGAGACAATGAGAGTGTGAGATTTGTCAGGATTGAAAGAGAAATATTCCAAGTGTTTGACCATCCTGTGATTTTTTTTGTCAAGGTCTGAAAAGAGGCAAGAAGCTTCAGCCTGCCTGTCTGAAGGATGAGGGATGTCATGGCAGAGGGTGGAGTCATCAGCAAATGAATAAAGAGGATTTTAGAGAGCCAGAGATATCATTTATAAAGATCAGGAATAGGACTGGGCCCAGAACGCTGTCTTGGGGGCACTCCAGCCTCGACAGGAAGAGCAGATGAAAAGATTCCGTTGTGTGGCACACGTTGGCTACGAGATTGGAGGAAGTCATGAAGCCATGTGTGGAGGCAGGATGGCATAGGCCTTGGATGGCATAGGCAGGATGCCTGTTCCTTTTGTTCTGTTGCATCCTGATCGGTTCTGTGGTCTCTTCCTTGACCTTCGATACAAAAATAAATTTTGCAAAAGGATACACATATAAAAGTGAAATTACACAAGGGGCCTACTAGGGATAGAGGGCCTACTAGGAAGAGGGCCTACTAAACACATGTTATCTGTCAGGCGAGAGGGGGATTTGACAGGACAGCCATGCTGAAAACACCAAAATAACTAACTGCTTTCATTGAATTATCCCTTCCACTAGCAGCCGAGGCCGTTACACTGCCCTGTCTTTCCTCTCAGACTCATCCCGAGTCTAAATCACAAAGAGGAAATGAGGGACAGAACAAAATTGCCTCCTTCCAGATTGGCATAATCTTGCTTACCCTGAACCTAAAATAAATGAAGTGTTGTAAGATGCATTAGTGTGCTGATCCTATTACAAGGACCCTTGATTAACTCTTACCCAACTAACTATAATTTTGGAACACATGAGATCCTCATTTTCGCCAATTGAATAAATCTATCCGATCAAAGGATGCAACATATTGTATGGCGATGAGGAGAGACAAACCGAAACTAATCCAGCAAATCAACACATTAATTGCTCCTGTCATCATTTAAATTTTCATCCTAGTGTCAAATTAAAACTCTGTTTGGCATGTTGGTCAGGTCAGGTCATGTCAGGTATGGGAGCATGTGCAAGAGCAACGCGTCGCTGCGTCCACTTTCCGCCGGTACTCCAGGGGCCTCCATCTGGCCATCCCACGGGCAGATGCCTGGTTCATCCCCATCTCCTTGAGATGATGGTCAACCTGCTGAAACCACGAGGCACGTGGTCGGCCCATTGGCCTCCTCCACTCATGAGGCTCCCTCACTGAGAGAATCTGGTGAGCAGGTCAGCGTCAGAAAAACGAGCCGCATGTCCATACAGCCACAGCTGACACTCACGGACGATACAGGTAATAAATCTCATTTGATTCTCTCTCAGCAACCGTTCGTTGGACACAAAGTCTGACCAGTGATAGCCAATGATTCTCCGAAGAGAACTGGTACCAAAGGAATTAAGTCTCCATCTCAGATCCCTGGTTAGAGACCAAGTCTAACATCCATAGAGCAAGAACGGAAGCACCAATGACCTGAAGACTCGGACTTTCGTCCTCCCGCACAGGTATCGGCAGCACCACAACCCATGATCCAGTGAATCCATAACTCCCCAGGCCCGACCCAGACGTCTGTTGACCTCAGGCTCACAGCCAGCAGAGACATGAATATCACTGCCAAGATAAGTGAATCTCTCCATGACCTCAACATCCTCACCACAAACAGGTACAGACAGGACAGCAGCATCCAAGATGTAATTGAAAGCCTGGATCTTAGTTTTGAATCAGGAAACCCGTAATCCCAGTGGCTCCGACTCCTCAGTCAGTACCTCAAGGGCTCCAAAAAGGATATCTAGAGTCTCCGCAAAGATGACTGCATCATCTGCAAAGATCTCTGACCTTGATATTCCCAAACGATGCACCGCAGCTTGATCTCTCCGACATCATCCCAATATTCCAGTCCATACAAGTGCTGAAAAGCATGGGGGCCAGTACACACCCCTGACGAACTCAAGTAACAACTGGAAATAAGTCAGAGATGGTTTCACCACATCTCACAACACTCTCAGTATCAGAGTAGAGTTCAGGCATCAGATCAATCAGTTTTGGTGGCACCCCACGAAGACCAAGAATCCTCCAGAGGACATCCCGATTCACTAAATCGAACGCTTTACAGAGATCAACATAGGCTGCAAGCAGCCCCTGCCGAAACTCCCGTCTGCGTTCAGTGAGGACCTGACAAGCAAGGATACGGTCAATCGTTAACCTCTTTGGGGTAAAGCCTGACTGCTCTGGATGCTGGTGTTCAAGCAGATGGTGGCGAACCCTCTCAAGAATTAACCGAGCAAATAACTTGCCCGGCACTGAGAGCAGCGTCATCCCTCGGTAGTTGTTGCAGTCTTGGTGATCACCCTTCCCTTTCCAGAGAGGGACAACAAGGCCCCTCTTCCAATCAGTTGGGATGATGCCTGTGTTCCAGGCAGAGCACAAAACTGCATGCAACAACACGAGTGCAGCATTTCCACCAGCCTTGAGAAGTTCAGCATTGATACCACAGATTCCAGGAGCTTTACCCCATTTCAACCAGTTCACTGCAACCTGTGTTTCCACAAACGAAGGTGGACCACAGTTGATTGGAGGGTCCAATATTTTGATAGTAACACCCCTGATGTCCAACTCGACAGCTGGTGGATCAGCCTGGTACAACCGCTCAAAGTAACCCGCCCAGCAGGACTTCACTTCAGACTCCTCGGTCAAGATCCCACCACCCTCCGCTCGACCTGCAGTACACCGAGGGGTGGGCTTGGATGAACACAATGTGTGAATTCCTCTGTAAGCAGGACGAGAATCATTTGACCACAGGTGATGCTCTAACCCTCACAGATTCTTCGGACATAGGCCTCCTTGTCCACCCTCAGTGCACGTACAGTTTTACACCTCAGCTCCCTGAACAGCTCAGCTCTGCCATTCAGCCTGGCCCTGCGACTCTGGTCAATGGTATCCAGTGTCCCTTGAGAGATAAAATTCTTCTTCGCCCGACGGTGAGTTCTAAGACATCCACCGGCAACATCAAGGGTGGTGGTCTTGAAATGCACTCCACAACTCTTCAGGATCTCCCAAAGCACCCAGGCCCCCCCAAATCTCTACTCAGACTGTTCGCAAACTCCTCAGCTACCCTTTCATCCTTGAGCTTGCCAACATCCAGCCTCGGCTGGGATCGTACCATTCTCCAGGATTTAAGGTGTAACTTAACAGTTGCTACAACAAGCCGGTGGTCAGGATTGAGGAACTGAGCACTCCAGTAGACCCTGCGGTTGTGGATTATCCTCAATCGACCATCAACAAGCACATGGTCAATCTCCTTTGCCACACTGCAAGCATTGGAACACCAAGTGCAGCATTAAGCTTGTGAGCGCTGAAACCCTGAACCAGCCACCCGAAGTCCATGACTTCTTGCAAAGTAAAGGAACATCGTGCTATTCAGGTTCACAGTCTGAGACCCATGGGGACCAACACGTCTCTTAACCATCCCTATCAGTTCCAGTCCTTGCATTGAAATCCCCCAAGACTATAAGTGTTTCTCACCTGGGGCACTGATCAACCACAGACTCGAGCGTGGCGTAGAATGCATCCTTCACGGTGAGATCACTCGCCTCCATCGGAGCATTTCCAGAGACCAGGGAAATGACACCTAAGGAGCGACAAATCCTAAGTCTCATAATTCACTCATTGACCGGTGTTACCTCAATTATCATTGGAGTCAGCTTATTGGACACAGCTACAGCAACTCCTTGGGTATGGTAAACATCAGAGCGACCAGACCAACATTAGGTGTCACCCCCCCCCCCCACCATTATCTCGCCACAATCCGGTCTCTGAACCTCAAAGAGTGCTGCAATACCGACATCTAAACGCTTGAGCTCAGATGGTAACAAAGACAGGTGATCATCCTCTCTTCGGGATAGGACATTCCAGGCACCCTCCCGATGGGACCGCTTCAGGTTAACCCAAGGAGACCACCATCTGGTCGCCAACACCTCAGCACCACCCAGACACTCTCCTGCAATCTGACCCGGGAATGTTACCCCGTGGTTTCCCTCCTATCATCAAAGATTGGGGGTCCCGAAGGCTTTGGCCCAATCCCGTCATCCGGTGAGCTGCCCTGCGAAGGGAAGCTGCACAGGAGGTACTCCCACGGAGTGGGTTTTCAGATTTTTTTTAATGCTTCGAGAAAGTTTTGCGGAATGAAGGGTTTTACGGTGGCTGGAGTGCAAATCCTGCCACCCACCTCCTAATAAGAAGTAACCCAACTGCAGGAGGACGTCCGCAGACACAGTTGGGCACTAGATATGGATGGCCATTGGCTCACAAGGAGCTCCTCCGCCCTTTGACAGGTTTTGTTTTTAATCCTGCTGGGTGTCCATATCCAAACACCCTCCTCACCAGAAAACCTGGTGGGGGAGACTGTTTCGTCACCGACAACCCGACCATGGAACACGTTCACACAGGTTTACATCGTACCTGTTGCAAGTTACAGATCTGATCTGGCCTGGACTGACAATGCTGGTCACTTCCCTAATAACTTTGGTCGTGGCCCTCATAATTTTCCACCACCCATGGTACTTCAGTACAACATGTTGTTTGGGGAGTTTGACCGCACTAAAGGCATACTTGCCTGTTTCATACTGTCCATGGCAATGGAGCTCTTTGGGAGCATCCTTTCCACACTCCTAACTAAACTGGGCCTCTCCTTGGTGTCTTTTTCTATCTGCTCCTTCAGCACTTTCCACTGTGGATCCTCTCCCTTTGTACTCAGGTCTTCAAAATTTACTAAACTATGCCCTTGTTGCAATTATTGTGGTCTTAGCCACTCAAGAGCTCCCGAGGCTCGGCGCTTCCAGGTCCTGCACGACTGCTAATTATCACGCCAACTCTCCCAACTTCACAAATCACATTTTGTTCACCACACTATTGTCCTTCCTTCCATTGTAAAATTTTGCCTTGCCAAATTGACCAGCAGATTCCCAGATCCATAATCAATTTCTGCGAAACAGCTCTGTCCCCGTCACTTGAAAGTCTTGCCCATTCGAGGGTGGTGCTATCTCACATTTCACCCAACAGCTTACACCCATTTTGCACCACCCATCTAAAATTTTGCTTCTCAATTTCACTCATGCAAACATACGTGCCAGTAAGTACATCACCATTCATTGTCCTTTCATTCCATCTCCCAGAGCAAGAAAAGGATGAAGAAGAAGAAAGACACACCCTCCCATCTGACAATTCACCAAATTAATCATCAAAATTTGCCCTGTTCTTGGTTCCCAACCTGCTATCAAGCCCGTCGCTACCCGTCACTGTCTGAACTTGACCCCACATTCCCACCTTTCTCCTGTTACAGCCCTTTGATTACTCTATGAAGCCGAGAGGGCATTTCCTCTCCATACTATCCTACACCTTTCCTCCTTGCTCCTCGTAGTACC
This sequence comes from Eptatretus burgeri, assembly GCF_056783735.1. Classification (NCBI taxonomy): domain Eukaryota; kingdom Metazoa; phylum Chordata; class Myxini; order Myxiniformes; family Myxinidae; genus Eptatretus; species Eptatretus burgeri. Next base: position 2,865,368 of record NC_140973.1, read on the forward strand.
ATCAACAGGTGGACCCTGCTATTTTGCTCACGTTATCAATTTGCTGGCCCACACAGCCAACCTGCAAGAAGAAGAATTTCTCATTTTTTGCTTCACCCAGGGTGTGTGGAGGGCATATTCTTCACAAAATATGTTATGCTCATGCCAAATATCTGGGGCTTGGTGATGTCATGGGACTCATTTCACCCTGGAGGCCGGAGTGAAAAATTGGGGAAGTAGAACAGTAATAACCCGAAGGGCAATTGGTAGAGCGCATACCTCTGCCTCATAATGCCTGATCCACGAGAACATATCTGGCCCAATACATGTTTGAGATGTCATGTAATATATCGTTTTTGGCCCTATCACTCAATGGCGAAGATTCACTTAAAAATTCAAGTTGTCAGGTCCGGATTTGGATCTTCACCAAAATTGAATCAATTCGTCATTGCCACACACACACGACATGTCCACCAAGTTTCGCCCGAATCCGTCCACAACTTTTTGAAATATTGTGCTATATATATATATATATATATATATATATAGCACTATATATATATATATATATATATATATATATATATATATATATATATATAGCACTATATATATATATATATATATATATATATATATATATATATATATATATATATATATATATATATATATATATATATATATATATATATATATATATATATATATATATATATATATATATATATATATATATATATATATATATATATATATATATATATATATATATATATATATATATATATATATATATATATCTCTATATATATATATATATATATATATATATATATATATATATATATATATATATAGCACTATATATATATATATATATATAGCACTATATATATATATATATATATAGCACTATATATATATATATATATATATATATATATATATATATATATATATATATATATATATATATATATATATATATATATATATATATATATATATATATATATATATATATATATATATATATATATATATATATATATATATATATATATATATATATATATATATATACATATATATATATATATATATATATATATATATATATATATATATATATATATATATATATATATATATACATATATATATATATATATATATATATATATATATATATATATATATATATATATATATATATATATATATATATATATATATATATATATATATATATATATATATATATATATATATATATATATATATATATATATATCGTTTTTGGCTCAATCACTCAATGGTAAAGAATCACAGTAAAAATTCTAGTATCTGGATCCGGATCTTCACCAAAATCTAATCAGTTCGTCCTTGTCACACACCGAACTTGTCCAAAAAATTTCATCCGGATCCGTCCACAACTTTTTGAGATATCATGCACACAAACAAACAAACAAACAAACAAACAAGAAAGACGTCATGCAGAGCACGATACTTGCAAAATCTCTAAAACAAATTTGACCATAAAAAAATAATTTGCGTTTCAATTCAGTGACCTGATATGCAAATCCTCTTCAAATTTCAAGTCAATCGGATGAAAATTGAGGATTCTAGACATTTCACCGAAGTTGTTGACCTTTGGCCTCTGTTGACCTCAAAAATAATGAGTGGTTGAATTCAGTGGCATGATATGTAAATTTTCAAATTTCAAGTCAATCGGATGGAAATTGCCAATTTTAGAAACTCGGCCTATGTCAACCTTTTGGGAGATGTTGACCTCAAAAATAATTGGTGGTTGAATTCAGTGACCAGAGATGCAAATCCTCTTCAAATTTCAACTCAATCGGATAAAGACCCCCCTTTTTATGGGGTCCGTGGGTGAGGTTGATCTCTCACCTCTCACCCTTCACTCCTCGCTGGCTCCGTCCCTTTTGATATTTTGATCCGATTTCGTCACGAAATGCGGAGAAAGCGGATGTTGTAGAAATCATTAGCCGTGATAAGCGGACGTTGTAGAAATCATCGGCTCCCGCGTCTGTCGGCGGAGATGCCGCTCGTCCGTGGGATTCGCCGTGGCTGGCGAAAATATGGTGGCGTAACAGAGATGAAGGTGAGGCAATGTTGTGGTTGCTTTGTGGTGGGGATGGCGTGGTTGTTGAGAGGCGGTTGTGGTTGTTGAAGTAGTGGTTGTTCCAAAACAAAGATAGTAAAAGAATAATGGCTGACAAATATCACAGCCCAGTTACACGAATAACACCCTTTAGACATCGGTGGGGAAATCTAATCTGGACACACACTTATCGACATAACTGATCTCTGGGAAGCCTGAATGGTGTTCTGTGAATTTCCACAACCGTAACAATATTATATATCTCTATTATAATACCAAGCTTGCACACTAAAAACTCGGCTCGCCATCACACAATCCTTATGAAACTGCTGTGGCACTTAGCAGACATGCCGACAATGTTTGGGAAGTCTTGGCGTTCCATCGTACCACTTGCATTTTGCACAATGCGTATTTTTGTCATTCCCCGTGTACGGTCTGTCGTCTGCTACCAGCTATGTTGTACTGCTATCCCGTGCATGTGCACGGGTATCGCGAGTTTATATATACTAGCAGGGTGAGCGTCCACATTGTGTAATCTGTTAGCATATGAACCGTGCTTCCCCATTGTCTCAGGTCACTCACCTGCATTTGATTTTTCATTCACTTATTTTTTTCATTTATTTATATTGTTATGGTTGTGGGCAGTGTGACCACTCCTTGGCTTTTTTCATTGGCTCACCTTGGCATTTATGAAAATGAGGAGTGGTCACACTGGTTGTGGGGGTAGATGGAGGAATTTCATAGCAAAGTGAGGAAAGTATAGAGTTGCTTGGTCTATGGACGACATATGGTGTCGGAGACATATTGATGTGCATTAAGTCAGGAAACTGTGAGTTAAAGTGTTACTTGTCACCACACATGGGAGGGGTGGTGCTGTGTTAATTAGATAGGGATTAAGGCCAAGTTCCCTCAGTATGTAATTGCCCCTTGTGACCTTCCCCTGTTTTTGTATTTACAAGCCAGCCATGAAAGGAGTTAAGTTTTTGTAACAACAACAACCATTACAACCGAGCTGCACAACCAAGCAGGCAAGAGCTCCCGCCTTCCCGAGTTTCGTGCCGACAAGCCATGCCCGGAGGTGGATGATTGATAGCCGTGACGTCGAAGGGATCATCAGAAGCGAACGCACGATAGGCGTGATGTCAGAAGGAAGAGGTTTTGTTGCTTCACTTCGGTGTGTGAGGGACGTGATCAGATAGATGACGGAGCTAGGAGATGGCGTGTAAGGTCAGGGCATTACGGCCGGCTTTCCTTCGATGCATGAAGAAGACGCCACAATTCTCGTATTCGTGCTGAGGCGAATTGGCTCGCGTGGCTGAGCAAGACGCTGGCCGTTGACTCTTGGCTGGTCGTGAGAGACGGATCTTGAAGCCTCGTGTATATCACCGAAAGAGACGGCGCCATACTGCAAAGCTGCGGCATCGGCAAGTGCGATCGACGAGCAAGCCGCACGGTGATTGGTGAGCCCTGGCATTGAATATCACCTCACGAATTACCTCACATACGTTTCCCGCCCAGAGAGCGGCTCGGCGCCATTTTGGACGCGTCTACCCCCACAGGACGAAGCGCAACGATCACAAAGTTCAATGGAGACCATCTCTGGACAAAGTAAAGTGCCGGAATAAAAGAAGGATTTATTTTGTTTGTTTTCTCCTTGTCTGTATTTAAGTCTATGTGAAGAGGCGCTTCAACTTTCGGCTTGAGTTTACTTCACGTATTATAACTACATTTTGAATTATACCCTTGGAAATATTTGTCTGTTGTCATTAAATCCCCATTTATTTTAAGTTGCTGTGTCCATATATCTGTTGTGGGGTTCGAGTCTAACCCCCTTGTGCTATGTTTCTATCCGTACCAGTGTCGCCCTGCCCTTCACGCACACTATAATCTCTGAGGATCATGTGTCTGCCTCCTAAGGAAAACCACTCGGCGATCCAGGCCTGGTCGGTGTTAACCGCCTGTCCACCACAATTGGGTCGGGGGGGGATTAATCTTAACCGCCCAGACCCACGACAATATTTTCATTTACAGATGCTTTCCAACAGTTCTTTGATTTTTCCTGGTGTATCTGCTTCGATGTCCGTCGGCACACAAAATTACAATGCTTCCCCGTTGTCTCGGGTTACTCACCTGCGTTTTTTTTTTCATTCATTTATATTTTCACTTATGGATATTGTCCGACGATTCTGTGAATTTTTCTGGTGTACCAGCTTTAATGTCCATTGGTACGCAAAATTTCAGCTTTCTACATCACCTGAAAGGTCCCGATCTTTAATACCAGTGAGTGAGTCAGTCATTGATTAGAAAGAGGGATATATATATTTGCAGTTCTGGGAACCGCATCCCTCCTCCAAGGCAATGGCATCCAACATAGAGTTGTCCCCAGACAGTTATTTCATTAACATATGTTGAGATAGTCCCTTCCTTCTTGTCTAATGGGACAAACGGGACAAGTGCATTGTTTGAATCTCCTAGTTTGGTCTGATTATTTCTCTGAACTCATTCCTATTTTTTTTTCTCTATTCCAGAGGTAAATCCAAGCAATGGGTCCTCGCAAGGGCCGGCGGGTGCTGTGCTCAGACACCAATCTGTAAAAACCACGGCCGTGCCCTTCTCTGCGAGAAGGGGTCCTCGCGAAGGCCGGCCAGCACTGCGCTCAGACACCCACCCGTATGTAGAAAACCATGGACGCACCCTTCGATGTGAGAATGCATCCTCACAGAAGACCAAAAGGAACAAAACACCAAGCATCCATGCTGCACAGAACATGTGCGGCATAGTGGTAAATTTCCATCCATTGGGCAGAAGAGATAGGAAGAATAACCAACACGACGGCGCGCTGCAAGAATGCCGTGCTGAGGAAATAGAAGGAACAACACACCAAATGCTAACAACATACAGTATGCACGTGGCGCACTCTTTTCAACCAATTTCTGAGTCTAATAATTATATCTACTTCTTCAATCCGAATCTCCATCTAATAATTATATCTGTCCTCCTTTCAATCCAAATCTCCGTTTAATGCGTACATCTATCCTCTTTTCAATCCAAGGCTACATCGAATAATTATATCCAATTTTTTCCCTCAATTCCTGGCAAAGATCAGGGCCGGCACCACGCACACCACCGCTTTTGATAAATGACTGCATGCTCAATGGCGGTGGACCCATGCGCAGCCCCAGGGCAATTTATTATCGCACACAGAGCAAGGCACGAGTGGCACACATCTTGTTTGGGTCTGCGCATGTGTTACCACAGCATCTTACTGTCGGTTTTCGCTGACCACCGTAGCCGAGGGTGTCTCCTCGCATGGCGAACGTCCTCTCGCCTCTCCACCCAGCGAGGCTGCAGCCAGGCAGAGGTGTGCTGTACCGCTTGGGCCGCATGGCTTACAGACAGGCAGCGCATTGACCGGCGCTGACCGCCGCTCACCGTGGATGGCTAGGGAGTTCGGCGCAGGGCGATTCGTGTCATGGTGCTCAGAGCGAAAAGCTTCCACAGCTTGGAACCATCTGGCCGGAAGTAAAGTGGAGCCGCTTCGGGCCATCACGTCTGAGCCGTGTGCTGGCCGGGGCTCCACCAGAGTACCTGATTCGGGTGACGACACATCGCTTCGGGTCGTCACCCCCGCTCGCACCACAGGGTCTAAAAGAGGACGGGTCGGGGCGCAGTCATTGTTATTTTTCCTGCTCAGGGTTCCTCATCTGCTGATTCTGCCTTCATCACCAACGCGCCTGCTGACTCCGCCTTCTTCACTGCCTCATCGCTGGCTCCACCCACCCATCTGCTCCGGACTCCGCCTTTCTCCACACACTGGCTTCTGACTCCACCCAAGTCCCTCCCTTCACGCCCGACGGTCGTACCTCATTCTCTGGACCGACGCTTCGCTGCTCGAAGTGCCACGACACGCCAGCTGTCAGGGAGGTATCGCCCAGCGGAGCATCCTCCCCAAAACGTACTGGTGGCACGGTCCGGGAATCGTGCAAGGTAGTGAGAGACCGTTGGCTTCATCTCCTCCCCTTTTCTCTCTCCATTAACCTCTCGTCATCAGGATGTGTGTGTGTGTGTGTGTGTGTGTCATGGCACCTGTCCTCGCTTAAATGAAGAGTGTACAATAATTATATCAGGATCACTCTGCTCTGTGACTGCTTTTGTAAGTTGCTTGCATTATTGTCGCACCTTTCACATTTCTTTCTATTCCTGTTCACCCACAACAATAAAAGCTATTAATTGTGCCACATACCTTTCCTCGCCTGCCTGTTAATAAATTATTAGTAGAAATGTTCCCAGCTCGTTTTTGTCTTCTTTCATTGATCCAGCATGGTCCGTATCCTAACCTAGCCGGGACTTTATTCCCAACGATCTGTTCCTTTGAGCCGGTACGTCCTTGGCAGTGTTGCTCAGCTGCATCTGATCCGGTAAAGTGATCTGGTTCGGACGAGGTGTACGGAGGGCGTGTCCCCCAGGAATTAGATCACTTGATTATTTTTTAGGTAACCGGATAAACGAAACGGAGGACCTGAGGTCACGTGGTTGAGTTATTGGCGTTCATGGTCGGTTATCAACCCGCCATATCATGGAATTATCCATGTGCGATGGTCTGCAATTCCGGGAAGTCTCGTGAGAACCCAAAATCGCTTCCCCCTGTTGGTCTTCTCACCCGACCCCCGGCCCGCAACAATATATATATATATATATATATATATATATATATATATATATATATATATATATATATATATATATATTTGAAAATAGCAGAAAAAAGCCCAGACATGACATTGTCAGAGCTTTTCGTCTTGCAGCTCGTCATATCAGGACACACGCAAGAATACTGGACATGATGACACAAACTGAAACAATTTAATGTTCAGACAGTTGGGGATGATTCTTTGGACTGTTACTGACACGAACATGCACATCAGATGCAGTGTTTGCACATACTCTTTTTGTTTGCAAAGAACAGGGGCTCGTGTGTGTATAAATGTGGCTTCAATAACATGTAAATGTGCTTCAGTACGTGCACGTGCCACAATCTGGAACCGTTCAGCGTGATAGTTCTCACCATATTCGGGATTGTTCAGGAGGTGCTCACCAATGGCAGAATCATTTTGAGCAGGCATTCTTTTCTTATTATTTTCTTGTTGGGTTCTTACATGTACGGGTGGTTGTGTATGACCAATCTCCAAGTTGCTTGGGATTGCCAATGGAATGTGCTGCTTGTTCCGATCCTCCAATCTGAGTGATGTGTGACCGACGTACCTGGAATCACACCGGCACTGAAATTCATCGATAACATTGTTCAGTTTTATGGAAGAGAGCACATCTTTCTGGACTGAAGGGAGCAGCTTGTGGGTGGTAAAAATCACTCTCATTGCAACAGAGTGGTAACATTGTGAAACTGACCGTTTCACCTGTTGTTCAAACTTTTGAGAGATTTTACCTCTTCATGGCAGCTTAAGATAAACCGGACGCTTTGCTGGTCCAAATACAATGTCCTCAGACCGATTGGCAGTTTTGCGCTGTATGAACTCACAAATGAGTTGCTAAGGGTAACCATTGTCATGGAGAATGGTTTTAATGCGCTCAATTTTCAGAGTGTGTGCAAACACTGCATCTGTTCTGACCTAGATCCATGGAAAAATGGGAGTGTATGGGTTCCCTCAGTAAGTGGCGTATCGAGGAAAAATTCCGCTTGGGGCGAGATGTCAGATTGCCGCCCCCTCGTAACTCACATGCTGAATTAAACACAAAGCCTAATTAAATAACTTCATTGCAAATCGAGTCAAGTACAGCACATTTACAAGTGAACAGTTACACCTTTGTTTTCCACCTTTGGAAATCGTCATCGGCCTACTAAGCGTTCAGTTGTTGTGATTGTGTGGTTCATATTTTCCGAGTCTTCAGTGAAGCAAACTCATCTCGCGAACACAGGAATGAGATGCATTGGCGCAATTAGGAGGGGGCGGGGAGGGCGGTCCGCCCTGGGGGACAGCCGGGTGGGGGGGGTGTGGTGCCATTGGGAGAGTTGAAATACTAGCACGATGATATAACGATGGATTTAGTTGCAAGTGGCATAATAATATTATTAGTTACTGCATAATAAAGACAGTAACTCAGTAATAAAGTTAATTTAGTTGTGACACCAAAATAATCTTGAGTCCAAGTTCTCAAATGAGAGAAGGGTGCGTGTAAGATAAGGCCCCCAAAAAACAAACAAACAAAAAACACCAGTTGATCGTCCCTGACTCCTTTTTTATTATCTGTTATTTTGTCAAACATCCCAGTAAAAACAAAAATCGCACCATGTCGGAAGGAAGTTGTGCAGTGAAGCTGCGACACCGCTTATAAAGTGGCCTTGTGGGGGACTGACGGTTACTTCACCAACAGGCAAGGTGACCTTACTGTCCTGATGCAAATAAATAATAACACACAAAAAAAACTAAACAACACAAGAAAAACGAGAGAACAACAAACTATTATCAAATAAAATACGGTGCATTAGAAAGGTTGTTCTTCTTCTTCACTTTTGACTGATGGATGGAAGGACATGAGGTATATATTGAAGCGGTATGCACCAATTAAAATCTATTTTCTTATTTCCTATTTGCTTACTACAGGTACAGTACTGTTTTTTTTTTACTTGCACACATGATATGTTTTCTCTGTATTTCATTTTTCAAGTTATTCATCTCGGGGGCTGGTGCCAAAAAAAGGGTCTGCCCTGGGTACCAAATACTCGTGTCTCAAGGTACGCCTCTGATGAGACGGGAACACAGGAATGAGACACAAACGGTGTCTGGAACTGGAATGAGATGCCAACGCCTCGCTGCCTCGTCTTCGAGTTTAGTTTCCCAGCATGCCGCGTGCTCATTTTTGCCCGCCCCATCTCTTTCAGACATAGTTGGCTTCAACCATTGGCCAGAAAAACGGAGAGCGGGGCCATTTGCACAGTTTGAGTCCTCCTTGTGCTTGCGCTTTGACACGCCGTGGGAAAATTGTACTCAGAAGTATCAATAGTGATCGATGATAGATGCAACAAAACAATTCGCCACCCCTCACAAAAGTGCCACTTGGGGTGGCTGCCCCATTCGCCCCTCCCCCCTCACCACACCAGTGTCCTCAGTGCCTCAAGGCCATGATGTGGATGTTCGTGTCAGTAACAGTCCAAAGAACCAATCTCCAACTGTCTGAACAAATAAATTGTTTCATTTTGTGTCTGCATGTCCGGTATTCTTGTGTTTGTCCTGAAGAGCTGCAAGATGAAAAGCTTTGACAATGTCTGTTCTTTTTTCTCCTATTTTCAAATTTTGTCCCACCAAACGTATATATATATATATATATATATATATATATATATATATATATATATATATATATATATATATATATATATATACATACATACATACATACATACATACATACATATACACATACATATACCGTACATATGTATATATATATATATATATATATATATATATATATATATATATATATATATATATATATATATACACACAAACATACATAATACATATATACATATTGTGGGCCGGGGTCGGTGGCGAGAACGACGACGAGGTAGGGAAAGCTACGTCGTCTCCCACCAATCTCCCCAGAATTGTAGGCCGTCGCTCGGATAACTCCGTGAGCCGGCGGGTCGATTAACCAAACATGGTTGCCAATATGTCAACCGCGTAGCGTAGGGTCTATTTGTCAACAACCAATTTACCTAATTAAGGACACGATTTCAACTACTGGGGAAACCATGCCCTCGGCACATCTTGCTTGAACTGGGTCACTCTACCGACTGCGGTGGAGTTCCAACTACCGAACTACCAACACCGGTTCGGGTGCAGCCGAGCGGAAACTGCCAAAGCCGTGCCGGCTAGAATGAACGGATTATCGGGTATAAAAACCCGGCTCAACTCAGATCCGAACCATGCTGGACCAATTAAGAAAAGACGGAAACGGACTGGGAACATTTCTAACAAGTTTTATTTACAATTAATGAAGACACAAAGCAAGACTTAACGCGAATATGCGAGAAGTATTTACAATGATTTACAGTCTGTGGGAAAGGAGTACTCTGCAATGCGGAACCTGCCAAAGGTCATCGGTTTGGTCCCAGTCGCACGTGTGGGACTCGTGGCTCGTGGCGGAGCTCACGTGGCGAATAGTCGGGGTCAAAACCAGCCAAGAACTCCTTGTAACAGCCACCGTGAACAAACTGGTTCTTCAGCCACCATGAACAACTAGTTCTTCAGCCACCGTGAACAAACTGGTTCTTCAGTCACCGTGAACAAAACTGGCCCCTCGCAACTGCTGCTCATAACCACTCCTCGTAACCACACAAGAACTCTTGTCCACAGAACTCCTCCTTTCACTACTCCACACAGCCCTCGCACCCCTCTTCCTTCCTCAGACGCGCCCCTCTCTTAAATACCACGAGAGGAGAAAAAAGAATGCCTTCGTACGGGGCGGAGCTCCGTGAAGCACGCGCCAGTGTCTGCCTTCATTGGACAGGGTTCCACGGCATGCCTTTCCGGGGCGGGGCCTTGGCCCCTGCCAGGAAACCCCAGCCAGTTTTCCACACAGGTTAATACTTGACGAGTAACAGTATCAGGCTGTCGTGCAAGAGTTACAACGTTTGTGGAAGGAACGTTGGTGGAAGCGGCAAGGAACGGCTGCAAGACCCTGCCTTGGCAAGTCAGAGTGCTTGTAGACAGCGGGTGGGTAGTGGATCGTGATGGGGAATGGAATGGTTGTTGGTTGTTTGTTGGAGGGTTCGTTGGATGTAAAGATTTAATAACCTAACTAAAAAGAAATCGCAACGCATGCCTTTGATTCTCCCACGAGGCAAAGGAAGGGGATCTGACTACACACATACTTAACGACATAACTGACTTTTGGGACATCTGTATGTTGAATGCAAATGGTTTCCAGATCCATAACTATATATATATATATATATATATATATATATATATATATATATATATATATATATATATATATATATATATATATATATACACACACACATATATACATATACAAACATACGTACATATATACACATACATACATATATACATAACCGGGTGCAGTGGTGTGCGACTGTAATCCGGCTACTCAGAGGATTGGGTTGGAGGATCGCTTGAGGACTGGTCCTCTGCACTGGGCCGTGCTATTAGAAGGTGTAGGGCAGCCCGGAATCATGGCGAAACCCAATACTTATCCCTGTGTCGTAAGAGGCGACCAGGGTTGCGTCAGGAAGGGCATCCGGCATAAAACCTGTGCCAAATCAGTATGCGGATCATACGGATGATCCGCTGTGGCGACCCCTAACGGGAGCAGCTGAAAGAAGAATAAGAAATATATATATATAAATATATATATATATATATATATATATATATATATATATATATATATATATATATATATATATAAAATATTATTTCTGTTAACGTCTGCGTGTAATTTGATGTATCTCCTCCAAAACTGCCGGACGGATTGTCGCCACTTTCGGCATGCGGGTGCTCTGTGGTCTAACGAACAGCATGGGCTATGTGAGATCGCGCCAGATGGACACATTTGGGAATGTTGGCGATTTTCTAATTCTTACATTCGTTTGCATGGCAACGTGTGACGTCACCGCTGAGAGGCGTAATTCCGTCATGACATCATCGGTCATTCGCTGCCATTTCATGCCATTTTTGTGGGCTCAGTGGGCCGAAGAACTCTCTGTGAGATTAGGCCACTGGGCCGACTGAACTCACCTGGTGAGAGGCCAATAAGGCCACGAAGTGAGGAAACCCTCAGGGGTGAGTGGACAATACTGCTGGGAGGGGGCATGAAAGAGCGGACACGTTAAAGAACTTTGAATGTTCTGCTCCGATGCAAATATTGGTGTAAAAGTAAAATTGAATGCCCTCCCGTTCAAATCCATAATTAGAATGTGAAGTAGTGTGCATAGAGTGTGAATTTGTTTGTTAGATTGGTGACCCGACACACTAGGATAGGGACATGCCAATCTTACTGTGACACTTTGGTTTTTGAAGTTAAGTGCTTTCCATGTTGTGGGTTAGAGTAAATGGGAGATCTGTGCTTTACGTTAGACAGGGCCATTGCTGTGGGCTGCCCCAGATGGAGGCTCGGGAGAAAGGTGGGGGTAGTGTTGCGGAAATGGCCCTTAGTGTGTTATTAAATATAGGATTAGCCCAGATCCCCCATTAAATGCATGTTTTGCAGGTTGTTCGGTAAATGGACGCCACATGTGTGTCGGGAGGTGTAAGAGGCTGTTCATTGTTCGTACATTGGTGGTGGACCGAGAGGTTCTTCTTTTTCCTTCGTCTCTCCGGACAATAGTCCCCACCCAGCGCTGAGAGGGGGAGTGGCCTAGAGAAGGAAGTGAAACTGAAGGGAGGAGCCAGTTGGTTTGTGAGTCGGGCGAGCTTCGGGAAGGAAGTGAAACTGAAGGGAGAAGCCAGTGGGCTTCGAGGCAAGCGAGTGAAGGAAAGGCAGTGGTAGATCTGCCGGGAGAGAAACTGAACCTGAGTGTGCCGAGTCTGCCATTTTGGCAGTCAGAGAGGCTGCCTGCACGTCGAGTCTGCCTTTTTGGCAGTGACAGAGGAACGGCTGCTGTGAGTCGGCGATCGACTTTATGAGGAGGTGATCGACAGGTTCAACCTGCATCTAACCATGGAGCCTCTGTCCTTACTCACCTCACGGCTCGACACGTTTGTCGATCCGCCTGCGGAGCCCAACACCTCGATTTGGCCTTGTCTGGTGAACAGGCCAGGACTGGATTTGTATGCTGGACCTTGTGAAAAGCCAGCTGGAGCATACCACCGTGGATCTTTCTATCTGGTGCAGTTGACCTCGCGGGGTCTGAACGTGCCGATGCTGCGTGCGTAAGGGCTGCGACACATGGACGAGCGCCATTTTGCCACATGGCGTGTTTGAGCTTGGGCGCTCGAATCCGTAGACATCGGCTTGTCACGAGCCACATTCGTGCCTTTGACACTTTCCTCTCATCCATGAAACATCACCAAGTACTCTGTGTCTTGTCTGCATGCTGTCCATGTCTTGTCTGCATGTTGTTTAAGGTTTATCTCGTTAAGGTCCCCTTCGAAACCCGTAATCCGTAACTCCCGAGTTAAGAACGGGTTATAGATGAATTATAACATTGTCGTGAATGCTTTGCTTGTGTTGTCTCCCCGATGTGTCCCCAATAAATCTGGCTGATTCGTATGAAGTTGCCGCTTTGAATTAATTTGTGCCGCACCGAGGAGCGATCCGCTCGATTTGGATATAAAAACCGAAATGGTTACAGATTGGCAGAATTCGCTCAGTATCTGACAAAACCAGTCTGTAACAGGGGTCTATTTCCCCAACTGGTAAGGTCACGGGGTACGTTGGTATCGCGATTCGAGACGCGTGACCCGAGGCTTGTGCCGTACCAGCCGGCGTTATGACCCCGGAGATGGCGGTGGTTAGGGTGGCGCCGAATCTGTAACATTTGGCTGTCGAGAGTGGGGTGCGAAAACCCAAACTGATTGACATCACTCGTCCGAATCCCGCCACCACTGAATCCTCAACAATATATATATATATATATATATATATATATATATATATATATATATATATATATATATATATATATATATATATATATATATATATATTGTTATGGAAATGGCCCTTCGTGTGCTGCTAAATATAGGATTAGCTCAGATCCCCCATTAAATGCATGTTTAGCTAGGGTGTTTGGTAAAATGGATGTTACATGTGTGTCGGTAGGTATAAGAGGCTGTTTATTGTTTGTGCGGTGGTGGTGGATCGGGAGCTCCCTCTTCTTCCTTCCACATCCCGGACGAGGCCCCGCCCAGTCGGCTGAGAGGATGTGGCCAAAAAGAGGAAGTGAAGCTGAGGGGAGGAGTTTGTCGGCTTCGAAAAGGGGGAGGAGCCAGTGTCTCGCAGGGAGCGAACATGAACCTGCTTGTTGCGTCCCTTCCTGTATTGACTGCCATGGTGCGCTTGGGATATTAACTGGGTATTAAGGCTGATAAAAGTGATCATTTGGTCCGACGGGATTTGGCGATTTATAACCGCTCGGCTTCGCATATGGAACGAGCCGCTTAAGCAGCTCGTTTTCATGCAGGTTCCGTCGAGGTATAAACTCCCGGTATTTCTGTCCACGCGAATAATTAGGAACATCGATAATTCGGCAATCAACCCTGTAGCGCGTGGACAGAATAATTGGCTAGTTTATGATGTGTTAAGGCATCTGTGACTGGATTTCGGCGTTGATCCGGAGAGTCACGACTGGATTGCGGCCTTCGGTAGGCGTACGACCGTGATTTGGCTAGAACGGTCGTCCGTGTGCCGAACGCGGCAGAAAACACAACAATATATACATATATATTGTTACCGGCCGGGGGTCGGCCGCCAACCGACCGCTCTGAACGGAGCCGCAAGTCGAGTCGGCCCGACCGATCGCCCGGAATATAGATCGCCGCCCGGATAACTCCGAACGACGGGTCCTTGTACAAGAACCGAAATACGCCAATCGGCAGATCACGTGGGGTAGGGTCGATTGCCAATCTTCAATGCACCTAAATACCCACGTGATCCAACTACCGGGGTATTCCACCCTCGACGGAACTCGTACGGAACAAACCCCCGAGGCGAGCTTGTCCGTGCGCGATTCCGAGCGGCGTAATCACCGAGAACCGTTGGTCCAAATGTCCCCCTATTACGGAAAACCAACGGCTTTCTAACTCCCAACACACGAAATGTTCAGTCAATGAGAGAATGGACGAAGCGAGCAGGTTTACATTTACACAAGGACATTTATTATAATTAAACACGTATCCAATTAACAAGCAACAAAAGAACTACAACCGTCTATAAGCAATTATTAATGTACAGTCACTTCACAGTTTTATTTACGGGACTCGGCGCCACAAACATTCATTCGAAAGAAAAGCAGGAAAAAGACCCCATCAAAGGCAATGGGGTCAGACTGGACCTCTTGGGTCTTTATGGTGTGGGACTTGGCAGACCGAACGAGTCCCACGAGACCGATGCAGGTTACCTGCACCCTTGTGGTGTCTGGCTTGGGCGACCCACGATGCTCCTTCCCCACGGCAGCTAGCGTAGCCGCGGTCGAGCTCGGGCCTTCCGTGTGGCAGGCGAGCTCTCTCCGGCTCTCTCCACACGAACGCGCGGTTTGCGCGACACAGCAGGCAAGGCTGCGCCTCCAGCTCGCGTCTCCTTCGCGACGCCCGGACTTCCACGCAGCTCCTTGGCTTCTGGGTTCCTCCCGACTCCCCCAACTGCCGAAGCAAAAAGCTTACTCCTCCCACGAGCTCAGCCCACGAGCTCAGCCCACGAACTCAGCCCTACCACGGGACTCTTTTCACGGGACTTCCACGAACTCTTTCCACGTATCTTTTTAACTCTTTTCATGGGACTTTTACCGCGAACTCTTTTGGGATCCTTTCTGAACAAAGAAAAGATTCCTCTTTATCCTTTGTACCCCTCCCCCGCACCCGGCGTGACTCATACCCTCGTGATACATCCCCCGCTCAACCACGGGTGGGGGGGAGTTGTTGACGTCACGGGATGGCAGGGTTCTTCTTCCTCTTTGCAGAAGAGGGGGAGGGACGTCTCCATTGTTTCATTCCATAACTATTAAATCGATCCGCAACGCATCTAATCGATTTCAAACCATTTAAACAATGGAAGGTGAGCTATCCAGGGAACATGCACTTATCGACATAGCTGACTAAGGGAACCTGTATGTTGTGTGCAATTGAATTCCAAATTCGTAACAATATACATATATATATATATATATATATATATATATATATATATATATATATATATATATATATATATATATATGTACATGTATATATATGTTTAAGTAAATGTGTGAATACATATATATGTATATTTGTATATTGTTACGAATTTGGAATTCAATTGCACACAACATACAGGTTCCCTTAGTCAGCTATGACGATAAGTATATGTGTAGTTAGATTTCCCCACCGTTGTTTAGAGGGAATTTCCGTGTTCACAGGGCTGTGATCCTTTGAGTTAGCCGTTTTTCTTTTCTCTATCATTATTTTGGACCAATCATCCCCCAACAACCAAATCGCCACCACCAACAACGCCCCCAAACAACTACACCAAACTACCACCACCTTCACCCTTTCACCTCCACAACCTCACCCTGCAAACATCGCCTCACCCCCATTCTCAAACGACGCCCGCCAACAACCAAATCGCCACCACCAATACCCTTCCCAAACCACCACAGCAAACTCCCACCACCTTCACCTTTCAACCGAACGTCGTGCCATTGGTTGTGAATGGGATCCTTTCGAAGAAGAAATCGGATCAGGAATCATTCACGCCCACTTTTCATCCATCCAATGACTGAGCATCAGGTGGTGTAGCCCCACCTCCAAACCCGCTGTGATCCACAAATTTACATATGCACTCCTCCCCCGGCCTATATAAGCGTGAGCACAAAGCAGCTCGAGGCAGTGTCGGCCGTGGCAGTGTCAGTGGGGCAGAGTCGGGAGACGGAGCTCGAAGCAGACGGGGAAAGGCAGTCGGGGTCGATCGGAGAAAGGAGACGGAGCTCGGAGCTGAAGTCTCAAGGCAGACGAGGGCCGATCGACCGAGAGGAAGGAGCTCGGAGCTCAGGTCGAAGTTGAGGGGCGAGGAGGGCGAGTTGCTGAGTGGAGCAGGGACGCGGAGGAGGGCTCAGAGGTGAACTAAAGGGCTGAGTGGGGACTGCCGCGAGAGAAGGGGCGTAGTGGAGGCCACAGCCAGGAGGAGTTCGCCGGAGCCAGTGCGGTCCACAGCGTCAACTCGTTGGACGGAGCGTCAGCAATTCGCCTCTCCCTTACCTAGCTCCGCGCTAAGAAAGCGCCGGTAACCCCGTCCTTTCCCCTCCCCAACCGTGGTGCCGACGGTGAAACACGTGCCTGCGCGGAGAATGCCGGAGAGAGCTCACCGGCAACGCCAGGGGCACAAAGCCAGGCGCAGCTACGCTGACATTGCGGCTTGCCCGCCATCGCGCCACGAGGGCGCGGGTAAAACCCTTCGGTCTCATGAACCTGGCCGCTCATCCAGGTTCTACGCACATTTAGTCCACGGACCTGTCAGCCACCCTTGCCTTTGAGGGTGGCTTTTTCCTTTGCTTTTGTGTAAATGCATGTGGTGGTGCTGTCTTGTAAAGAAAACTGTTTAAGTAAATGTGTGAATAAATATTCGGTTGTAACTCTGCCTTTGCTTGCTTTCATTGCTTTCAATGTTATACATGCATGATTTTCTGTATGGCTGTAAAATATGTGCTTGTCTGAGTGTGCAATAAATGTGCTTGTTCAACTGTTCCCCATTTCGTTGCGTCCTTTCCCCTTGTTTGAAAGTTCCATCTTGCATCACGGAAGGAATTGGTAGAAGGGTGTAAGCACCCAGTAAATAGAATCACATCCGTCGGGGTCGGCGATAACACCGCTCGGTTATCACTGAAGCACAGAACAGGCCGCTTAAGCGGTTCGTGTCCTCGGCCGGCCAGCGGCGAGGTACGATCACCCGGTTTACTACTCGCGCAGATACTTAGGTAGGTCGAGTTTGGCGAACAACCCTATCCTGCGCGGGTGGCCGATTGGCACGATTCTGGTGTGGTCGAAAGAGCCACCCATGACTATCTCCTGGCGGTAGTTTCAAGGAGGGTCACGACTGAATTGTCCGTTTCGGTGGGTGACGCGGTCGCGATTCGAGTTACATGGCCGATCGCACGCCGGGCGGACCAGAATTCGTAACAATATATATATATATATATATATATATATATATATATATATATATATATATATATATATGCATATATATATACATATATATATATATATGCATATATATATACATATATATATATATATGCATATATATATATATGCATATATATATATATATATATATGCATATATATATATATATATGCATATATATATATATATGCATATATATATATATACATATATATATATATATGCATATATATATATATATATATATATATATATATATATATATATATATATATATATATATATACACAATGTACATACATACATATATATGTATATATAAAAAAATATATATATACATATACATACATATTGTTGCAGGCCTGGGGGTCAGGTGAGAAGACCACTAGGTGGGGGAAGCTTTGTCGGTTCCCACCAAACTCCCCGGAATTGTAGGCCGTTGCACACGGATAATTCTGTGACGCGGCGGGTCGCTTAACCGACCGTGGACGCCAATAACTCAACTGCGTGACCTCGGGTCCTCCCATCTATGGGTTAATCGGGTTACCTAATTAATCACCAGGGAACACGCCCTCGTTACGCCTTGTCCGAACCGGATCACTCTACCAGACCGGATCACTTTACCGGATCAGATGCAGCCGAGCGACACTGCAAAGGACGTACCGGCTAAAAGGAATGGATCGTTGGGAATAAAGTCCCGGCGAAGCAAGGATTCGGACCATGCTGGATCAATGGAAGAAAAGACAAAAAGGAGGAGCTTGAGTCAAGAAGGGGCGGAGTCAAGAGTTGGAGGGTGGAGTCGTAGGCGGGACCAGGTAGGCGGGTGGGATCAACGATGTGTGAGCGGAGACGAGGAGGCGGAGTCCGGGCAGCAGGAGGCGGGTCGTGGCGGTGTCAAACGAGGCGAGGCGAGAGAGAGAGAGAGAGAGAGAGAGAGAGAGAGAGAGAGAGAGAGAGAGAGAGAGAGAGAGAGAGAGAGAGAGAGAGAGAGAGAGAGAGAGAGAGAGAGAGAGAGAGAGAGAGAGAGAGAGAGAGAGAGAGAGAGAGAGAGAGAGAGAGGTGGAGAAACTCAAAAAGCAAGAGAGAAATGGAGGGACATCTCCGACCTTGATAGGATTTGCAGCTCAGGGGGAGGGGCCACCCTGAATCGTGAAGTCATCACCTAAATCGTGTGCTCCGAATGGCCCCAACCCCTCACGTGGCCTGCCAGCTTGGGCCGGAAACCGCCTCACTTCGTTTCCGGCTTGGCCATCTCAGACAGTGAACATATTGCGCTCCGACCAGTGTGACTACTCTTTGGCTTTTTTCACAAGATCTTGGCTATTCGTTGTTCACCTTGGCATCTTGGTTTTCTTTAGGTTTTCTTGGCGTATAGGTTTTCTATTATCATCGCTTTTCCAAAACCTTGTGAATTCTTGGCTTTTTTCATTAGCTCACCTTGGTTGGCATTTATGAAAATGAGGAGTGCTCACACTGGCTCCGACCCCACGAGATGACATGAATCGCCCACACCGAAATTGGTACGCGAATCGTCCTGCAAAACCCCCCGGGCCATGCCCGGGCGACCGGTCGAGGGTCCCGCATGCCCGCTCGGGTGCCTGACCAGCGCCGATCAACGCGCTCGCTCTGCGCGCGCCAACGTGGCCCACACTATACATTCCTCGGCTCGATCGCAGCTTTGCTGGCCATAGAGACGAGAAGACGTTCACCATCCGTGGAGAATCCACTGCTGCCAGCTAGGGCCGAAGGTACATCACCATGGATAAATCCATGCACGTTTCATGAACGACGTACCTGTCTGCTTTCGAGCACATTCCATACAATGCACGCGGTTCGGCCAATACGCACGTGGCCAGCACTCGCATTCACACGACCCCGCTAGCGTGTGCACGGGGTGAACACCAATATGTGTCAGATATTGGGGTTAAAAAGGAACAAGCGGCTTCTACTCGCACACTCGTATCCGGTCAAACATGGCGTGGAGTCATCTTTATTGGCCTCCGTACGCGTTTCTTGCAGCGTGGGCGTCGTGCTGGCCGTTTATCCCGTGCCGTGAAAAACACCATTCGTGCAGCCTCTTAAGCCGCTGTCACACCTTGACGTTTTAGCCAGCTTATGGCAACGTATCAAAATGTATGTAAAACGCTGGCGTACGCTCAACTATTGATGTTTTTTTTCCAATTTTGGGCGTATTCATAACGAGTTGGACGTATGCATAACGCATTAGTAACGTACACAGAACGTTTCGATAAAATATAGATAACTTATACCAACGAATGCTTAGCATGTTATCGGCGTTCACAACCTATGCCCGATAGTCTAACTTATGCATAGCGTGCGGCAGCGTATTGCCGACGATCACGTGGCGTAGCCTATTAAAAGACTGCGGCTCGACGATTCAAATCATAACCGCACGAGACATCGAAGTGTCAAGCCGCTGTCACACCTTGACGTTTTAGCCAGCGTATGCCGACGAATGAAGAATTTGCCGAATACGCTGGCACACGTCGAATACGTTATGGGTAAGTTTTGTATACGTTAAGAACACGCTGAAGCACACTGGCACACGTCATAGTACGCCGAGTACGTCACCAAATTTTAAGCATGCTGAAAAATTTTCGACGTATGCCAGCGTATGACGCACACGTTCCGCATACGCTGGCCATAATTTGTAGGCACATTATGCGATCGTTGACACACGTCGACACACGTTACTTGTAAGTTACTCATAAGTCGAAACACGTCGTGGTAATGTTTAGCGTACCCGAAACTTATTTCTAACCTATGAGTAACGTACTTTGAACCGATGTGTAACGTATCTCCAACACATATTGACGTATGTAGATGTATTTGACGTCTTTCGGATGACCACAGAACTTACTGAATGTGTTACTAACTTACAGCTACCGTATAATGGCGTATTGGCAGCGTTTAGGGGAATTGGTATATAAAAATGGGGTTCACACAGGAGGAACCCGTCAGTGTTCCAGACTCCATGGTTTTTTTTTTGTTTGTTTGTTTGTTTTTTTCTTCGGCATGACGGTTATGTTGACACTTCAATTTCTAGTGCGGTTATGATTTAAATCGTTGAGCGGCAGCCTATTAATTATATTATATTATAACCGCACTAGAAATCGAAGTGTCAACATCACTGTCATGCCGAAGAAAAAAACAAACAAAAAAAACATGGAGTCTGGAACACTGACGCTAAACATTACCTCGACGTGTTTCGACTTATGAATAACTTACAAGTAACGTGTGTCGACGTGTCTCAACGATCGCGTAACGTGCCTACAACTTATGGCCAGCATATGCGGAACGTGTGAGTCATACGCTGACATACGTCGAAAAATTTTGAGCATGTTAAAATTTGTTGACGAGCTCGGCGTACTACGATGTATGCCAGCGTACTACGATGTATGCCAGCATACTATGACGTATGCCAGCGTGCTCTTAACATATACAAAACTTACCCATAACGTATTCGACGTGTGCCAGCATTTTCGATAAATTTTTCATACGTCGGCATACGCTGGCTAAATCGTCAAGGTGTGACAGCGGCTTTAAGAGGCATTTGTTCGAATGCCTTTTTAATGCAACCGGAAATTCTCCCCAGATAATCGGAAGCTCGAGTCGACAACCCCGCACTGCCAAGCACACATGACTCGCCGTACACACCGGGTTTAGGGCTAGCCCGGGAACGAGAATCTCTGTGCAGCAGATCCCTCACCGTGGCGCCGCACATGCTGATCTCCACTAGGCCTTACTTTACAGCAAAGGTGCACGTGGCTGATTTACCTCAGGAATAATCAGAAAAGAAGACGAGTAGAGATGAAATGAAGGAAAAAATGATTTAAGAAACCCGAGTTAATAGATCATCGCAACGCACTCTCTTGTTGTCCCACGAAACAAAAGTAAAGGGGCTATCTACATGTATAATAATGGATAACTGTCTTGGGACACTATCTGTTGTATGCATGTGGTTCTGAGAATCACAACAAAATATAGACATATATATATATATATATATATATATATATATATATATATATATATATATATATATATATATATATATATATATATATATATATATTGTTGTGGATTTCCCCGCCCGCCGGCATGCGAACGACCGCGTTTAACCAATAGCGGCCGCTTCGCCCACCGAACGGACAATCCAGTCGCGGCTTTCCGGATCAACGCCAAAAACCAGCCACGGGTGTGTTTTGAGCACACCACAGCCTAGTCAATATTCTACCCGTGCGCTACAGGGTCAATCGCCAAATTGTCCATATACCTAACTAGAACAAGCACTCAGTAGAGCGCATACCTTCGCCAACGCTACATTTTGCCCCCACCAGAAACCGTTGATTGTGAGGGTATTTAATCCCATACCACATCTGCCATCTCATATGTGTTATGATGGCTTAAAAACATTAAATTTCCTGCTGTTTGACACTGATTCACATACATTGTGCAATTTCTGTATGAACTCCCTGACCTTTTTGGGTGTCGGTGTCAAGTCAATCTGATGACAACTGGTCACATTATAAGAAATTATTTTCTGGCATTTTAGGGGCATTTCGCACACACGAATTTCTGTTTTTATAAATAAGTTATTTATTGTGAACAAACAAACATTCATTGTACAAAAATGACGATTTTGACCTTTTCATGACCTCGACCTTGACCTTTGTACTCTTAATTTTGTAATTGGTATTGGAGTGTGGGGAACAGA
>NC_140973.1:2893087-2990587 GCF_056783735.1 Eptatretus burgeri
GACACACACACGGACACACACATACACACGGACAGACGGAGGAACGGACGGACACACACACACGGACACGGACACACACACACACGGACGGTTGGACGGACTGACACACAGACGGACGGACGGACGGACTCGCACACACACGGACACACACACACGGACACACATACACACGGACACACACATACACACACATACACACGGACGGACGGAGGAACAGACGG
This sequence comes from Eptatretus burgeri, assembly GCF_056783735.1. Lineage (NCBI taxonomy): Eukaryota > Metazoa > Chordata > Myxini > Myxiniformes > Myxinidae > Eptatretus > Eptatretus burgeri. The sequence goes on from NC_140973.1 coordinate 2,893,309, forward strand.
ACACACACACACACGGACACACACATACACACGGACAGACGGAGGAACGGATGGACACACACATGGACTCACACACACACACGGACGGTTTGACGGACTGACACACGCAAACGGACTTGCACACACGCGGACCTGCTGACACACGGACTTGCACACACACGGGCGCGCACACACATGGACTCGCACACACACAGCCACACACACACACACGGACGGACGCACACATACACACACGGACGGACACACACACACACACGGACGGACACACACGCATACACATACACGGATGGACACACACACACATACACAGACGGACACATAGACACACACAGACGGACGGACACACACACACGGACAGACGGACACACATCGACGGACGGACGGACACACACAGACGGACGGACGGACGGACACACACACGGACAGACGGACACACATAGACTGACGGACGGATGGACACACAAACACACATACACACATACACGGACGGACACACACACCCACACAGACGGACGGACGGACACACACACACACACGGACAGACGGACACACATAGACTGACGGACGGACGGACACACAAACACACATACACGGACGGACACACACACACACACAGACGGACGGACGGACACACACACACGGACAGACGGACACACATCGACGGACGGACGGACGGACACACACACACACACACACACACACACACACACACACACACACACACACACACACAGTTCCACAGAGCGTTGGTTTTGTCGAAGCCTTTTCTCGGCTGGGTCATGCCTGGCGGTTTGCCATCCCTTTCCCAGCAGTAGTTCGGGCTGGAAATTGTCCTTGGTGCCAGATGTATTATAGATAGACGAGCCGAAACCCCGTCACAGACGGATTCCGTTCCATGAGCCCAATATGACAACCAACGGCGGCTCATGTAAGAGCCGGATCCCAGTCGATGTACTCCATGGCCTTACCTCATGAGGCCTACAAAACGTCCTTGTACACGACATTTTTGGTGTACACTACTCCTTGTGAAGAAGTCCCCCGATTTGTGCACATGTCTACTTTGACGTACAAACACCGTGTCAAAACTTCTCAGCTCACAGTACTGAGAAAAACGTGACGTGACCGCTATGAGGAGCACAAAATTGGTCCTTCAGTATTAATATATAGAAGATACAATGTTTCTTGTTACATTTTTTGTGTGAAATTCACATTCTGAGGTAGTCAGCATGTGCAGAAGAGGTTTACATTGCAGACGCTTTTTTCGAGGAGTGGAATTACACCTCCCAGCAGTGACGGTCTGTCGACGACAGACGTAATGACGTCAGCGATTGACCGATGACGTCATGACGTCCTTACGCCTCTCACCGGTGACGTCACACGTCGCCATGTAAACGAATGTAAAACAAAAAGTGTTTATTCTGCTTCAGAGTTGAAGTTTGACTATTGCCACTATGTGCGATGCACTCTTACAGGTACGAAGTTTCTTTCAGTCCAGGTCACAGTACCGAGAAAAACGTGACGCGACCGCGAGGAGGAGCACAAAATTGGTCCTTCAGTATTAATATATAGATGATGAATATTAGAGGAAGATCTGCCAATGAAAGCAGAGGGATGTTGGTGAATGCTGACTGCGCGGCTTATAAGTATCTTGTTCTTCAAAATAAGCCACTTCCACTCATGACGTCGTGAACAGTGCTTAAAATCACACAAAATAGCAATAATTTTTTTTTTTAAAGCGTGCGTTTTTAACCTTTGTAAACGCACATAGTTACGATGGCGCCTTTCGAGAGGACTGTTCTGGTTTGAAAGTCTTGCAGATGTAAATAGCGAAACTTGTGCATTTTTCACCACCGACAGTTTCTCGGCGTTTTCACCACCGACCGGTTGCTCGGTGCCCCTCCCCGCGTGGGTTCACGAGGGCGGGGCTGCGAGCAGCACGCGCTGCCTGCATCATCAGCGCCACGCGCACGAGATGCCGACACGACTGGCGATCAATTATTCACGAGTTTCCTGCGGGGATTGGCCGCATTTGTCCATTTTCTGTTTTTTTATTTTTTAATTCAAGCAACCCATTTTCCCTTCCTTCAGGGGTTTCATAATAATGTAGAAATAGTTGTTGAACTGTTACCTTCTTCTCTTCCTCTCCTCTTCTCAATTATCATCAGGTCTTCTCACTTAAGTTCAGAGAACTTTAAGTTGGGCAGGATAAATTGAGTGACATTATCAAGATGTTCCACCCGTGACCATTTACATCAGTTCATCTCCTATTTCAATCTTAATGTCTGCTCTTGAGACACTCACATGGACATTTTGAAATCCAAGATAATTTTACGAACCCCTAAATCAAACCAGGTGACCCAAATTCAAGTTCACCTATAAATGTTAACAAATGGATCTGATGTACTTATATGGATGATTTTCAGTGGTTAGGTAATACCTGGGGTCTGGGGTCCACCTGTCCGCCGGGAGGTTGAACCATCTTTGTGGCGGTCAAACAGGTTGTGAGTGTGTTCGTCATGGGTGAAGATTGCGAAATAAAGGATTCATTCATTAAAACGATCATTTTGGTTCCTTTAAATGCAAATGGCACTCTCACCTTCTGGGTGATGGTCATGGTGATTAGTGTGTGTGTAAATTCCTCATTGTGGAGCATTTCTCATTGTTCATGTGATAACTCGTACAAGTTGAGGCTTCATGTTGGTTGATTCATTCGTTGAGGGTTAACTAACTGTCTTGTCTCCCCGTGGTATTTCACAATATAGGACGAAGCATCCATGTGCCTCGTCCTTTGGATCACCCTGCGCGTGATTGGCTCATCGACTGTGACGTAATAATGATGTAAAATGATTGATTAGTCAGTTCATTTATTTTCCCAATTTTACAATCTCGCGTGTCGTAAAGGTTATGATTTTTGTTCAATTGCAATCTCATTCCTCTCTTTTGGTATTGAGGTCATCTTTATCGACAGTTCAATGGGAATTGATTTTGAGAAATATTAATGGATACATTAGCATTAGTCAAGGCTCATGTAAATGCGAGTATGAGTACACGGAATGGATCAGGATGTAACAGGACACAAGGAATAGGAGAGAGAGAGAGAGAGAGAGAGAGAGAGAGAGAGAGAGAGAGAGAGAGAGAGAGAGAGAGAGAGAGAGAGAGAGAGAGAGAGAGAGAGAGAGAGAGAGAGAGAGAGAGAGAGAGAGAGAGAGAGAGAGAGAGAGAGAGAGAGAGAGAGAGAGAGAGAGAGAGAGAGAGAGAGAGAGAGAGAGAGAGAGAGAGAGAGAGAGAGAGAGAGAGAGAGAGAGAGAGAGAGAGAGAGAGAGAGAGAGAGAGAGAGAGAGAGAGAGAGAGAGAGAGAGAGAGAGAGAGAGAGAGAGAGAGAGAGAGAGAGAGAGAGAGAGAGAGAGAGAGAGAGAGAGAGAGAGAGAGAGAGAGAGAGAGAGAGAGAGAGAGAGAGAGAGAGAGAGAGAGAGAGAGAGAGAGAGAGAGAGAGAGAGAGAGAAACACCAACAACAGAGTTGAAGGCCAAGACAGGGGGAGGCATGGACAAAAAATGGGTGGGGAGGAATGGGGGCAGGGGAGGATGCTTGGGGTGGACAAGATGGATACCAAAGGAAACTCCAAGGAGGGAAAACTGGAAATTTGGGAGGAGGAGGGATTGGCGAGAAGGATTAACGAGGTTAGAAAATATCATAGTTTTGGATTGGGGATGATCTGAGATGGTGGTGAACAGCTGTGTTAAGGACCTGGAGTGAAGAATGAGATTGAAGAGAATGTGGAAGATTGTGACACAGGTGGGAAAAAAGAGGAATGAATTAGTGGAGGTGAGCAGTGGTACTGGATTTAGGTAGTTTAACAAGAAGGGGGTTTATGGTGGACCGTGTGTGCCCTGCAGAAACCTGGGGGGGGACCATGGAAAGAGCAGAGTGTGCAAGACCAGAAAGGAGGTGTGCGAAGGCAGAGAGACCAGTGACCTGTCCACGATGGCGAAATCATAGACCCGTCGACTCAGCTTCATCGTGGGAGGTTTCAATAATCTTGAAGGCCTTGATTTCCAGTGTCAATTGAGCAAGGTGTGAGACAGGATAGCTTTTGTACACCTGAAGAGTGCTTATAATGGGGATCTCTCTGAAAGAAAGGAAGATGAGTGACTGAGTGAGGATGTCAGAAGGATAGGCAGGAATAAGGAACATTGGTGAAAATATACGAGGGGCACGGTTGCGTTGGTAAAGGCATGTGCTGAGGAGGGAGGAGGGGACGGGGGTGGTCAGAGGCAAGGTGGGCCTTTGATTCAGGTGTAGTTGGCAAGAGGAGAATGGGCAAACCAAAGTCGAAGTGGAAGGAAGTTATTGAGAGGGACAGGAGGGAAGTGGTGGTGCAGAGAGGAAACACTCATGCGGCCTAACCCACATAACAAGAAGGTGGGATTGATTGGGGCCATTATGGTAGTAGTAGTAGTAGTAGTAGTAGTAGTAGTAGTAGTAGTAGTAGTAGTAGTAGTAGTAGTAGTAGTAGTAGTAGTAGTAGTAGTAGTAGTAGTGCTTTCCAGAAATTATGACACTGATCTGGATGGAGAATTGTTTTCCCATCTGCCTCACCATATCGATCTTGCCCTTCCTCATCACCCCACCATCATATTTCTCTTCCGTTTCCTCCATCTCATCAACAATAAGATGCTGTTTATAAGCCACGATGCTGCAAAGTTGCATAAACCAATCAATATTGATTGAATTGTGATATAATTCAAAACAGGAGATATCAATAAACACTACTGTAATATAACTGCCCAGTGTTCAGATACCTTATATCTACATGTCTGCTAATACCAACAAGTGCGTCCACAAGCTCCGTGAACTCATGGCACAATCCCGTGTGGTTATCCAGAGGAAGGTTCTCACAAGCCATTTTGATCGATTGTTTTGTTTTGTGAACGGATGATTAAAAATTTATTCCGAATCCGATTCCAGCACTCTGCCCGAAGGCAGATTCAGTGCTGCCGGAGCAGCACGTCACAGTAAGGATACATCTGCTGATTTACCGTTGCCTTCCAAATAGTAGTCAGGGCAGGGATTAGTAGTTTGTTCAGGGTGCCGAAGATAGCTCACCTACTCTTCTTGTAGGACACCATGGGATCTCCAATGTCCACCAACTAATTCCGGCACACAGGATGCTCAGCTCAACATCCATCTGAGGAATGGCGCACCCATTGATGTTTGGCCCTGCCTGCAAGACACTACTCACCAGGATGACAGTTTTGAGCTGGGTCGAGATTCGAACCCAGACTGTACAGCTCAGAGACGAGTGCACATACCTTGTGGCCATCCTTCCAGCTCCAAAGTTGATACAGTATAAATAACCAAATGATTTTTTTTTTTTTTTACAATAACCATGTATGGATGCAGTTTTGTACGAGACACAGATCTTTCAAATGGAAAGAACTTCACAGATTCAATTGTATTGAACGTGCAGTCATTGGGTGAAAAAAATAAAATAAAAGACAACGGAATATATTCGAAGAGTGCACTGGCATGACAGCCAGGACATAGAGAAACATACTCCATGAGCCATCCAGCCTGGGCTCAAATCTCAGCCCAACTATAAACCACCAACCTGGTGTTAAATGAGGAAAATAATGCTGCGCTCCAACGCCATCCAGGTGTAATGTTATTTTGTGAACCTGCATTTGATAATAAATAATCCAAGAGTAATTTTTTTCCACCATTATGGAAAATATGGGGGCGGGGAGATCCATCTTCTATCTATACTAATAAATGTCAGTGTGTGTGTGTGTGTGTGTGTGTGTGTGTGTGTGTGTGTGTGTGTGTGTGTGTGTGTGTGTCTGCGTGCGTGTGTGCGGGCTTGCGTGTGTGTGTGTGTGTGTATGTCTCCATAACTCCAAAACCAAAACCAAAGTTGCCTGAAACTTTTCATGCATACTAAGGGCACTCTAAGGGAGTGCATGAGTGAAATTTGGGTGTTTGTGTTTATTTAAACACCCCCCTTTGAAGATAATTAATGGCCTTATTTAATTATCCTTTATCAAGGCATCATCCTGAGTCACCTCGCTCACCATCTTTTTTGGCCAGCTTAACAATGACTTGACTTGGAACAGGCCGCAACGGTTTCTTCATGATAAAGCACTCAAAAATGTTTTTTCACTATCCTAACTCATATCATCGAAGGCCTCATCTTCAAATCTAGGAATCACTGGATACATTGCAATGCTTATAAATGCCCACAGGCGCCAGTGTTTGTGGCTTTATTTAATTTCCGCACATGCAATAAGCTCTAAAATCTCTTATCCTGAGCTGAATTTCAACATTTAAACTGCAGAATTGCTGAACTGTGAAAGCTACCCACAATTCCATAATTCTTATTGTCCTGCTGCCTTGACCGGTGTTTTGCCTCTTGCTCTGCTCATTCCGCTCACCGATCAAACGTGGATCCCAAGCGCAAGACCAGTGCCGGAGATGTGTCGACTGCCAAGAGGCAGAAGAAAGTGATGAGCCTGAGCGACAAAGTTGAGCTGCTGGACCGGCTGTCGAGGGGACAGAGTGTGACCTCTGTGAGCAGACTGTATGGAGTAAACAAATCCAATATTCGTTACATATGGAAGAACGAGAAGGTGATCCAAGAAAATGTTGCGGCAATCGCTGTCCCGAGCAACAAAATGGTCACCTACATCCGGTATTTCCAAATAGAAAGGATGGAAAAGGCTTTCAGTGTATCGATTGAGGACAATGTGCAAAAGAACATGCCTTCAAGTGGACCTCTCATTCGCGCAAAGGTGATGCGTATGTTCACGCATCTGACTGGTGTGGGTGGCACTAGCACGAGTGATGCGGGTACGAGCTACGCAGGTACGAACAGCCCTAGTCTATTCCAAGTGAGCAGGGGATAGTTTGACCGCTCCAAGAAGCACTACAGTCCCCACAATGTCAAACTGACAGGCGAGCATGCCTCTGCGGACCAGGAAGTGGCCGAAACATTCCCTGCTCAACTCGCGCAGTTCGTCAAGGAGAAGGGGTACCTACCAGAACAGGTGTTCAATGCTGATGAGACTGGACTGTTTTGGAAAAAGATGCCAATGCGAACTTTTATCTTGAAGTGCAAGGGGACATCATTGGGTTTCAAGGCCATGAAGGACCGGATATCTCTTCTCCTCTGTGCAAATGCAAAAGGCGACTGTATGATGAAGCCCATGATGCTGTTCCATTCCCTGAACCCGCATGCTCTCAAGGGCAAGAATGGGCACGTGCTGCCTGTGCTTTGGAGGCCAACAGGAAATTGTGGGTGAATGCAGCAATTTTCATGGACTGGTTCCAAAACTGTTTCATCCCTCAGTTGGAGAGGTACCTGGCTGAAAAAATAAATACTTGTGTTCAAGGTGCTCTTGGTTGTCAACAACCTGAAAGTGGCTCACCCAAATGTCGAGGTGATCTTCCTGCTGCCCAACACCACCTCCATGATACAGCTGCTCGACCAAGGGGTAATCTAGACTTTCAAAACCTGTTATACCCACCACACCTTTCGTCACCTTTTGGATGTGATGGACTCCGACCCAGAGCTCACCGTTGGTCAGTGTTGGAAGTAGTTCAACACAGCCCACTGTATCGGCACAATCAAAGAGTCACTGGACGAGGTGAGAGCCTCCACCATCAGTGCTTGCTGGCACAATCGTTGGCCACAGGCAGTGAAAAACTTCAGAGGTTTTCCCGACAACACGGAGGAGAGGCATAAAATTGATAGGTTGGCACGGCAGGTGGGAGGCGAAGGCTTTGATGACATGGAGCATAAGAAGCTGGATGCTCTTATTGCCTCGCATACCAAGGGACTCACTGAGGAGGTGTTGGAAGCCATTACCAAGGTTTCTGAGGAGTAGATGAAAGTGGGCAGTGATGAGGAGGAAGAAATTTCAAGGTCTAACCTGATGGTAAATTCCTGGGTGAGATGCTGTAGGATATGTGGTCAATTACCAAGAGGCTGTTAGACGCCGATCCGGTCACAGAGCGTTACCTCAAGTTTAACAGGTGGTTGGATGACGTGATGTTCCAAAACTAGGAAATACATCCAAACCTGTGGCAATCTTCCAGGCAGCTCACAATCACCCATTTTTTTCCACCTTGGTCCATCCACTTCAGGAGTATCAGCACCTTCACCTGCCTCTCTTGTTCACCTGGCTCTCCTGCCTCCTCTTTGGTGAGCAACTCATCAGGACCCTCACCTGCTTCAGCACCCTCACCTACATTCCTACTGGTGCATGACTAATCAGCACCCTCACCTGTGTGGTCTTCAGACTACTCCACAGAGTTCACTGGATTTTAAATCATCATTATCATTTGAAAAGTTGCGTGTGTTTGTGCAAATAGAAATTTGAAACGGTTGGGGTTTTTTTTGCTTTCACAGTGCAGTTTGTTAATCTCTTTTATATATATATATATATATATATATATATATATATATATATATATATATATATATATATATATATATATATATATATATATACTAGCATATACCCGTGCTCCGCACGGAGTTGAATGGGTGGCAAAAGGTGGATTAGGCATAATAGTTGATGTTATGGGAAGCTGGGGAGGGTGTCATTAGGGATGTGATGCACTATGGTTACCTTTCCTTAGTTTTCTGAAGGACCTCCCTGTAGTTGACATTTTGGGTGAGTGTCTTGTTGCTGAATAGTTCTTGTGAGGAATTATTGTCCACTTTGATAGATATATAGGATTAACCTCTTGCACGTGAAAATGCAACATATAGTTGGCCATGGGAGAACACGGGGGCTGGGAGGTATATTCCGAGTTTGTCAAATGTTTGGCCCTGAGATTTGTTTATGGTCATCGAGTATGCGAGTCTGACTGGAAATTGCATCTTCTGCAGTGTGACTGGAAGGTTGGCGTCTGATGGGGCAAGGTTAACATGATATAGGTCTAGCCCTAGACTGAACAGGAGCAGTGGAGGGTGACCGAGAATCAGAATGCAAATTTCAATGAACGGCACTTTTTGGTGCACATCCAACGATCGAACACCGCTTGGACGCTTTAATTTGAAGATCACACATGCAAGACACAACACAGGTAATGATGGCGGTTGAGAAACGTCAAATTACGCGCAGACGTTAACAGAAATAATATATTTTTTAAATATATCTTTACTTTAAATACAATGTTTCTTGTTACATTTTTGTGTCAAATTCACCTTCTGAGGTAGTCAGCATGTGCAGAAGAGGGTTTTACATTGCAGACGCTGTTTCCGAGGAGTGGCATTATGCCTCTCAGTGGTGTCGGTCTGTCGACGACAGACGTAATGACGTCAGCGAATGATTGATGATGTCATGACGTCATTACGCCTCTTGGTGGTGTCGGTCTGTCGACGACAGACGTGATGACGTCAGTGAATGACCGATGATGTCATGACGTCATTACGCCTCTCAGTGGTGACGTCACATGTAGCCATGCAAACGAACATAAAAATTAGAAAATCGCCTAAAATTCCCAAACGTGTTCATCTGGCGCGATCTCACATAGCCCATGCTGTTCATTAGACCACAGAGCACCCGCATGCCAAAAGTGGCGACAATCCATCCGGCACTTTTGGAGGAGATATGTCAAATTACACGCAGACGTTAACAGAAATAATATATTGTTACGGCTGTGGAAATTCGCAATACACCATAAAGGGTCCTTAGATCAGTTATGACGCTAAGTTCATGTGTAGTTAGCCCAAACCCGTTGTATAGAGGGAATATATGTGATCCATTCGGGCTGCGATTCTTCAGTTAGCCATTTTTCTTTTGCTGTCGTTATTTTGGTGCAACAACACAACAACGAACATCGCCACAACCAACATCTCAACAACGACGCCATTCACCCCACGACGCCATCTTCAACAACTACACCACCACCATCTTCGCCACTCGCCATTCAACGGGCACCGCGCGGTCACAATCTCCATTGGATGGGTGAAAGGAGCGGGGTGGCAGCAGCAAGGGCGCGGAAAGACAACTCCCGCCCGAATTTCTCCCGCCTGAATCTTGAGCCGGATCGTCGTCGCGCTTTGTGAGAAGGAGGAGGGGTGGCACAGCTCGCTCCCGATTGGGGGATGCGCGGTGTGACGCGGCCAGGGAGGAGGAACGCCCCCCTTCGAGACTTTTCTGGAAACGCCGTGAAGGGGGGTGGAGCAAGGAACGGGGCGGAGCGAAGGGCGGGGCCCCGCCTTACAAAAAGGCGAGCGCAAGGCGGCTGGAGAGCTGGTCGTCAAATTGGGTCTGGTTTTTGTATTGGTCTTGCCTGGCCGGTGGTCCCGGTTGTTGTTCCCGACTGTCGAGTCAGAGGATTGTCGGTGTCAGAGGGTCAGTAGGTGCGGTCTCGAGACCCCGCTGGTGGGACGGAGCGCCTACCATTCCCCCCCCCCCCCGTCCGCACAGGGATAGCGGCGAAAGCTCCGTCCGTTCGTTCCTGAACTCCGTTCGTGGCGTCGAACGGTCACACGTGCCGGCGCGAGGTACGAGCTCGCGGACCACGCCGGAGGGGCTCGGAGTTGAGGTCGCGCAAAGGAGGACTCGACGACACGCTCAGGGAAGTCACGACTTCCTTTTCTTTTGGGGTTCCGTGTAAATGTGTGTGTGTGGCGCCAGTCCGTAAAGTAGAAACTGATTAAGTGCTTGTACATTGCCTTTTATTCGGTTGTAGCTCTGCATCGTTCCATGCTTGTGTTTTCTTGCTTGACTGTATACGTGTATTGTTTTGTATAACTGTTGCCTATTAGATATACGTGCTGCCGTGTGGCCCCTTATAAATGTGCTTGTCCAATTGTTCCCCGTTTCGCTGCGTCCATTCCTTTGTTGAATTTCCATCTTGCATCACGTAAGGGATTGATAGTGGGTTTAAGTTCCCGATAAATAATCTGAACCAACGAGGTCGACGATAACTCCGCTCGGTTATCCCTGCAGTATGGAACAAGCCGCTTAAGCGGTTCGTGTCCGGAGTCGACCTGCGGTGTGGTACAACTCCTCGGTACGCTACCCGCGCGGGTACTTAGGTAAATCGACCATTCGGCGATCGGACCCTATTTCACGCGGGTAGAATGCAGACTGAGTTGTGGTGAGGTTAAACCCCCACCCGTGACTAGCTCCCGGTGTTGTTCCGAGAGGGTCATGACTGAATTGTCCGTTCCGGTGGGCGACACGTCGCGATTTGAGTTATGTGGCCGATCGCACGCTGGACAGGCGCGAAATTCGTACCAATATATATATATATATATATATATATATATATATATATATATATATATATATATATATATATATATATATATATATATATATATATATATATATATATATATATATATACACAAACACACACACATATACAAAAAACAAAGACCCACTCACATCTCTCATCTGTGATTGGAGGAAATGACCAATTAGCTCTCACCTAGTCAATTAAACCCAGGTGGCTTGGATTAGGGAAATAAAATGATTCCTCCAATGCTGTTTGAGCTGAAGAAAGCTGCATAAAGTAACCATGAAAGGCTACACAATGTAAGCCCTTTTTCTATTTCAAACCCTTACCAAAGTTCCTCAACAGCTGTAAAACTACATTCACAAATAGTACACACATGAGAATCCCAATGCTACACATACCCTCAGCTGCCCAACTGGTTTCTTCGCTTGGCGAATCATCAGCGACAGCGCAGACAGAAACATATACCGCTGATGCTCCCAAGCATGTACCAAGTGTAAATGTCAAAAGCAGTCAACATAGAAATGAAAAACAAAAACCCACTCACATATCTCACCTGTGAATGGAAGGAATAACCAATTAGCTAATCATAACATCTCACCAAAGCACAACATAACCATCTCCAAACCACAATACAACCACCTGTGGGAAGTTATCACAACCACCCATTGTTTATCACTTCATGAAAGTTGGAAGAGGGGTGAGAGAGGGAGTAGAGAGATGAAGGAGGGGTGGGGGACGCGAGGACAAGCAAAGAGATGGAGGAATGGAGGGACGGGATGGATGGATGGAGGGAGGGAGGGAAGGGATGGATAGATGGGATGGAAAGTGGATTCACAGCAAGTTCCGCAGTTGTTCATGAACACACAAATAGGCTCAACTCTCCAATCTCACAGAGTGAACACGTGGTGTAAGGAATGAATGATGATTGAATGAACTTGTTTCCACCTGGTATTCCTTCATACGCCATTACATTCCCTGCAGCATCTGCAATAAGCTTGGGTTTTGGAAACAACTCTCCCTATATGACCTCAAAAGTACTCCACCAGGCAATGCGTCTCCAAGCATCTCAGGGCGGTGCTCCGCATGACCGCTCCGAGGTGAAGGTTACATTTCAAACTTTTGTCAGATTTATCTCAGACAATGGAACACACTTTTATACATGTACTTCATTTACATTATCACCGAACATTGTCTTCAATGTCAATTTGTAATTTTGTTTTCAAAAACGACAACAGCGGTGATTTATAAAAAAAGTAATTTATACTGCTGTTTACTGTCTCGCCATGGCTTACAAACATCAATTTGGTTCATCCATCCATCCATCCCTTCTATCCATCCCTTCCCTCCATCCCATCCATTGATTAGGAATGGCAGGCTTGGCACCACAGGACACCACAGGGTGCAACACAGGTTGGGCTGAAATTTGTACGTCGTTCGATGTATTTTTGATTGTGTTTCACAGCGGGACAGTGCAGAGGGCAATTTGCGGGTACTTTTGCTGTGTATCGCCATGGCTTGCAAACGAACATCCAAATAGCTTGTAGAGCACTTGCCAAGTGGCTTAAGCACTCAAGCCAGCACTCCAACAAAACAGTTGATAAGGAACGGCAAGCTTTGCAAGCGATTAGCAATCACCGATCGGTTATATTAAACACTGATTGTCAAGCAATGTGTGAATTGGACAAAAGAACACTTTTTTACAGTCAGAATTGCTGCTAAGGTCAATTCCACAGTTTAAAATTTGAAATTTGTTGCAGGTTAAGAGATTCTAGAGCTTATTGCAAATGTGGAAATTAAATAAAAGCACAAACACTCGGAGATGCCTGGAGTGTCACACAATAATGTCCGAATTGGACAAATTTACATTTTTTGTTGCAGTGAGAACTGTGGCTAAGGTCAATTTCACAGTTTAAATTTTGCAAATACGGCTCAGGTTAAGAGATTCTGGAGCTTATGGCATGTGCGGAAATTAAATAAAGCCATGAACACCAAGTGTTTATTAGCATTGCGATGTATCCAGTGATTTGTAGGTATAAAGATGAGGCTTTTGATGAGATGAGTGAGGAAAGTGAAAAAAAAAAAACGTGAGCGCTTTATCGTTCAAAAATCGTTGCAACCTGTTCCAAGTCAAGGCATTGTTGATCAGCCCCCAAAAATGTTGAACTGAGACGCCAGCGAGCACAGAGAGCTGACAAAGGGGTTGACCAAGGATGAAGCCTTGATAAAGGATAATTAAATATGGCCATTAATTATGTTCAAAAGGGGTGTTTAAATTAACCCAAACACTCGTGTATGCACTACCTTGGGAACTTTGGAGTTCTCTTAGTATGCATGCAAAGTTTCAGGTCAGTAGATTTCATAGTGTTGGAGTTATGGAGCAGAGGGACTGACTGACGGATACACACTGACATTTATTGTTGTAGATACTAGTCTGGATCAGCTCACTGCGCTCGCCTCACCACATGTCACTAGAAAGGTACGGCTTTTTTTAACTGAGGATAATGATTGCACTTTTAGTTATTGTGTTGTCATGATTTACACCAATCATAATACAAACATTTCTTTTGTGCAAATTTATTTGTAAAACTGGTGATGTTATTTTTATTTGTAATTTATTTTTAATCGAAAAATGTCCACGTGGTCTGAAGCTCTAAATGCTTAAGACTCCAAGTTGTCTAATCTGTCTGAAGGGTGTAAGGGGTCTAAATTGTGTTATGGTCGAGGGGTTCTAAAGGGACTAAAGGGGTGTAAAGTTCTGTAGGTTCTAGGGGTCTAAAGTGTATTAGAAGTGCCAATGGTAAAGGTATCTGAAGTGTTGAAAGGGTCATAAAGGTAAAAGGGGCTGTGGCGGTTATCCCACTTTATGTCTGTAATACTCAGAGGTCATGAGACTTGTCTTGGTTACAAAAGAGTGTCTTTAATTCATGTAAAATACAAAGAGGAAATACAAAGCCGCTCAGTACATGCTGTTACTTAATGTACAGTCCAACGCTTTACACAAAACCTACTATATTAATTTTCACTTGCACACAATATAATAATTTGCCTCAAGTTACTTCAAGAGGTTCAACAATACATTGAGATTCAGCTTACCTCTATTCTAGGGTCGAGTATTAAAGAGAAAACATCAATAATGGAGCCAATCAGTTTCTTCGTTCGTTGCGAGCAATTTGGTGGGAAGAAAGCGAAAGTATGAGAATGCGATTACAGCACCCCCAAATGGCACAGAAGTCACAACAGAACTTGCAAAAAACAGATACAGGGGTCTTAAAGGTAAAAGAGGTCTTGAGGGATATCCTGGGTATTTTAGGATCTCTGGGTCTTTTGGGTCCTTGGGGTCTTTTTGGTCCTCACAGCTCGGTCTTTTGGGTCCCTAGAGACCTTTGGGTCTTTTGGATCCTCTGGGTCTTTTGGGTGTTTTGGGTCTTTTGGAAAATGGTCCAGCAGCTGAGGAGGTGTGTGTAGCATTGGGATTCTCATGTGTGTACTATTTGTGAATGTCTTTACAGCTGTGGAGGAACTCTGGGAAAGGTTTGAAACAGCAAAGCGCTTACCTTGGTAGCCTTTCATGGTTGCTTTATACAGCTTCTTCAGCTCGAAGAGCATGGGAGTTGTCGTATATATATATATATATATATATATATATATATATATATATATATATATATATATATATATATATATATATATATATATATATATATTTTCTATATATATATATATATATATATATTGTTATACATATATATATATATATATATATATATATATATATATATATATATATATACATATCTATATAGTTGTGGGCCGGGGGTTGGGTGAGAAGACCACCGGTGGGGGGGCGGGGGGGGGAAGCTATCTCGGGTTCCCACCATACTCCCCGGAATTGCAGGCCATTGCACGTGGATAATTCCGTGACACGGCGGATTGATAACTCACCGTGAATGCCAATAACTCTAACCGCGTGACCTGGGGTCCTCCCGTCTATGGGTTAATCGGGTTACCTAATTAATCACATGACCTAATTACCGGGGGACACGCCCTCGGTGCACCTTGTCTGAACCAGATCACTTTACTGGATCATATGCAGCAGAGCAACACTGCCAAGGACGTACCGGCTAAAAGGAACGGATTGTTGGGAATAAAGTCCCGGCTCGGTTAGGATGCGGATCAATGAAAGAAAATACGAAAACGAGCTGGGAACATTTCTACAAAGGATTTATTTACAGGCAGGCGAGAAAAGGTATGTGCCACAGTGAATATAGCTTTTATTGTGGTGTGTAAGCAGAGATAGGAAGAAATGTGAAAGGTGCGGCAATTATACAAGCAACTTACAAAGGCAGACACAGAGCAGATTTATCCCGATATAATTCTTGTACAATCTTAACTTAAGCGAGGACAGGCACCAGGACACACACACACACACACACACACACACACACACACACACACACACACACACACACACACACACACACACACCAATGAAGAGGAGTTAATGAAGAGAAAAAGGAGAGGAGATGAGGCTAACGGTCTCTCAATACCTTGCACGATTGCCCGACCATGCCACCAGTACGTTTTGGGGGGATGCTCCTCTGGGCGATACCTCTCTGACAGCTGGCACGTTGTCTCTTGCATCGTGGCACTTCGTGCAGCTAGTGTCGGTCCAGAGAATGAGACATGACCGCCAGGCGTGAAGGGTGGGACTTGGATGGAGTCAGAAGCCAATGGGTGGAGAGAGGCGACGAGGTGATGAAGAAGGCGGAGTCAACACGCCAATTGGTAAAGAAGGGCGGAGCCAGCAGGGGAATGGGCGGGCTGTCGATCCCAAGCCAGACAGAACGAGCCGACTGGAACGACGAGCAGAAACAACACTAGCGGCTCCGTGACCCATCCTTTTAGAGACCCCGTGGTGCAGGGCGGGGGCGACGACCTGAAGCGATGTGTTGTCATTCCAATTGGGCACTCTGGTTTGGCCCTGGCCAGCACACGGGCTGGCCGCCATTATTGGAAACGGCTCCACTTTACTTCCGGCCAGATGGTTCCAAGCTGCAGAATTGTCTCGCTCTGAACCCCATAATATGAATCACCTTGCACAGAACTCCGTGATATGAATCGACTTGCACTGAACCCCGCGATATGAATCGTCTTGCACCAAACCTCATGATATGAATCGCCTTGCACTGAACACCATGACATGAATCGCCTTGCACCGAACCCCTCGATGTGAATCGCCTTGCACCGAACCCGCGATATAAATCGCCTTGCACCAAACCCCGAGACATGAATCACATTGCACCAAACTCTGTGATATGAATCACCTTGCACCGAACCCCGTGATATGAATCACCTTGCACCGAACCCCGTGATATGAATCGCCTTGCACGGAACTTGATGATATGAATCACCTTGCACCGAACTCCGTGATATGAATCGCCTTGCACGGAACTCGGTGATATGAATCGCCCTGCACCGAACTCCATGATATGAATCGCTTTGCATGGAACTCGGTTATATGAATCACCTTGTACCAAACTCCGTGATATGAATTGCCTTGTACCGAACTCCGTGATATGAATTGCCTTGTACCAAACTCCGTGATATGAATCACCTTGCATGGAACTCGGTGATATGAATAACCTTGCATGGAACTCGGTGATATGAATCACCTTGCACTGAACTCCGTGATATCAATCACCTTGCACCGAACTCCGTGATAGAAATCGCCTTGCACGGAACTCCGTGATATGAATCGCCTTGCACCAAACTCCATGATATGAATCGCCTTGCACCGAACCCCATGATATGAATCACCTTGCACGGAACTCCGTGATATGAATCACCTTGCACGGAACTCGGTGATATGAATCGCCCTGCACCGAACTCCATGATATGAATCGCTTTGCATGGAACTCGGTTATATGAATCGCCTTGTACCAAACTCCATGATATGAATTGCCTTGTACCGAACTCCGTGATACGAATTGCCTTGTACCGAACTCCGTGATATGAATCGCCTTGCACGGAACTCGGTGACATGAATCACTTTGCATGGAACTCGGTGATATGATTCGCCTTGCACTGAACTCCGTGATATCAATCACCTTGCACCGAACTCCGTGATAGAAATCGCCTTGCACGGAACTCCGTGATATGAATCGCCTTGCACCGAACTCCATGATATGAATCGTCTTGCACCGAACTCCGTGATATGAATTGCCTTGCACGGAGCTCCGTGAGATGAATCGCCTTGCACCGAACTCCATGATATGAATTGCCTTGTCCCGAACTCCGCGATATGAATTGCCTTGTACCAAACTCCGTGATATGAATCGCCTTGCACGGAACTCCGTGATATGAATTGCCTTGCACCGAACTCCGTGATATGAATCGCCGTGTATGGAACTCCGTGATATGAATCGCTTTGCATCGAACTCCGTGATATGAATCGCCTTGGACGGAACTCCGTGATATGAATCGCCTTGCAAGGAACTCGGTGATATGAATCGCTTTGCACGGAACTCCGTGATATGAATCGCTTTGCACAGAACTCGGTGATATGAATGGCTTTGCACAGAACTCCCTGATATGAATCGCCTTGCACGGAACTCCGTGATATGAATCGCCTTGCACCGAACTCCGTGATATGAATCGCCTTGCACCAAACTCCGTGATATGAATCGCCTTGCATGGAACTCCTTGATATGAATCGCCTTGCACGGAACTCGGTGATATGAATCGCTTTACACGGAACTCCGTGATATGAATCGCTTTGCACGGAACTCGGTGATATGAATTGCTTTGCACGGAACTCGGTGATATGAATCGCTTTGCATCGAACTCCGTGATATGAATCACCTTGCACGGAACTCCGTGATATGAATCGCCTTGCACCGAACTCTATGATATGAATTGCCTTGCACCGAACTCCATGATATGAATTGCCTCGCACCGAACTCCATGTTATGAATCGCCTTGCACGGAACTCCGTGATATGAATCGCCTTGCACGGAACTTGGTGATATGAATCGCTTTGCATCGAACTCCGTGATATGAATCGCCTTGCACGGAACTCCGTGATATGAATCGCCTTGCACCGAACTCTATGATATGAATTTCCTTGCACCGAACTCCATGATATTAATTGCCTTGCACCGAACTCCGTGTTATGAATCGCCTTGCACGGAACTCCGTGATATGAATCGCCTTGCACCGAACTCCATGATATGAATCGCCTTGCACTGAACACCATGACATGAATCGCCTTGCACCGAACCCCGCGATGTGAATCGCCATGCACCGAACCTGCGATATAAATCGCCTTGCACCAAACCGCGAGACATGAATCACGTTGCACCAAACTCTGTGATATGAATCACCTTGCACCGAACCCCGTGATATGAATCACCTTACACTTAACCCCGTGATATGAATCGCCTTGCACGGAACTCGATGATATGAATCACCTTGCACCGAACTCCGTGATATGAATCGCCTTGCACGGAACTCGGTGATATGAATCGCCCTGCAGCGAACTCCATGATATGAATCGCTTTGCATGGAACTCGGTTATATGAATCACCTTGTACCAAACTCCGTGATATGAATTGCCTTGTACCGAACTCCGTCATATGAATTGCCTTGTACCAAACTCCGTGATATGAATCACCTTGCATGGAACTCGGTGATATGAATCACCTTGCATGGAACTCGGTGATATGAATCGCCTTGCACTGAACTCCGTGATATCAATCACCTTGCACCGAACTCCGTGATAGAAATCGCCTTGCACGGAACTCCGTGATATGAATCGCCTTGCACCAAACTCCATGATATGAATCGCCTTGCACCGAACCCCGTGATATGAATCACCTTGCACAGAACTCCGTGATATGAATCACCTTGCACGGAACTCGGTGATATGAATCGCCCTGCACCGAACTCCATGATATGAATCGCTTTGCATGGAACTCGGTTATATGAATCGCCTTGTACCAAACTCCATGATATGAATTGCCTTGTACCGAACTCCGTGATATGAATTGCCTTGTAGCGAACTCCGTGATATGAATCGCCTTGCACGGAACTCGGTGATATGAATCACTTTGCATGGAACTCGGTGATATGAATCGCCTTGCACTGAACTCCGTGATATCAATCACCTTGCACCGAACTCCGTGATAGAAATCGCCTTGCACGGAACTCCGTGATATGAATCGCCTTGCACCAAACTCCATGATATGAATCGTCTTGCACCGAACTCCGTGATATGAATTGCCTTGCACGGAGCTCCGTGAGATGAATCGCCTTGCACCGAACTCCATGATATGAATTGCCTTGTCCCGAACCCCGCGATATGAATTGCCTTGTACCAAACTCCGTGATATGAATCGCCTTGCACGGAACTCCGTGATATCAATTGCCTTGCACCGAACTCTGTGATATGAATCGCCGTGTATGGAACTCCGTGATATGAATCGCTTTGCATCGAACTCCGTGATATGAATCGCCTTGGACGGAACTCCGTGATATGAATCGCCTTGCACGGAACTCGGTGATATGAATCGCTTTGCACGGAACTCCGTGATATGAATCGCCTTGCACCGAACTCCGTGATATGAATCGCCTTGCATGGAACTCCGTGATATGAATCGCTTTGCATCGAACTCCGTGATATGAATCGCCTTGGACGGAACTCCGTGATATGAATCGCCTTGCACGGAACTCGGTGATATGAATCGCTTTGCACGGAACTCCGTGATATGAATCGCCTTGCACCGAACTCCGTGATATGAATCGCCGTGTATGGAACTCCGTGATATGAATCGCTTTGCATCGAACTCCGTGATATGAATCGCCTTGGACGGAACTCCGTGATATGAATCGCCTTGCAAGGAACTCGGTGATATGAATCGCTTTGCACGGAACTCCGTGATATGAATCGCTTTGCACAGAACTCGGTGATATGAATGGCTTTGCACAGAACTCCCTGATATGAATCGCCTTGCACGGAACTCCGTGATATGAATCGCCTTGCACCGAACTCCGTGATATGAATCGCCTTGCACCAAACTCCGTGATATGAATCGCCTTGCATGGAACTCCTTGATATGAATCGCCTTGCACGGAACTCGGTGATATGAATCGCTTTACACGGAACTCCGTGATATGAATCGCTTTGCACGGAACTCGGTGATATGAATTGCTTTGCACGGAACTCGGTGATATGAATCGCTTTGCATCGAACTCCGTGATATGAATCACCTTGCACGGAACTCCGTGATATGAATCGCCTTGCACCGAACTCTATGATATGAATTGCCTTGCACCGAACTCCATGATATGAATTGCCTCGCACCGAACTCCATGTTATGAATCGCCTTGCACGGAACTCCGTGATATGAATCGCCTTGCACGGAACTTGGTGATATGAATCGCTTTGCATCGAACTCCGTGATATGAATCGCCTTGCACGGAACTCCGTGATATGAATCGCCTTGCACCGAACTCTATGATATGAATTTCCTTGCACCGAACTCCATGATATTAATTGCCTTGCACCGAACTCCGTGTTATGAATCGCCTTGCACGGAACTCCGTGATATGAATCGCCTTGCACCGAACTCCATGATATGAATCGCCTTGCACTGAACACCATGACATGAATCGCCTTGCACCGAACCCCGCGATGTGAATCGCCATGCACCGAACCTGCGATATAAATCGCCTTGCACCAAACCGCGAGACATGAATCACGTTGCACCAAACTCTGTGATATGAATCACCTTGCACCGAACCCCGTGATATGAATCACCTTACACTTAACCCCGTGATATGAATCGCCTTGCACGGAACTCGATGATATGAATCACCTTGCACCGAACTCCGTGATATGAATCGCCTTGCACGGAACTCGGTGATATGAATCGCCCTGCAGCGAACTCCATGATATGAATCGCTTTGCATGGAACTCGGTTATATGAATCACCTTGTACCAAACTCCGTGATATGAATTGCCTTGTACCGAACTCCGTGATATGAATTGCCTTGTACCAAACTCCGTGATATGAATCACCTTGCATGGAACTCGGTGATATGAATCACCTTGCATGGAACTCGGTGATATGAATCGCCTTGCACTGAACTCCGTGATATCAATCACCTTGCACCGAACTCCGTGATAGAAATCGCCTTGCACGGAACTCCGTGATATGAATCGCCTTGCACCAAACTCCATGATATGAATCGCCTTGCACCGAACCCCGTGATATGAATCACCTTGCACAGAACTCCGTGATATGAATCACCTTGCACGGAACTCGGTGATATGAATCGCCCTGCACCGAACTCCATGATATGAATCGCTTTGCATGGAACTCGGTTATATGAATCGCCTTGTACCAAACTCCATGATATGAATTGCCTTGTACCGAACTCCGTGATATGAATTGCCTTGTAGCGAACTCCGTGATATGAATCGCCTTGCACGGAACTCGGTGATATGAATCACTTTGCATGGAACTCGGTGATATGAATCGCCTTGCACTGAACTCCGTGATATCAATCACCTTGCACCGAACTCCGTGATAGAAATCGCCTTGCACGGAACTCCGTGATATGAATCGCCTTGCACCAAACTCCATGATATGAATCGTCTTGCACCGAACTCCGTGATATGAATTGCCTTGCACGGAGCTCCGTGAGATGAATCGCCTTGCACCGAACTCCATGATATGAATTGCCTTGTCCCGAACTCCGCGATATGAATTGCCTTGTACCAAACTCCGTGATATGAATCGCCTTGCACGGAACTCCGTGATATCAATTGCCTTGCACCGAACTCTGTGATATGAATCGCCGTGTATGGAACTCCGTGATATGAATCGCTTTGCATCGAACTCCGTGATATGAATCGCCTTGGACGGAACTCCGTGATATGAATCGCCTTGCACGGAACTCGGTGATATGAATCGCTTTGCACGGAACTCCGTGATATGAATCGCCTTGCACCGAACTCCGTGATATGAATCGCCTTGCATGGAACTCCGTGATATGAATCGCCTTGCACGGAACTCGGTGATATGAATCGCTTTACACGGAACTCCGTGATATGAATCGCTTTGCACGGAACTCGGTGATATGAATTGCTTTGCACGGAACTTGGTGATATGAATCGCTTTGCATCGAACTCCGTGATATGAATTGCCTTGCACGGAACTCCGTGATATGAATCGCCTTGCACCGAACTCTATGATATGAATTGCCTTGCACCGAACTCCATGATATGAATTGCCTCGCACCGAACTCCATGTTATGAATCGCCTTGCACGGAACTCCGTGATATGAATCGCCTTGCACGGAGCTTGGTGATATGAATCGCTTTGCATTGAACTCCGTGATATGAATCGCCTTGCACGGAACTCGGTGATATGAATCGCCTTGCACCGAACTCTATGATATGAATTTCCTTGCACCGAACTCCATGATATTAATTGCCTTGCACCGAACTCCGTGTTATGAATAGCCTTGCACAGAACTCCGTGATATGAATCGCCTTGCACCGAACTCCATGATATGAATCGCCTTGCACGGAACTCTGTGATATGAATCGCCTTGCACCGAACTCCGTGATATGAATGGCCTCGCATGGAACTCCGTGATATGAATCGCCTCGCATGGAACTCCGTGATATGAATCGCCTTGCACCGAACTCCGTGATATGAATCGCCTTGCACCGAACTCCGTGATATGAATCGCCTTGCATGGAACTCCATGATATGAATTGCCTTGCACCGAACTCCGTGTTATGAATTGCCTTGCACGGATCTCCGGATATGAATCGCCTTGCACCGAACTCCTTGATATGAATCGCCTTGCATGGAACTCCGTGATATGAATCGCCTTGCGCCAAACTCCGTGATATGAATCGCCTTGCACTGAACTCCGTGATATGAATCGCCTTGCATGGAACTCCGTGATATGAATCGCTTTGCATCGAACTCCGTGATATGAATCGCCTTGCATGGAACTCCGTGATATGAATCGCCTTGCACCGAACTCTGTGATATGAATCGCCTTGCATGGAACTCGGTGATATGAATCGCTTTGCACGGAACTCGGTGATATGAATCGCTTTGCACGGAACTCCGTGATATGAATTGCTTTGCACAGAACTCGGTGATATGAATCGCTTTGCAGGGAACTCTGTGATATGAATCGCCTTGCACGGAACTCCGTGATATGAATCACCTTGCACCGAACTCCGTGATATGAATCGCCTTGCATGGAACTCCGTGATATGAATCGCCTTGCACGGAACTCCGTGATATGAATCGCTTTACACGGAACTCCGTGATATGAATCGCTTTGCACGGAACTCGGTGATATCAATTGCTTTGCATCGAATTCCATGATATGAATCGCCTTGCATCGAACTCCATGATATGAATCGCCTTGCACGGAACTCCGTGATATGAATCGCCTTGCACGGAACTCCGTGATATGAATCGCCTTGCACGGAACTCCGTGATATGAATCGTCTTGCACCGAATCCCGTTCCATGCCCTGGCGACCCGCAGTTGGCACTGGTCCATGTGCCTGTTCCATGGTGCGCCACGCGGCCCGAGCGATCCGGCCGCACAGCATTCCTCTGCTTCGTTGAAGCTGCATCGAGGTGGAGGTGTGGGAGGATGTCTGCCATCCGCAGACATTTGTGGCCGTTGTGGTGAGTGACGATGGATGGTAAGACGTTATTGTAACCCCATGTGCAGACCCGACCAAAGATGTGTGTTATTCGTGGCTTGTTCTGTACGATGATAAAGTATCACGGGCTGCGCTCGAGTCCGCCATTGTACACGTGGTCGGCGCGCGGGTCCGCCATTGTACATGTGGTCAGCGTGTGGGTCTGCCCGCCATCGAGCATGCCCCGTACAGTGCGTACTGTATGTTGTTTGCATTTGGTGTGTTGGCTATGCCTCTGATCGCCTTCACAGTGTGTTGGGGGCGGGGGGGGGGGTGTGGTCGTCGCTGTGGGGCTCGTGCTCCGTGCAGCACTGGCATTTATTGTTGGCTTCTACTGCTGCCCTTGGTCTTCTGTGAGGATGCATTCTTACGCGAAGGGCAAGGCTGTGGTTTTTACAGATGGGTATCCGAGCGTAGTGCCTGCTGGCTCAAGCGAGGACCCCTTGCTTGGATTTACCTAAGGAATAAATAAAAAGGCAGAGTAAGAATGAAGTTCCGAGGTGTAATCAGACCTGACAATGAGATTTACACAACGCACTGTCCCGTTCGACCCACCAGACAAGAAGGAAGGAACTATGTGTACGTTCATTAATGAAATAACTGACTGGGGACCACTGTATGTTGGCTGCTATTGGTCTGGAGGGATGCGGTCTCCAGAACCGCAACAATATATATATATATATATATATATATATATATATATATATATATATATATATATATATATATATATATATATATATATATATATATATATATATATATATATATATATATATATATATATATATATATATATATATATATATATATATATATATATATATATATATATATATATATATATATATATATATATATATATATATATATATATATATATATATATATATATATATATATATATATATATATATATATATATATATATATATATATATATATATATATAACCGGGCGTAGTGGCGTGCGCCTGTAATCCGGCTACTCGGAGGCTTGGGTTGGAGGATCGCTTGAGTACGGGAGCTCTGCGCTGGGTCGCGATATGAGAGGGTTTAGGGCAGCCCGGAATCATGGCGAAACCCAATCATTATCCCTGTGTCGTAAGAGGTGACCAGGGTTGCGTCAGGAAGGGCATCCGGCGTAAAACCTGTGCCAAATCAGTATGCGGATCATAATGGATGATCCGCTGTGACAACTCCTAACGGGAGCAGCCGAAAGACGAACAACAACATATATATATATATATATATATATATATATATATATATATATATATATATATATATATATATATATATATATATATATATATATATGTATTGTTACGGCTGTGGAAATTTGCATTACACCATGAAGGGCCCGTAGGTGAGATATCTCTAAGTACATGTGTAGTTAGCCCCAAACCCGTTTAGAGGGAATTTATGTGATCCATCCGGGCTGCGACGCTTTGAGTAAGTCGTTTTTCTTTCCCTATCTTTTATTTAAAACGGACGAAAACTGCCAACAATGCTGGTGGGTTTTTCGCACCATTCTTCTCCACGCTTGGTGTGAGGGAGGAGAAGGGGGAGGGCAGCTCGCCGCCGATTGGTGGATGACCAGCGTGAGGCGGTCGGGGTGAGGGAACGCCCCTCTTCGAGAACCTTCTCGAAGGAGGGTGGAGCCGTAAACGGGGGCGGAGTAAAGGGCGGAGCCCCGGGGGATAAAAAGTCGGACACGGAAGGAGCGCTGTTGTTGCTCTTGCTCTCTTCCTGTCTTCCGGCTCGCAAGTCCTCTTCTCTTCCTGGTGGCCGCTGGCCTGGTCTTTTGTGGGGCGGTCCCGAGACCCCGCTGGCGGGATGGAGCGTCTGCGATTCCCCACACTGTGACCTCGAGCGACAACGTCCCCCCCGCTTCTATCCGTGCTGGGATAGCGCTGGAAACTCCGTCCGTGGCGTCGAGCGGCCAACACGTGCCGGCACGAGGCACGCCGGAGAGGACGCACCTACCACGCCAGGGCACGGAGTCGCGGCCAGGCACGACCACGTCGACGGACGTAGGAGAGGGACTCGACGGCCCAAAGGGAAGTCACCATTTCTTTTCGGGGTTTTTGTGTGAATGTGTGTTGGCGCCGTGTCTTGTAAAGTAAAACTGTTTAAGTGTTTCCGTGTGTCGGTTTTATTCGGTTGTAGCTCTGCATTGTTGCTTTTCTTTGGGTTGATAGATGTGCATTTTGACTGGCTGTATATGTGTGCTCTCCGTGTGTCGTGTAAATGAAGTGCTTGCATTTTGAACTGTGCCCGTTTCGCTTCGTCTCCTTCCTTGTAATTGACCCTCCATCCTGCTTCACGTAAAGGGTTCGTAGTGGGCTTAATACGCCCGATAATTAATCAGAACCGTCGAGGCCGACGATAACACCGCTCGCTTATCACTGTAGCACGGAACAGACCGCTTAAGCGGTTCGTGTCCGGAGTCGGCTTGCGGCGAGGTACGGTCGACCATCTGCGCAGGTACTTAGGTAGATCGAATTTGGCGAGCAACCCTATCCTGCGCGGTTGGGCAATTGGCACGGTCGTGGTGGGGTTAAACCCCCACCCGTGACTAGCTTCTGGCGTTGTTCCGAGAGGGTCACGACAGAATTGTCCGTTCCGGTGGGCGAGGCGGCCGCCATTCGAGTCGAGCGGCCGATCGCACGCCGGCGGGCGAGAATTCGCAACAATACACACACATATATATATATATATATATATATATATATATATATATATATATATATATATAAAAAATATATATATATATATATATATATATATA
This sequence comes from Eptatretus burgeri, assembly GCF_056783735.1. NCBI lineage: Eukaryota > Metazoa > Chordata > Myxini > Myxiniformes > Myxinidae > Eptatretus > Eptatretus burgeri. The sequence goes on from NC_140973.1 coordinate 2,920,107, forward strand.
TATATATATATATATATATATATATATATATATATATATATATATATATATATATAATGAGCTTGTTCTCCTCATGGTCTTGTATTACATGTAAAAGTCCATTAATGTGGTAGTTGTGAGCGAACACATTTTGGACAAGCTGCATCCTTCCTATATTACCACAAGCTACAACTGTGCTGCTGATGCAGTGAACGTGCAAATTTTCGCGGAGATTTGTAATTTGCTCATGATGCCAGTGAGAACACCTACTCTTTGCAAAAAATATCAAGGGATATTTAACGGCCACCAACTAATGCTAGCAGGCGGGAAAATGTGCTTGGATACTCCTGGGGTGGGCGGGCATGGGGGGGGGCATTGTTCATTTTAGAATATAATAAACATTTACCAAAATGAAATTGTTTTATTTGACTTATAAACCATTCAACCAGAAATGCAGTCAGGAACAATGGAGGCAGGCCTTTAAATGGCAAAATTTCAACTGGCAAAAGGTTGTTTGGCTATAACTTATAAGGCAGTGCCAGAACTGGATTCTCCATTGCTTGGAAAGGTGTGTTATGATTGTGTTGTTGATAGATTCCAAGGTATTTTAAGTCTGCCTTTGTGAAAGAACCATTCCCGATGTCTTTTTTTGTGTCGAGATGAAAATATGATATTTCGATCACACATTTTTGCATTAATTTATTCAGAGATCAAATTGTCTCTTCTAACTTCTTAAGCAAGTGCCATTTGGAAAATACAAACGTCATTCATGCTCAGGATCAGGGACAGAGAGAGGGAGACTCATTTCTAACAGACGATACCATGAAGGAAGTGTGGCCACATGTGGGCGCCACCTCCTACCTCTTTCACTCCAGCCATTATTGTTCCCTTTCCTTCCCTTTTTCCTCGGGGAACAGGTGATGATTTCACAGCAGAAGGGAAAATCTTTCCTGGGAAAAGTGATTACACAGCAATATACACACAATTCCTTGCATTTCAAGCAGAGGCATTCAAACTTCATGCAAAATGCTGCATTTTGATAAATTTATTGCAACCCCTTTGAAACCATCAAATGTTCACAAAATGATTTAGTGTGTGTGTGTGTGTGTGTGTGTGTGTGTGTGTGTGTGTGTGTGTGTGTGTGTGTTATGTATACCATATATATATATATATATATATATATATATATATATATATATATATATATATTATATATATATTATATATGTCAAAACATGAGGAGTGTGTGACGAGCACTCCGCTGATCCCCATTGGACACAGTCCACACAAAAGCATCACCTCCAACACAGAGAATTCAGTCCGAAATAAGCCCATCAGAGACAAACACCACCTAACCAGATGCATCCGGAGCTGTCAAAGAGACAAAGATTATATGGTCATCATCAGTTAAATATCAAATGGAACCACAATCCAGACTTCGGGCTTATTTTGGGCTTCTGCCCGAAATCTGGATCGGTGGTTCCGTTTGATGTTAAACTGATGATGACCATATAATCTTTGTCTCTTTGACAGAGTCACTGGGCTGAAGCCTCATTTCAAAACATGTCAAGAGACAAACTCCAATCAGAACATAAATACCGCCCGGATACGCTCAGAGACAAACAGCACCTGGACACATCGGGAGCCAAGCTGTCCAGAGACAAACTCTCGTCCAGATATAAACACTGCCCAGACACGTCGGGAGACAAACTCCCATCCGGACACGTCCGGAGATAAATACCATCCAGGCATGACCGGAGACAAACCCCGCCCGGACACAAACACTGTCCAGACATATCTACCATCTGGATATGTCCAGTGTGTGTGTGTGTGTGTGTGTGTGTGTGTGTGTGTGTGTGTGTGTGTGTGTGTGTGTGTGTGTGTGTGTGTGTGTGTGTCTCCTCCATAACTCCAAACCATAAAACCTAGCAGCCTGAAACTTTGCAGGCATATTAAGAAAACTCCAAGGAAGTGCAAGAGTCTAAATTGGGTGTTTGGGTTAATTAAAACACCCGTTGTGAAGATAACGGCCTTATTTAATTATATCCTTCATCAGGCGATCCTCGGCCACCTTGCTCTCTGGGTTCTTAAGGCCTTTCCTGGGTAACCTCGCTGGAGTCGGAAGCCACCATGTTTTTTGGCCTGTTCAACCATGTTCTGACTTGGAACAGACTGCAACAATTTCTTTACAATAAAGTTTTTTTTCACCCCGTCATCCTGAGCGAGTGGTTCGTGCCCCGTCATCCTGAGCGAGTAGTTCGTGCCCCATCATCCTGAGTGAGTGGTTCGTGCCCCGTCATCCTGAGCGAGTGGTTTGTGCTCCATCATTCTGAGTGAGTGGCTTGTGCTCTGTCATTCTGAGCGAGTGGTTTGTGCTCCATCATTCTTCGCGAGTGGTTTGTGCTCCATCATTCTGAGTGCGTGGCTTGTGCTCTGTCATCCTGAGTGAGTGGCTTGTGCTCTGTCATTCTGAGCGAGTGGTTTGTGCTCCATAATTCTGAGCGAGTGGTTCATGCCCCGTCATTCTGAGCAAGTGGTTTCTGCTCCATCATTCTGAGTGAGTGGCTTGTGCTCTGTCATTCTGAGCGAGTGGTTTGTGCTCCATCATTCTTCGCGAGTGGTTTGTGCTCCATCATTCTGAGTGAGTGGCTTGTGCTCTGTCATCCTGAGCGAGTGGTTTGTGCTCCATCATTCTGAGCGAGTGGTTTGTGCTCCGTCATTCTTCGCGAGTTGTGCGAAATAACACGCGATTTCTGAGCTGTTTGCCATATTAACGTGTTTTCTAAATTACCGAGCCAAATTTTTTTTTCCACCTGTCACACGCATCTGTTTATAAAGATTAATGTTTGTTGTTTATAAACTCTAAACTCTCAAATATATATATATATATATATATATATATATATATATATATATATATATATATATATATATACATATATATATATATATATATATATATATATATATACATATATATATATATATATATATATATATATATACATATATACATATATATATATATATCTTCTTCTTCTTCTTTCGGCTGCTCCCGTTCGGGGTCGCCACAGCGGATCATCCGTATGATCCGCATTGGGATTTGGCACATGTTTTACGCCGGATGCCCTTCCTGGCGCAACCCTGGTCGCCTCTTACGACACAGGGATATGGTACACCTATTTTAACCGGGGTATACACCGGCCCAGTGCACTGGTACTCATTTCGCCGACCTCGGAAGGATGACAGGCTGAGTCAACCCCCTGGTGTATTAATTCAGTGGCCCAACGGGGCTTGAACTCGGGACCTTTTGGATCCCAAGCCGCTGCCCTAACCACTGCACCAACACCAGGCTCATATATATATATATATATATATATATATATATATATATATATATATATATATATATATATATATATATATATATATATATATATATATGTATGTATGTATATATAATATATACTGTATATATATATAAGTAATGTGTGTCTGGATGTGTCAGAGTGAAGCCTGTTTTTTTTTAATCTCTACACAATTCCACACACCTGGACCAATCTCTACCAGATTTTGCATATGTGCTGGGGGTACCCACAGTCAGGTCATGGCAATTAAATAACCCCGAGGCCATTTTTCCTATCATTGCACTGTTGCACTCTCAAGTTAATATTTTTTGCCTCAGCTTTAAACATCAATCTTCTTGATGTTTTACAAAAGTCTAAATAACCCCATTTTGATCAGTTGACCCAACTTGTTTTTTTCCATACAGTGATGACTTTGCATTATGCTCTACATTTGCAATGAAATTCCTTGATCTCTTACCATAATGTTCCATTTCTTTTCTGCACCAAGTGTGACAATGCCAGAGGAGTAAAGGCGTTCTTCGATGCCCTCAACTCCAGCACTAACCATGTGATGATCTTTGGTGGTGTCTGCCCCTCCGTCACTGCCATTATAGCTGAGGCTCTCCGCAGCTGGAACCTGGTGCAGGTAAACTAAACCTTAATCTCATTATTACACTATTTTGTGTAAATGGCCTCATTGTGTCCATATCCTTCAGTTGTGCCACATTTTATGACCCGAAGAGCAAATGGGCTCTTTTGGTGCTTTCTTTGGCACTGGCCGGTTGAGTAATCTCAGCACATTGTTGATGACATGGCAGAGGAGATTAGGCCTTGTGGCTGTAAAGCAATGAATAGAACTCTGTGGTCAATTATGCACCGATTTGGTGCTGATTGACGAATCGTAATATGTATGGAGGTGCTTCAAGGTGAAACTCCACTTATTTTAAGATAACCGTTAAATATTGACACATCGCTTAAAGGTGTGGAATGGCACTGGCAACATGTGTGTGAAATTATTTGACAGCTGCACCAAAGATTCCAGATGCTTCCAAGATGGAAGTGATCAATATGTCATGTGCCTTTGGGCAGGATTATGTAGTGAAGTTCCTGGTGAATGAAAATGTCAGACCAATTGAAATATACAAGAGATTAAGCTGGTGTGTGAGTGTGTGTGTGTGTGTGTGTGTGTGTGTGTGTGTGTGTGTGTGTGTGTGTGTGTGTGTATGTGTGTGTGTGTGAATATATATTTCAAAGGAAGGACTCACTGACTTTCTCACCAATATTAATGTTTAGTACTTTCTAGGAGGGCTAGAAAGTTGAGATTTTATTGACTGATGCAACACGGAGTGGCGAGTCAGGAAGCTAATTGTATTGCAAACTGGCTTAGTGATAGGAAGCAAAGAGTGGCTGTGAGTGGGAGGATCTCTTGCTGGGAGGATGTAAGTAGCGGGGTACCTCAGGGATCAGTACTCGGACAATTACTATTCAATAGTTACATCAACGATTTGGTTAATTGGGTAAAGAGTCAGCTTTCCAAATTTGTGGATGACACAAAGCTTGGAGGCAAGGTGGATAGCGGAGGGGGTGGTGAACAGATACAAGAGAGTATTGATACTTGTATGGATTGGGCAAAACTGGCAGATGTAGTTTAACCTGAGCAAGTGTAAGGTGTTGGGGATGGGAAAGAACAATGAAAATAGAGATTGCAGGATGTAAGGGGTAATTTTGGAGCGTGTCACACAGAAGGATCTGGGGGGGGGTGGTAATAGATATGGGAGGTAAGCAGGCAGCACAATGCCAAGCAGCAAAAGGTAAAGCAAATAGGGTTTTAGGTTGCTTTCAGAGGAGGATCAATTATAAATCAAAAGAGGTGGTGTTAACATTGTACAGGAAATTAGTGAGGCCACATCTAGAATAGTGTGTGCAGTTTTGGTCACCACAGTGCTGGAAGGACATAGATGCCATCGAGAAGGTTCAGTGTAGGGCTACTAGATTGATTTTGGGCCTTGCCAGACTCAGCTATGAGGAGCGGTTGAAGGAGACAGGGCTTTATACACTAGAAAGGAGGCGGTTACGAGGAGATATGATAGGGGATGTTTAATATAATGAAAGGTAGAGATAAAACAAGTGCAGATGAATTATTCAACAGAGTAGACAGTGACAGAATCAGCGGCCATAGTCTGAATAAAGAAGAGGAGAGTTAAGACGGTAGTAAGGCAGGGGACTTTCACTCAGAGAGTAGTTAATGCATGGAATGGTCTTCCTGGAAAGGTAGTGGTAGCAGAAAAAGTAGATAAGTTTAAATTCGAATTAGATAGGTACCTGGAAGTTATGGAGATCGAGGGGTATGGGGATGTTGATCAGACTTTTAGGGAGTTTGAGTATTGATGGGTGATTGTGTATGGAGTGCTGTTGGTGGGGGTTTTGATTTGGGGGGTTGTGTGGTTGATGTGTGTTTTTAACCAAGCCCATGCCCCCTCTCCAAGGGGAAGAAAAGAAAAAATAAAAATAAATAGAAATAAAAAATAAAAAATTACAACTACAAAAAAAATACAAAAAAAAATACAATTTTTTTTCTTTCATTAATTAAAAACTTCTTTTTTTTTTTGCATTTTCTTGGATCTTGGGTTGGTGTGGTGTTCATGCAGGCATGATGGGCTGAATGGCCTCCACCTGTGTTATATTTCCTTGTTGTCCTTGTTATAACTCAAAGCCACAATTCCAGAAGAAAAATGTAAATGTACATAAATGAAAATATCCGTAAGCAAAAGTCAGCTCACGGATATTGGCTCATGGAGTGTCACATGACCTGAAACAATGGCCTGCTTGCAGTGCCTCCCTAACCCAATCCGAAATGTTATTGGTGGGTCAGAAATTGAACCGAGACCAGATAGATTGCTAGAATCACTATTTCCCTAGCAGCATCTTGCCCAAATCACTCATAATCTAAGTTCAATCGATGAATCAAAAACGAAAGATGCTAACTTAACATGATGATAATTCGACTTGGTTGTGCTTTTGATGATGTGCAATGTGGGAACAGCTGCAAGAATATGACAATCCATGTTTGGCTTCAACTTGGGGTCATTCGCTCTGCCGTTTAACGTTTGTCTTCAACTTAAAATAAAAAAAAACTTTGCCTCTTCGTGTTGCCTTGCAACTGATAACAATGTAAACAATCGTTTTGTTTTGTAACTTTTAACCTTTTTGCATTAAAGACAAATATAATTGGATCCTGCTATATTATCACATACTAGTAGAATACCCGCCCGATTAGTGATCTTGTTCCAAGCATGCAACATGTTATTCTGACGCATACCTTTATTTGGGCGGTGTATAGGCAACTGACAGCTCTGTATAGGCAACAAAAAAAAATCAACCCAGGTTATGTGTATGAAGAAAAAACATACCTACTGCTTATAATTCAAATCACCTCACTGTACTGGAAGATGTGGGGACAGGAATACTTTGCTGAAATGGTGGAGACTTGTAATAATCTCCCCTACCTGGAGGAGGGCGCAACATGATACACATTTACATAGAGAATTAGTACCCCTCCCCCCTTCCCCCCCAAGACTACCAGCAAAGATGAAAACACCTCTATACATTAACTGGGGTGATGATGATCCTTTGTAGAAAGTATGGATGTAATCAGCCCAGAACTATAGGAGGAGTAGCGTGACAAATAAACGAACACACTTAACACTGGTCTGTGAATTATAGTCAGGATATAAAGCTCTTTTAAGTTTTAACCACTCACCGTCCATGGTAATAGATAAGTTTGTTAATTTGCTGACCCTGTGGCATGTTACTCTCTCAGTCAGGAGAGGGGACGAGCTTAAACTGTGCATAAATAAATATTTCATACTGCTCACTCATTCCAAATTGATTTGACTTATTTCTCTGCTAACAGACTTCAGGCATGCCCCACTATCTGCTTGCAGTCTGCAAACATGCACCACTGGGATGTATTGTACAAAAGAAAATGGGTATTTAAGCCAACCCACGAATATGGATGGATTAGAATGTTCTATCTGCAAAGTTTTTGCCGACTTACCACAGATGTTTCTGTTGTTCAGTGGAAAATTTTGTTGAATGACTGAAAAAATGTATTGAGAACGCAGTAGCTTATGTAGAATTTATATTTTCATAAAGTAAAACAGCAATAAATGGCCTTTCCAGATAAAAACATATTTTGATGTTTTATTTACATTAACAAATAACATGGTATTTCTATATTTAAAATAGGGACTTGATTATGGATCATCCTGGGAGAGATGTATACCAAGATTGGAGAGCATAATTAATCATCTTCGTTTTTCATATATATTTTCTTTTTTTCTCTCGATATATATATATATATATATATATATATATATATATATATATATATATATATATATATATATATATATATATATATATATATATATATATATATATACACACACACAGATATATATATATATATATATATATATATATATATATATATATATATATATATATATATATGTATATGTGTATATATATATGTATATACACATATACATATATATATATATATATATATATATATATATACACATATACATATATATATATATATATATATATATATATATATATATATATATATATATATATATACACACACATACATTTGAACAGTGTCTATGTTGTCCTGTGTTGTCACTGAACTACTCCCTCAAACTTGTATGAAATCATACCAAACCTCCGGACTGCACATACCCCTCCCGTATGTATGTCCTAAGGGTATTTTTTCATTTTTTTTTGAAAATGTGAGATGTTTTTAATAATGTGGCAGTGAGGTACTTTCAATAATGTGGTGGTGAGGTATTTTTTTAACAATGTGGTGGTGAGATGTTATTAATAATGTGGAAGTGAGTTGTTTTTAATCATGTGGCAGTGAGATGTTTTTAATAATGTGGTGGTGAGGTATTTTTAGTAATGTGGTGGTGAGATGTTATTAATAATGTGGAAGTGAGTTGTTTTTAATAATGTGGCAATGAGGTGTTTTTAATAATGTGACGGTGAGATGATTTTAATAACGTAGCGGTGAGATGTTTTTAATAAAATAGTGGTGAGATGTTTTTAATAATATGGGGGTGAGGTATTTTCAATAATATGGTGGTGAGGTATTTTTAGTAATGTGGCGGTGAGGTATTTTTAACAATGTGGCGGTGAGATGTTTTTAATAATGTGGCGGTGAGATGTTTTTAATAACATGGCAGTGAGATGTTTTTAATAAAGTAGTGGTGAGGTGTTTTTAATAATGTGGGGGTGAGGTATTTTTAGTAATGTGGTGGTGAGGTATTTTCAATAATGTTGTGGTGAGGTATTTTTAGTAATGTGGTGGTGAGGTATTTTTTAGTAATGTGGTGGTGAGATATTTTGAGTAATGTGGTGGTGAGGTATTTTTAACAATGTGGCGGTGAGATTTTTTAATAACGTAGTGGTGAGGTGTTTTTAATAATTTGGCGGTGAGATGTTTTTAATAACATGGCGGTGAGATGTTTTTAATAATGTGGTGGTGAGGTATTTTTAATAATGTGGTGGCGAGATGTTTTTAATAATGTGGCCATGAGATGTTTTTAAGAATGTGGTAGTGAGGTGTTTTCAATAATGTGGCGGTGAGGTGTTTTTAATAATGTGGTGGTGAGGTGTTTTTAATATTGTGGCGGTGATGTGTTTTTATAAAGTGGAAGTGAGGAGTTTTTGATAATGTGGAAATGATGTGTTTTTAATAATGTGTCAGTGAGGTGTTTTTATAATGTGGAAGTGATGTGTTTTTAATAATGTGGCGGTGATGTGTTTTTAATAATATGGAAGTGAGGTGTTTTTAATAATGTGGCAGTGATGTGTTTTTATAATGTGGAAGTGAGGTGTTTTTAATAATGTGGCTGTGATGTGTTTTTAATAATGTAGAAGTGATGTGTTTTTAATAATGTGGAGGTGGGGTGTTTTTAATAATGTGGCAGTGATGTGTTTTTAATAATGTGGAAGTGATGTGTTTTTAATAATGTGGTGGTGAGGTGTTTTTAATATTGTGGCGGTGATGTGTTTTTAATAATGTGTGAGGTGTTTTTAATAATGTGGTGGTGAGGTGTTTTTAATATTGTGGCGGTGATGTGTTTTTAATAATGTGGAAGTGATGTGTTTTTAATAATGTGGAAGTGAGGTGTTTTTAATAATGTGGCAGTGATGTGTTTTTAATAATGTGGTGGTGAGGTGTTTTTAATATTGTGGAGGTGATGTGTTTTTATAAAGTGGAAGTGAGGTGTTTTTGATAATGTGGTGGTGAGGTGTTTTTAATATTGTGGCGGTGATGTGTTTTTATAAAGTGGAAGTGAGGTGTTTTTGATAATGTGGAAATGATGTGTTTTTAATAATGTGTCAGTGAGGTGTTTTTATAAAGTGGAAGTGAGGTGTTTTTGATAATGTGGAAATGATGTGTTTTTAATAATGTGTCAGTGAGGTGTTTTTATAATGTGGAAGTGATGTGTTTTTAATAATGTGGCAGTGATGTGTTTTTAATAATGTGGAAGTGAGGTGTTTTTAATAATGTGGTGGTGAGGTGTTTTTAATATTGTGGCGGTGATGTGTTTTTATAAAGTGGAAGTGAGGTGTTTTTGATAATGTGGCAATGATGTGTTTTTAATAATGTGTCAGTGAGGTGTTTTTATAACGTGGAAGTGATGTGTTTTTAATAATGTGGCAGTGATGTGTTTTTAATAATGTGGAAGTGAGGTGTTTTTAATAATATGGCAGTGATGTGTTTTTATAATGTGGAAGTGAGGTGTTTTTAATAATCTGGAGGTGGGGTGTTTTTAATAATGTGGCAGTGATGTGTTTTTAATAATGTGGCTGTGATGTGTTTTTAATAATGTAGAAGTGATGTGTTTTTAATAATGTGGAGGTGGGGTGTTTTTAATAATGTGGCAATAATGTGTTTTTCATAATGTGGAAGTGATGTGTTTTTAATAATGTGGTGGTGAGGTGTTTTTAATATTGTGGCGGTGATGTGTTTTTAATAATGTGGAAGTGAGGTGTTTTTAATAATGTGGTGGTGAGGTGTTTTTAATATTGTGGCGGTGATGTGTTTTTAATAATGTGGAAGTGAGGTGTTTTAATAATGTGGTGGTGAGGTGTTTTTAATATTGTAGCGGTGATGTGTTTTTACAAAGTGGAAGTGAGGTGTTTTTGATAATGTGGTGGTGAGGTGTTTTTAATATTGTGGCGGTGATGTGTTTTTACAAAGTGGAAGTGAGGTGTTTTTAATATTGTGGCGGTGATGTGTTTTTATAAAGTGGAAGTGAGGTGTTTTTGATAATGTGGCAATGATGTGTTTTTAAAAATGTGTCAGTGAGGTGTTTTTATAATGTGGAAGTGATGTCTTTTTAATAATGTGGAAGTGAGGTGTTTTTAATAATGTGGCAGTGATGTGTTTTTAATAATGTGGAAGTGAGGTGTTTTTAATAATGTGGTGGTGAGGGGTTTTTAATATTGTGGCAATGATGTGTTTTTAATAATGTGGAAGTGAGGTGTTTTTAATAATGTGGTGGTGAGGTGTTTTTAATATTGTAGCGGTGATGTGTGTTTACAAAGTGGAAGTGAGGTGTTTTTGATAATGTGGTGGTGAGGTGTTTTTAATATTGTGGCGGCGATGTGTTTTTACAAAGTGGAAGTGAGGTGTTTTTAATAATGTGGTGGTGAGGTGTTTTTAATATTGTGGAGGTGATGTGTTTTTATAAAGTGGAAGTGAGGTGTTTTTGATAATGTGGCAATGATGTGTTTTTAATAATGTGTCAGTGAGGTGTTTTTATAATGTGGAAGTGATGTCTTTTTAATAATGTGGAAGTGAGGTGTTTTTAATAATGTGGAAGTGAGGTGTTTTTAATAATGTGGCTGTGATGTGTTTTTAATAATGTAGAAGTGATGTGTTTTTAATAATGTGGAGGTGGGGTGTTTTTAATAATGTGGCAATAATGTGTTTTTCATAATGTGGAAGTGATGTGTTTTTAATAATGTGGTGGTGAGGTGTTTTTAATATTGTGGCGGTGATGTGTTTTTAATAATGTGGAAGTGAGGTGTTTTAATAATGTGGTGGTGAGGTGTTTTTAATATTGTAGCGGTGATGTGTTTTTACAAAGTTGAAGTGAGGTGTTTTTCATAATGTGGTGGTGAGGTGTTTTTAATATTGTGGCGGTGATGTGTTTTTACAAAGTGGAAGTGAGGTGTTTTTAATATTGTGGCGGTGATGTGTTTTTATAAAGTGGAAGTGAGGTGTTTTTGATAATGTGGCAATGATGTGTTTTTAAAAATGTGTCAGTGAGGTGTTTTTATAATGTGGAAGTGATGTCTTTTTAATAATGTGGAAGTGAGGTGTTTTTAATAATGTGGCAGTGATGTGTTTTTAATAATGTGGAAGTGAGGTGTTTTTAATATTGTGGCGGTGATGTGTTTTTATAAAGTGGAAGTGAGGTGTTTTTGATAATGTGGCAATGATGTGTTTTTAAAAATGTGTCAGTGAGGTGTTTTTATAATGTGGAAGTGATGTCTTTTTAATAATGTGGAAGTGAGGTGTTTTTAATAATGTGGCAGTGATGTGTTTTTAATAATGTGGAAGTGAGGTGTTTTTAATAATGTGGTGGTGAGGGGTTTTTAATATTGTGGCAATGATGTGTTTTTAATAATGTGGAAGTGAGGTGTTTTTAATAATGTGGTGGTGAGGTGTTTTTAATATTGTAGCGGTGATGTGTGTTTACAAAGTGGAAGTGAGGTGTTTTTGATAATGTGGTGGTGAGGTGTTTTTAATATTGTGGCGGTGATGTGTTTTTACAAAGTGGAAGTGAGGTGTTTTTAATAATGTGGTGGTGAGGTGTTTTTAATATTGTGGAGGTGATGTGTTTTTATAAAGTGGAAGTGAGGTGTTTTTGATAATGTGGCAATGATGTGTTTTTAATAATGTGGAAGTGAGGTGTTTTTAATAATGTGGTGGCGAGGCGTTTTTAATATTGTACCGCTGATGTGTTTTTACAAAGTGGAAGTGAGGTGTTTTTGCTAATGTGGTGGTGAGGTGTTTTTAATATTGTGGCGGTGATGTGTTTTTACAAAGTGGAAGTGAGGTGTTTTTGATAATGTGGCAATGATGTGTTTTTAATAATGTGTCAGTGAGGTGTTTTTATAATGTGGAAGTGATGTGTTTTTAATAATGTGTCAGTGAGGTGTTTTTAATAATGTGGAAGTGAGGTGTTTTAATAATGTGGTGGTGAGGTGTTTTTAATATTGTGGCAATGATGTGTTTTTAATAATGTGGCAATGATGTGTTTTTAATAATGTGGAAGTGAGGTGTTTTTAATAATGTGTCAGTGAGGTGTTTTTATAAAGTGGAAGTGAGGTGTTTTTAATAATGTGTCAGTGAGGTGTTTTTATAATGTGGAAGTGATGTGTTTTTAATCATGTGGCAGTGATGTGTTTTTAATAATGTGGAAGTGAGATGTTTTTAATAATGTGGAAGTAATGTGTTTTTAATAATGTCAGTGAGGTGTTTTTAATAATGTGGAAGTGAGGTGTTTTTAATAATGTGGAAGTGAGGTGTTTTTAATAATGTGGTCGTGTGGTGTTTTTAATAATGTGGTAGTGATGTGTTTTTAATATTGTGGTGGTGAGATGTTTTTACTAATGTGGTAGTGTGGTTTTTTCATAATGTGGTAGTGTGGTGTTTTTAATAATGTGGCCGTGATGTGTTTTTAATAATGTGGCGGTGAGGTGTTTTTCATGACATGGTGGTGTTTGTTCCACTGTGGCGATGTGTGGTGAGGTGCTTTGAATATCAGCAATGGACGAGCTAACCTCTAAGTTCGCTCGTCGGGGTCAAATGTAAAGTTGGCCACTTGGCCTTGTGAGTTATCTGACGCGCTTCACAAATGATGCATCAAATAAATTTGGATGTACCTTCCAGGCATTTTTATATGTTTGTAAAATGCTGTCCATCCACGACTGTCGTTACAAATGTGCCACTGGCAAAACCACCTCGATACGCTGGACTGCCATCTCCCAGTCATCCATAAACCATGACCTTTAAATACATGGTTCCATGCAGCTCCGGGTTCCCAGTATGTACTGTTCATCACCTTAAACCATTCACAAGAGTTGCAGCAGGCAGCAGCATGATGGATTAGTCGAAGAACCTCTGCATTGCCAAGCATCGGTGCATTTGGACAGGTGAATCACAAGCACAACGTTGGAAAAGGCACAAAGCATGCCCAAAGCATTCAAGACACTTTATACCTGGCTCATCAATCGTGGCCACAACTGGAAGGCAGCACAATGTGCATCGGTATAATTGAAGCAAGTCTACAATAGGCATGACTAATTTGGTAACTGCATTGCCCTGACCAGCACACCAAACAAAGAACACATGGATTGTGGACAAAACAAATCGAGGTGTAAAATGAATAATAACATTTGTACTGTATATGTCATATGACGAGAAAGATGAACCTGCGTTTCATTATTATTTTGAGGACACGACTAAGTTGTTTCAAAACAGCAAGTGATGTTGTACTCATGAAGTCCAAAACTCTCAATGTGCGTTATGCATATTCGGCAGGGGCATCATGGACAGAAACAAGGGCACACCCGATTGACGTTGGTGGGTGTTACGTCTGAGTTTGAACATCATAACCAAAGGACCAGGAAACAGATTTCTTCCAAGGGCAGTATATTCCTCAATGCAGAACCTTACAGGCGTTCACGGACTTCCTGGCCAGGCCTGACACTCGACAAAGTCGTTTGGGCAGGAATTTGTAATTTGTGCATGGTGTCTGCGATAGTTTTTTTTTTTTTTTTTTTTTTTTTTTTTTAATACCTTGGTCGAGGCTCGTATGAGAGCTAACACACAACTCACAGCAAGGAGGCATGAGACAAGAGGGGCGGGAGTGGAAGGGACAAAACATTGGGGAACAGACACAGGTGAACTGTGGAAGGGAGAGGGATGGGGATGGGACGGGGAACATGGCGAGGGGAAGATGGACATTAAAGGGACTTTCAGGAAGGAAAGCAGGAGAATTGAAGGAAGTGGGCTTGGGTGGATTATCGGGGGTAGAAAAGATCGAGGATTTGGATGGGGGAAGATAAGAGGTGGTGGTGAACAGCTGTTTTGAAAGCCTGAAGGGAAGAATGGGAAAGAATAGAGTGAGGAAGTTTATTCCAAAGGCGGGAAAAAAGAGGAATGAAAGAGTGAAGATGAGCAGTGATTCGTGATTTTGGTAGTTTTACCAGAAGGGGGTTGTTGGCGGACCTTGAGCGCCCTGTGGAAATGTGGTTGGGACAAATCGCAGAGAGAGCAGGGGGGCAAGGCTGGAGAGGAGTCGGTAGAAGACAGAAAGACCACCGACCAACCTGCGGTGATTGAGTGAGAGGCCCAAAGACTCAGCTTCATTGCGGGAGATGCCAATGATCTTAAAAGCCCTGGTTTCGACAGCGTGAAGTCGAGAAAGGTGGGAGGCAGGAGCACCAGCCCAGAGGGGAGAGCAGTACTCCATCAGGCTACGGACAAAAGCTTTGTAAGTGGTCAGGAGCTCAAGAGGGCCGAGGAAGGACTTTGCACGACGGAGGATTCCCAGTCGGCGACTGGCTTTTGAGGCAAGGTTGGAAATGTGACTTTCCCAGGAAAGGTCATGGCAGATAGTGAGACCCAGAAGCTTGAAAGAAAAGACTTCTTCCAGAGGATTGTTGAGAAAGTGGATGGGGGGTTTTGTAAACGGTCCTTTCGAAGAGACATAGTGAGAGTGTGAGATTTGTCTGGATTGAAAGACATGTTCCACGTGTTGGACCAGTTTGTGATTTTATCCAGATCTGCAGTGAGCGAAGAAGCTGCTGCTTGCCGGTCTGAGGGATGACAGATGGTACGGCAGAGGGTTGAGTCATCGGCAAAGAGAAATAGAGGATTTTCCAGAGAGTCCGAGAGATCATTGATGAAAACCAGAAAAAGAACAGGGCCCAGAACGCTACCTTGAGGAACTCCAGCCTGCACAGGAAGAGGGGATGAAAGAACTCCATTTAGGGCCACACGTTGACTGCGACAGGAGAGGAAGTCTGCGAGCCATGAGTGGAGATGGCCTTGAATACCATGGGAAGAGAGTTTGGTGAGTAGGGCAGGGTGCCAGACTGTGTCAAAAGCACGTGATATGTCCAGGGATACGGCTCGGATTCGCCTACTCTAGTTCGCCTACTCTTCGTGAAGGACATCATGGGATCTTTAACGCCCACCAACCGATGCCAACAGACGGAATGCCCAGTTTAACGTCCGTCTGGGGGATGGCACACACCTTGACGAACCACACTGCCTGTGAAACATCAGGACGCCAGTTTATAGCTCGGTGAAAAACAGAAGATCGATGTTCTTGGCAAGTTGCCCGTGCCCGCACATGATTCCAAATTGGGTAGGGCGAAGGGGGCGGAAAAAATGCAAATGGCATCTTCTGTCATGAAGTCAGCAAGCAGGGAGCAACAATTCACATTTATTGGCACGTCTGATGCAATGAACTCATAAATGCTCTCATGGCGGCGAGGCGCTACATTTGAAATTTTTTTTCGATACGTTTAGCTCTTTGATGTCTGGGGTCTGTAATAACAATTTGTGTTGGTGTTAAAGCCAGTGACCAATTGCAATTTAATAGTAGAATGATCGATGTCATTTTTGATTGGTCGCTCAAAACAGAAATTTCTTACATGGGACTGTATTTGTTGACCCCACTACCAGAGTGGGACGAGGTACGGTGTCGGAGGCTTGTCAGGTTGTGTTCGTCAATTCCGATAGATGGAATGATGATGCTTTTCATGGATTGTTTTTTTTCCCTGCAGCCCTGTCGTCATCTTTCTCATCACCAATTGTATTTGTCAGTTTAATCTTCAATGAAAACATGGACATATTTCCTGCACATGGGGAAGAAATGTGAAGGGATTAGCTGAGGGGGAAAACACTGTTCAAAGCAAAACCTTAAAAGCAGTAAAAAAAAAAAAGTTAGAAGCAAAACAAACAAGACAGAGAACTTATCAATGCTGTTCCCCAATGGTATATTGAGATTAGCGTAGATCTGAGAATGAAAAATCGACTGCATATTAAAATAAATCTGTGTATGGGTATACACACACACACACACACACACACACACACACACACACACACACACACACACACACACACGTAGATACTTTGAGACCTGATAGGTTTTCATTCCATCATTCCATTCCATCAGAAGGATGACAGGCTGAGTCAACCCCACCTCGTGTTAATTGAGCAGCCAACAGGGGCTCAAACTCAGGACCCTTAGGTCCAACGCCAGCCACCTTAACCACTAAGCCAACACTAGGCTTCCCTTTTGGAACAGGCAACGTTTATAAATGTACGATTTTTTTTTTAATGCAAAGATTGGATATTATCGTCGACTCAACCAGCAGAACCTCATGTTATTGACCCATGATACACTTAGATAATTACTTTATTTTATCTTTTAATCCACTTACCAGTTTTTCTTGCCTGCACTCGGAGATAAAATGGCCAAACAGCTGATGAGTAATTAGTTGTTGGATTTTGGATTTTGATTTTCCAGGATTTTGACTCTCAATGCACAGTCATTACAGAAGTGCTGATTTCCCTTGGGCCTCGTCCCATGTAATCTCAAAGTTTGCCTCGATATTTCATTCTGTTTCAAAGGAACTCCCGCAAGGAAGTTGTTCTTTGATGAAGCTTCTG
This sequence comes from Eptatretus burgeri, assembly GCF_056783735.1. Lineage (NCBI taxonomy): Eukaryota > Metazoa > Chordata > Myxini > Myxiniformes > Myxinidae > Eptatretus > Eptatretus burgeri. The sequence continues at coordinate 2,937,216 of NC_140973.1, forward strand.
ATGACCTGTGCATGTTTCTCAGTTCAATTTGAAGTTTTCAAGCATGCAGCATCTCTGACAAATGGCCTGCATCTGGCAAATGACAAGCAGCCATGATTTGGAGCCTGTCATGTGAGGCCAAGGATCTGTTTGTCAGTTAAATTTGAGGAGCCTTTCTGCTAAACAGTTTATGAGAAATTTGGCCAAGCTTTAAAATAGGTGCCATTGCTTACACTTTGAAACCCTTTTTTGTTTACATCGTCGACGCTCGTGGAAGAACTAGACTTAGTACACTAAACGGATCGGGACGCAACAGGACAAATGGGACAGCTGAGAGAAGGAAACACCAACAGCAGAGTTAAAGGCAAAGATATAGGCAGACTTGGACAAACAATGGGTGCGGGGAGGAATGGAGGGCAGGAGAGGATGCATCGGGTGGAGAAGATGGATACCTTTACTACGTTTTGACCAGGTTTACTGATAGGATGGTGCAGTGGTAGGGCACATACCTTTGAATTGTCTCGTCTGGGTTCAATTCTCACCCAGACTATAAACTGTCAGATTGATGCATCACAGAAGGGGCATTGCACCGCAAAGCATGCCATCCCATGGATGGCCGTTAAACTCAGTTTCCTGTTTGCTAGTATCAGCTGGTGGACATTAAAGGTCCCACGAGATGTTTTACGAAGATTAGGCGAGTTATAGCTGGCACCTTGGGGAGGCAAAGGGCAAAACCACCCAGCTTATTCATTTGCTTTAGCGGCATTCTTCCTCCTTTGAGTAGAGCACCACAGAGAGATAATAATAGGTTCTCCCAAATGTTAGTTTAGAAAGTGCAGGTTTACCCCTGTGAAAAACAAGGTAGACTAACGTTTTGGGTATTGCCCTTTGTTGGAGCAAACAAGTGAAGGGAGGATTATGTAGGTGAGGTCAAGTGGAGGTACGAGACTTCAAGGGTCAAGAAGTGGTAATATAGCAAGGAAAGGGTGGCGCCATTGAATGTTGGAGGTCGAACACACTAGGTCTTGGGAGAGGGTGATATGTCAAAGGTCACAGGGAGTTTGCATCATGAAAGGAATATTGGAGAAAAAGGAAATGTATCGTAAACACAGAAAGAAAATGAATAATTAGTGAACGAACAAAGCAACTGGAGGAAAGGTGGAAAATGCGGTTTCTTTCTTCTGTTACAATTATCCACCCTTTCTGCAGTTGCTTTGTTCACTCATATTTATGCATATATTCATTTTCGTTGTTTGTTTACTGTTTATTTCTCTTTCTCCCATGGACTTAAACTAAGAGAACATGATTTACTTGCAGGGGAAACGATACATATGGACCACCCTGGACATTGTCGGATTCTGGATCTTCTTAAGAAGAACTTTGTGATGGGAGAATAAGCTGTTGTTTTATTAAGCATCTTTCCAACATGCTCCTGTGTACGTACCGGTGCACACCTGTCGGTTATTTACACGTGCCTATCACCCGGGTACCCACATGTACCTTCCGGCAGATGGCAATTTTCTCCGAAAGGTCATTAAGAATCACCAGCTCTTCGGATTCACTGACTCTGTTGTAATCTCCATCATGAAACGTGGCTGACTGGCTTTGGAAGCCAGTTTTGCTACATGGTTGGCTTTGGAAGGTCATGGCTGATGATGAGGCCTAGACGTTCAAGAGACTGAACTTTTGACGAACCTTGCAGAGAGACTTGGTAAAACTGAGATTCTCCAGGATTGAATGACATGTTATATTTATCACACCAGGATCTAATCAATTGCAGATCAGCAGATGTTCCAATGTGTTTTTTGTTTTTTTTTTCCTCACAAACCATAATGAAAACTTTTATTTACTATTTTATGACAATGGCATTGTTATCCTATATCAGGGTTTCTCCAGCTCTGCAAATCTGGTCAATTTATTATGTGCTCGAGGCCTATGTCAAGCTGTTTATAAGAATGCCTGACACCATGCTTCATCTTTATTTGATGGACCACATGGTCAGATGCTGAGAAATTGTAAGTGACTTTTTTTTCTTTTCTTTACAGAAACGAGGCTCATGGAAGAGCAAGGTAGAACTGAGAATGGGACAAACATCAATGGAATGAACGAACGGGAAAAGGGGAAAGGGAGAAGGGGTGGGAGGAGGATACACTGAAACAAGCATGTAAGATGGTTGGGTTAGGAAAGGTTCATGGGGGTAATAAAGATCATTTGTCAGAATTGTCGATGACAAGAGATGGCGGTGTACTTCTTGCTTGAAACCTTGGAGGGAACTGTGAGACAGAACTGCCTCTGGAAGATGGATCCATGGAGACGCGAGGAATCAAAGACTTGAGGTCCAATAAAGATCACGGGTCAGAATTTCCGATGACAGAATTGCCAGCCCATGGCGTAGTCAGCCTGGATTTTGGAATTTTAACCAGGAGGGAGTTCAAGAAGAAAGTGTACATCCTGGAGTAGATAGGGAGGGTAAGAGGACTGAGAGAACAGAGTGAGCAATATCAGCGAATAGACGGTTGAAAATAGAGACCCCCGATCTGTCTGTGATGTTTTTCGGCCTCATCATAGGAAATTAAATTAATTTGAGAGTTTTAGATTCTACAGCACACAGATGTGATGCTTCAGCACCAGACAATAGCTGAGAGCAGTACTCGAGCTGTGGACAAAGGCCTCTTAGACTGTGAGTAGATCTGATTTTTCAAAGAAAGAATTGGATTGAAGGAGGATGCTCAGTCTGTGGCTGGCTTTGGAGGCCAGCTTTGCTCTGTAGTCAACCCAAGAAAGGTCATGGCTGATTGTGAAGCATAGACGTTCCAGAGACTGAATCTCTTCAAGTGGATGACCAAGGAAATTGATAGGTGGGTTCATTTGATGATCCTTCTGGAGAGACAGGGTGAGACAGTGAGATTTTCCTGTTTTGAAAGACATGTTTCATTTATCACACCAGTGTCCAGTCATTTTCCAGAAAATGAGGGAGAGAGAGAGAGAGAGAGAGAGAGAGAGAGAGAGAGAGAGAGAGAGAGAGAGAGAGAGAGAGAGAGAGAGAGAGAGAGAGAGAGAGAGAGACAGAGACAGAGACAGAGACAGAGACAGAGACAGAGACAGAGACGCACAGCTGCTGTTTACCTAGCAGAGGGATGGGGGTTCTGTATGACACAATGTGGAAAAGTGTTTTGCAAAAAGAAAAAAAATCTTCCTGGGTAGGAGAAGTTGATACAGTTTATTTATACACAAAGTCAAGGCTCGTGGAATCGTGAGGACAGAGTTGCATCAAATCCACAGAGATGCAGAAGGCCCTTGCTGCAATGCTATGGCTTGTTGCCGAGCCAATACCCAGCTAGCTGGCATGGTAACCGTTGAAATCTCCACAGATAAGGAAGAGAGAGACTTGGAATGGGTGATAATGAGTTGATCCATGTTGGAGGGAATAGAGGTATGTAGAGAGTCGTCATTATTGGGTGAATGGCAACCTACACAGACATATATTAGGTGGTTGTGGAGATGTATATGCAGCCAGAGGTATCGCAGAGGGCTTGGCGTTAGTGGGAACAACAGACAATGACCAGTGGCATTCTTGCCATATGCAGTAACACAATCTTCACCTTCAGGTGAGGAGGAGGGGTGGGGTTGGGGGTGGCTGTCAAATGGAAGGGAGAATAACCAGAGAGAGACAGAGGGATTGGAAATTGGAAACATCCTGCGAGAGAAACGTTTTTGTTAAACATGTCGCCCCAAATTTACAAAAGGCATTTAAGAGTTAGATGCATGTAGAATCGCTAATCATGTGATGGTCACCCGTTAATCATCGCACGTTTAGCGATTCTACTAAACGGTAAGGCGCACACAACTCATCGGTAAGGCCTTGAAGCCTTTGCATGGCTTATGCAATTGGTAGTTTACATGGGACGGTGAACATGGATGTGTTAGGAGTGCTTGAATTAGCTCAAGAGAAGGCAGAAAAGGATAGGAATAGGGCAGTTCGCCGACGTGCATTGAGAATCTTCGAGGATAGATGCAATCCTCTGGAGTTACACGACGACATCAAATTTGCGTGACTCTGCCTTTATCTTCATCCTCCTCCAGAGTTCTCGGAGGTCCCAGGCAGAGGATTTTGTGCGCTCTGGGAAATGGGCCACTATCCTTTTTGAAATATCTTCCCATGTGAGCTGCTTTTTCTTACTTGTCTCCATGTGACGTCTGTCTTGGATTGTTCCTTGGTAGACCTTGATTACTTCGATTAAACTCATTCGCTGCTCAAATTAAAGATTGTCCCCTCGTTTCTCTCCTGACATGTTGCAGTTATTGGAATACACAAAGTAAACATTGATGTGCGGAGTAAGGCCAATGCCGAATCGTACTGGTGAATTGCTGAGGTAACCCTTTAGATGGTGTGTTAAATAAAATAAATGTTTAAAAGGCGTTGGATCATAACTTAGGCGCACACAAAACTAATCGGCTGTTTTGGCACACATAACTAATCGGCTGTTTAGATGTTCACAACTAATCGGCTGTTTTGGCACACATAACTAATCGGCTGTTTAGATGTTCACAACTAATCGGCTGTTTTGGCACACATAACTAATTGGCTGTTTTGGCATGCACAACTAATCGGCTGTTTAGGCACACATAACTAATCGGTTGTTTAGGTGTGCAAAACTAATCGGCTATTTTGGCATGCACAACTAATCGGCTGTTTAGGTGTGCACAACTAATCAGCTGTTTAGGTGTGCACAACTAATCGGCTGTTTTCGCACACATAACTAATCGGCTGCTTTGGCACATATCATTAATCGGCGGTTTTGGCACACGTAACTAATCGGCTGTTTAGGCGCGCACAACTAATCGGCTGTTTTTAGCACACATAACTAATCGGCTGTTTAGGCACGCCAACTAATCGGATGTTTTTAGCACACACAACTAATCGGCTGTTTTGGCATGCACAACTAATCGGCTGTTTGGGCACACATAACCAATCGGCTGTTTTGCCACACATAACTAATCGGCTGTTTGGGTGCGCACAACTAATCAGCTGTTTCGGTGTGCACAACTAATTGGCTGTTTAGGTGCGCACAACTAATTGGCTGTTTAGGCACATATAATTAATCGGCTGTTTTGGCACACATGACTAGTCGGTTGTTGAGGTGTGCACAATTAATTGGCTGTTTAGGCGCACATAACTAATCGGCTGCTTTGGCATATATAATTAATCGGCTGTTTTGGCACACATAATTAATTGGCTGTTTAGGTGTGCACAACTAATTGGCTGTTTAGGCACATATAATTAATCGGCTGTTTTGGCAATCATGACTAATCGGCTGTTTAGGTGTGCACAACTAATCGGCTGTTTAGGCGTGCATAACTAATCAGCTGCTTTGGCACATATAATTAATCGGCTGTTTTGGCACACATAACGAATCGGTTGTTTAGGTGTGCACAACTAATCGGCTGTTTAGGCACACATAACTAATCGGCTGCTTTGGCACATATAATTAATCGGCTGTTTTGGCACACATAACTAATCGGCTGTTTAGGTCTGCACAACTAATCGGCTGCTTTGGCACATGGCTGCTTTGGCACATATAATTAATCGTCTGTTTTGGCACACATAACTAATCGGCTGTTTTGGCACACACAACTAATCGGCTGTTTTGGCACACATAACTAATCGGCTATTTTGGCGTGCACAACTAATCAGCTGTTTTGGCACACATAACTAATCGGCTGTTTTGGCACACATATCTAATTGGCTGTTTAGGCACGCTCAACTAATCGGCTGTTTTGGCACACACAACTAATCGGCTGTTTTGGCACACATAACTAATCGGCTATTTTGGCATGCACAACCAATCGGCTGTTTTGGCACACATAACTAATCAGCTGTTTTGGCACACATAACTAATCGGCTGTTTTGGCACACATATCTAATTGGCTGTTTAGGCACGCACAACTAATCGGCTGTTTTTAGCACACACAACTAATTGGCTGTTTAGGCACGCACAACTTATTGGCTGTTTAGGCACACACAACAAATCGGCTGTTTAAGCACGCACAACTAATAAGCTGTTTCGGCGCGTGCAACTAATTGGCTGTTTAGGCACACACAACAAATCGGCTGTTTTGGCACACATAACTAATCGGCTATTTTGGCGTGCACAACTAATCAGCTGTTTTGGCACACATAACTAATCGGCTGTTTTGGCACACTAACTAATCGGCTGTTTTGGCACACATAACTAATCGGCTGTTTTGGCACACATAACTAATCGGCTGTTTTGGCACACATAACTAATCGGCTGTTTTGGCACACACAACTAATCGGCTGTTTTGGCACACATAACTAATCGGCTATTTTGGCGTGCACAACTAATCAGCTGTTTTGGCACACATAACTAATCGGCTGTTTTGGCACACATAACTAATCGGCTGTTTTGGCACACATAACTAATCGGCTGTTTTGGCACACATAACTAATCGGCTGTTTTGGCACGCACAACTAATCGGCTGTTTAGGTGTTTACAACTAATCGGCTGTTTAGGTATTCACAACTAATCAGCTGTTTCGGTATGCAAAACTAATCAGCTGTTTATTTGTGCACACAATTAATCGGCTATTTTGGCGCGCACAACTAATCGGCTGTTTTGGCACACATAACTAATCGGCTGTTTTGGCACACATAACTAATCGGCTGTTTTGGCACACATAACTAATCGGCTGTTTTGGCACACACAACTAATCGGCTGTTTTTGCGCGCACAACTAATCAGCTGTTTTGGCACACATAACTAATCGGCTGTTTTTGCGCGCACAACTAATCAGCTGTTTTGGCGCGCACAACTAATCGGCTGTTTTGGTGTTTACAACTCATCGGCTGTTTAGGTGTTTACAACTAATCAGCTGTTTCGGTACGCAAAACTAATCAGCTGTTTATTTGTGCACACAATTAATCGGCTATTTTGGCACGCACAACTAATTGGCTGTTTTGGCACACATAACTAATCGGCTGTTTTGGCACACACAACTAATCGGCTGTTTTGGCGCGCACAACTAATCAGCTGTTTTGGCGCGCACAACTAATCGGCTGTTTTGGTGTTTACAACTCATCGGCTGTTTAGGTGTTCACAACTAATCAGCTGTTTCGGTACGCAAAACTAATCGGCTGTTTTGGCACACATAACTAAATCCCTGTTTTGGCGCGCACAACTAATTGGCTGGTTGGCGTGCACAACTAATTGGCTGTTTCGGTGTTTACAACTAATCGGCTGTTTAGGTATTCACAACTAATCAGCTGTTTCGGTATGCAAAACTAATCAGCTGTTTATTTGTGCACACAATTAATCGGCTATTTTGGCGCGCACAACTAATCGGCTGTTTTGGCACACATAACTAATCGGCTGTTTTGGCACACATAACTAATCGGCTGTTTTGGCGCGCACAACCAATCAGCTGTTTATTTGTGCACACAACTAATCGGCTGTTTTGGCACACATAACTAATCGGCTGTTTTGGCACACATAACTAATAGGCTGTTTTGGCACACATAACTAATCGGCTGTTTTGGCGCGCACAACTAATCGGCTGTTTTGGCGTGCACAACTAATCGGCTGTTTTGGTGTTTACAACTCATCGGCTGTTTAGGTGTTCACAACTAATCAGCTGTTTTGGTGCGCAAAACTAATCAGCTGTTTATTTGTGCACACAATTAATGGGCTGCTTATTTGCATGTCTTCACAAATTGCTATCAAGATTCGAGATTGGTGATTAACTACACGTGTACAACTATGTTTTTTGGGATAACAATGTCGGGCATCCGGTTGTCTACCATTTTAAGGTTACGCGTGTTAGCAAGATCATCGCTAAGTGCCTTTCGTAAATTCAGCCCCTAATGTCTGGAGCCGTAGCAACAGTCTGTTGAGATATATTTGAACATAGACCTCAAATATTGGTAGAATAGAATAAACACAAGCTTTCTTCATTATTCCAGGTTAAGGAATAAACAAATAATTGATGTGACATAATTATGGGATTGAAAAGGTTGTTATGAGTTTATATGTGTTTGATGTGTTTGATGTTTGTTGTGCTTCTGTTTATTCTGGATTCAGTGCTCAAAACATCTTCCTATTGTCAGCTCTGCAAAAAAAAAAAAACCCAAAATACTCGAATCAAATGGAAACATCTGGCTTGGTGTGAACAATATAGGTCAGTGCCAGCATAGAGTGGCTCAAGTAAGTAATTGGCGATGTATTGCAAGCCCAGATATATGCTTAGTATGTCCTGTCACTGTTCTGATAACCTTTGAAAAAACTGTTCCAAACAAGGATATATGAGCTGTGAAGAAAGGTAGATCAATTAGAACACAATAACCGAGGCAGTGTATAGGCAGCAGACGGCTGTTCGCATGATCATACATGCACCAACGATGGGTGCATGTTACCTGAACGGTGAGCAGTGCATATTATTTTTTTTTTGCAATGTATTTCACAACTGAAATATTATGCCAATGTCTTCGATGTAATTGTGAACACCAGGTGAAGATACACGGTGAAATGACGATCAGTAAATAGTGAATGTAATTATTTGTTGGTACACACCAGGTTTGTGATGTTGAGATGTTACTGATCCTGTTGTACCTCATACTCGTACTCAGGATTGAAGTTTAAGATTATTATCCCCCATTGGACTTAGTCCAAAACGGGTGTTGTGGATTTGGTCTTGATTTTGCATGTCCATGTTTGTGAGTGCGTGCATTCTCAACCATGTCTTGGACATGTATGGACCAATTTTATTTGTACTTGGCACAAAGACAACACATGATGGTATGCATATGCACATCATTTTGTTTCGCAATGCGATCAAAGATGGCCCACTGGCATCCATTTCAGTTGTAAAAAAAACCCCGTTACCGAACACGTCCTCAACCATTTCTCAGACATCCATTTACCGATGTTGTTGAAGCTTGGCACACACATAAGGAATGTTGGCTTACACATGCACGTCGTCCAAGATGGCCGACTGGCGGCCATTTTGTTACTTAAATGTGTCCCCAACCATTTCTTGGACCTGCATGGACTGATTTTGTTCAAATGTGGCACAAGCACAGTACACACTGGCATACACATGCACCTCACTTTATTTTGCGATATAATCAAAGATGGTTGACTGTTAGCCAGGTGGCCATTTTAGTTGGAAATAAAAATGAGCTAGTCCTTTGACTCCGTACAACATTACTAAAACAATGGGAGCTATGATGTTTTATGCCTTTTTTCCTTGTTAATCTTGTGATTCGATCAGTTTTGATGTGGACCTGGCCAATATAAGGTGAAATTGGTGATCTCTAATTGGTGTGAAGAGTTTGAAGATGAGATTGTTTTAATTGTTAGCGTGTTACAGAAGTGCTGAGATCTCCTATGCTGAGAGAACGATATTTTAGGCAAATGTGATATTGCCATTGTGAATCACCATGGTAACTGATGTCATGAGATCCTGTTTCACACAAGAAAGGGCATCCGGTTGTCCATGGGAAAACACAGGGTTTTTATTTTTTTTGTTGCCAGGTGAAGGGTAATTCTGTAGTTTTTGTCTTCGGGCCTTGTTTCTTGTCATGGCAAATACAGGTCAAATAGGAAAATGGCGATGATGGAAATGAAAAGGTCTCGCCATCATTTTTGTAAAGAGCATCAAAATGACGCAACATTGCAACAAACGACTCATCAAAATAAACAGAAGAAAAAGACACTCACGAAATTAAAGCACAATGTGTGGGTGAAAATGATGAATTTTGTTGGTTTTGCTATCAGAATATGTCAAAGGGCAATGCTCAGGAAGTTATTGTAAATAATTTGCTTGCGCGCGTAAATGGGACACTGACGTGGCAAGATGGCTTGGAGCAGGATCACTCGATTATTTTGTTTTCAGAAGATAAGAGGACAGAAAGTCAGTTGCCCAATCAATGAATCAGCAAAGTCATAAACACATGAACATGCATGTAAAATGGTTGTGCAGCATTTACATGATGGACTTATGTCATGTGATGTATTTATGACAATGCCTGGTGTTGGCTTAATGGTTAGGGTGGTGGGCTTGGGATCCTAGAATCCTGAGTTCAAATCCCACTTTCTGTTGAATTAATAGCAGATGGGGCTGACTCTGCCCGTCATCCTTCCGAGGTTGGCAAAATGAGTGCCAGCTTGCTGGTATACTGTGTCGGAGTGGTGACCCGTCCAGGGTTGTACTCAATATCCAAGGAGACTGCTTCAGCAGCACCAATGCTCTGCACAGAGTATGGTCCCGATGGATGGATGGATTTATGACAGGACTTCTCTGTTTCACGTGACGTGTGCGTCATGCGTCACAGTACTCGCTCAGCTCCCTGTAAGTGTCCGTATTTAATCTTTTTATATCAGTTTGATTGAGAATTGCAAGTTTTTATTGTGACGTTGACCTTCCTCGTGCAAAATAATTTTGTACAACAACTCTGGGGCAAACCCTCATGTGCAGTCCGAGTTCTCTGGCAAGATGGCATGACGCGGGAGTTGTCAATCATCTTAGTGTGATAGAATTGAGATTTACCAAAAAAAAATTCTCATTAACATGTTTGAGAAGAAGACGTCATGATAGATTTTTCTCTAAAGCACTATTTTAATTATACCTGAGTAATTGAGTTATCAAATACTTTTCTTCTGGCATTTCCAACCGTTCTCATTTTCCTGTCTTTTATGGCCTTCCATTATAGATTCTACAAGCTTCAGGTGATTAATGACAAGGGGTGCTTCTTGCGTGCAAACCACTGAATCGGAAACAATACAATTTTGAGTAGACAGTGCGATGCCCTGCACACATCTGTAATCTCACCAGCCGATCCTCATCAATGAATCTTCATGAAAAAAAACTTCTCTGGAGGATTGAACTCAGAGTACGGTGTGTTCTTCAAACTGCCGGCATGGCTTCTTGAGCATTCGTAGTCGTTGTATGACAAGGCGAAGCACTTTTGAGGCGGGACGCCTATTGGGTAGATGGCCTTTTTGAAGGCCACAGTTTGCCTGGGAGTTTTCTGTAATTAAACGAGTCATCTGAGGGCCGCACACGTTTCCTTGGTAATTTACATGGTTGGGGATAAAGTGGGGAGCCACAGGGATTGACTGCATTGCTCAAAGACGGCATAGTCGTCTTGGAGCTTTCTGGTCTCAGTTCAATTACTGACACGACTATAAACCATTATCCTTGTGCTTCACAGGCAAGGTGTTGTATCGGGGAATGTGTAGGAGGTGTTAACCTGGCTGCTCGGTCTGCTTGCATTCTCTCACGGATATTGAAGAGGACGGTTGCATTGTCAGACTGTCTCAGCAGATTCAGGACAGGAATTTGTGATTTGCTTAGGACGCTGGTAGTATCTCGCCGACTCTTTATCGAAACACGCTGTGGGGACTTTGACATCTACTAACTATAGATCCATAGCTTAATGTTCATTTGAGGGATGACACACGAATTGATGTGACGCCCTGCCTGCAAAACACCGGTTCAATGAACGGGTCTGAAATCGAACCCAGGCGAGACGACACAAAGGCAAGTGGGCTACCTCTGCGCCATCCTGCCAGACTGTTGCCCTGATCTGCAGGAGGAAATTCATTATCAACACAGCCATGCCCCCAGAAATAATGCAAATCTGCAGCCAGGTGCAGTATACACATGAATTAATGACCTATTAACACACCTGGTGAATTCAAACTCTTCATCGTTTCTGTATCGCCTCAACAGCTTTTTCTCGACTTGATATTTCCATGCCTGGGGGGAGGGGGTAGGAGGGAAGTGAGGATGGAGAGACATCCAGACATAAATGAGATTGACCCAATTGTGCTTTGAATATGAGAAGCCGTTACATTGTTCTCACAGAAGCTTTCAACAATACCGGATAAAAGGCAAAAGTTACCTGAGGCTAACCCAATGTCACCTGTATGTGCCTGAGGAATGCCAAACAGGTCGAATTTGGGTGTAAGAGATGAATCTCATTACAATTTCAGTTCCTGCTGTGAAAAGCTGTTATCACTAGGCCTGTGTCTATTACACCATTATGCTATCCATTGAAAGCCTTCAGTGACTGGGAGAAAATATAATAATGAGGTTTGTCGCCCTCCTTTGAATGCTATCTATGTTGTTTTTTTTTTCACAGTGATCCAAGGCTTGTGGATTAGCTTGTACACGTCCCATGTGGGGTGAGAACATTATGAGATACGAGTGTACATTTACATGAATTCCAAGGACATTGTTTGACAACAGACAAATCAACACAGTATATGGGATGTCAATGTGGGATCACAGCATTCAAGAGTTTTTAATGCTCACATATGAACACAAAAAAGGCCAACCCCGGATTAACCGTATCATTCATCGTCGAGTCCACAAGGGTGGCACTTACCTTTGTTACTGTCTAGTTTGGGTTTGATTCCCGACCTGACTTTCAACTGTCCGATCGAAGCTTCGCAGACACGGTTTTGCATCACAAGCCCTGCTGTCCATCAGGTGGGCGTTAATCCGGACGTTCTGTCTGCTGGCATTAGCTGGTGGACAATAAAGACTCCACGATGTCATTTACAAAGAGTAGGCAAGGTACGAGCATCACCCAAAAACAAATTCCAAATCATTATCCGAACCAGCTCCAGTCGAACATCGGGTCATTGATGAAAAACGAGTACCACTACCTCCTGAGGCCGACCCCATGAGGTGGGATTAATTGGAGCTATTAATGAAGTAGTAGTTGGCGTAGAAGTCTCTTTTTGCATTTGACTTGATGAATAGCAACATTATAAATCCAAGTCCAGGTTTCACAGGCATATCATGGTATCGGCTGTGGCTGCGTGGAACGCTGCAATATGGCCCCACTAAGTTTTCCCAACTGACCGTGCTTAACTATACGGTTCACTGTTTAGTCAGGGCACCCACAGTCTCATGCTGGGCTTTCCTTGATTTTTTTTCCATTTGTGCACGTGGTTGTCCATCTGAGTGTGGGATGCGTGAATCCGGTTTAATGCGGACCAGTTTCCGGGGTAAATTGAACCCAAGATTATTGAGGCTCCTCCGTCAGTCCGGAAATCGGGTGTTTGGGATATTAGTACTTTCCCAACACCATCCCCATTGCTCTCTGACATCTAGTAGTAGTTAGCAGTAGGAGTCATAGTTATAATTCATTATCGCATATTATATTATACCATTGTTATGGCACTTGGCCTGGTGGTACTTATTATGTATCAGTTGAGAGATTCAACTTCCGCCGTTTTTCTTTTGTTGAAATAATTCACAACTTCTTTGCCCCGATTTGCAATGTGAACATTAGAAATCCTGTTTATTTTTGAAATATGGAGGACTTTGAGCCTTCACCCCAGAAAAAAAATTAAATTCCTGCTCAACCTACCAATAATAATGCCATCGCAGCAGCTTCAAAACCATATCTGAATCATAATGCAAAACCATCATTCCAAAATTGAAATCGAGTCCCAGTCCAATATACATTTTCTTGATAAATTGTCTGCTTTGCCTCAGTGCGATCCTCACCGGTCTACAACTGCTGTAGCAGGCCCATGAGTCTCTCTGAACGATGAACTTGCAATGAAAGATGAAATCAGATCATTTGTTTTTTCCTTTCTCTGTCCACATCCAAACCGATCTTTCAATTTTAATTTTCACTTTACATACTAGAAATTTTTTTATTAATCAACTTGTTCAAACAGGAAATTCAATTTCATCTGAGAGTTGAATTTGTGTGTTACGGTTTTGTGAAATATTGCTTCCGATGAACACTCGTGCTTTTGCCAGGGTTTGGGTTTGGTCAGGTCAGGGAATCTTACAGCCCTCTTTTATTTTACAAAGTGTGGTTCTTGAGGATTACCCGTCACTTTTTCATGATGTTGCTTGCCATCTTTATGGCAATTATCATTTCCACGAAGGTTTTGTTATCGCGTTGTTCCACTTATCATTTCAGCTGTGCATTTGAGTAAAAAATTCTGCTCCTTTCAAACAGCATACTGTAGTTCCAAAAGTAACAGGTACTGCAGTCTTGCAGGCCTATTTTACTGAAATAATAGCAAAAGTTAAAAAATATGTATGTTATATTTCATCCTTTGGCTGTCGCAGAGCCACAAATTTGTGTCCCATCACAGTGGTTGTCATGCATATTTCAATATGCCACGGGAACTACATGCCTGTGATAATGCAAACAAACAAAGTGTTTCATATAGGTAGTCAGGAAAAGAATATGCAAATCAGCACACCAGTGTAAGCTTGCCATCACCCAATGGTAAAATAGCACTTCCAGATCTCTGCAAGATCAATGAACGTGCTCCAGCCTTGGAACTGATGTGACTTTGGGTCATCAAGGCCTTTCTTTGATGCTGCGGAGTGCAGAAAACTATTTAGTGCCATAGTTTGCCCATTGGCTTCTGCTGTGATAATGTCAGAGTGCTGAAAATTTCTCCCTGTATAATATGAGGCTACCTTTCCTAGCCTACTGACTTCTTCCACTTGTGCTATCAGCATCTTTGCTCTTAATGAAATCTTGAGGCTGGAGTGTGTTAAGGAAGTGTGTTTGGTACAGCCCTGTCTTTGCTCTTATTCATACATAATGAATTCATACATAATGAATGACCTTTCCAATGCTCTAGAAAATCTTCAATGTCTTTTCAGGAGATCGTCAAATCAAACACACCGATCTATTATCATGAGCAACCACTGGAAGGGTGTTCAGTTTCTTGAACTCCGATATCTCACCATCAGTCACAGCCTCTCCTGAGCAGACCATAAATTAAAGCTGGCTTCCAAAGCCAGCTGCAGACTGGGTGTACTTCTTTGTGCTAACTCCTTCCATGCTAAATCTGAACTTACAGCCTACAAGGCCTTTGTCCATAGCTCGATGGAATCATTGCTCACCCCCCAATGGACTGATGCCCCTGCTTCACACCAGTCTCTCCTCGATGCTGTGCAATCCATTTCTCTTTTTTTATATGCAGAGTCAAGGCTCGTGGAAGAGCTGGAACACTGAATGGATCAGCACACAATGACCAGAACAAAAGGAACAGCAGAGAGAGAGGGGGGGGGGACAAAGGTCAGGGTTGAAGGACAAAATAGAGGGAGACTTGGACAAATAATGAGGGAGTAATGAGGGGTAGGGAAGGATGCATGGGGTGGACAAGATGAATACAGAAGCAAATTCTCAGAAAGAAAAAACTGGAAATTTGGAACGAGGTAGGCTTGGGGTTGTGGGGTAGGGGGGGTGGTTATCAAGGATAAGATCTTGGCTTTGGATGAGGGATGATCTGAGATTGTGGTGAACAGCTGTCTTAAGTACCTGGAGGAAAGAACAAGATTACAGAGAAAGTGAAAATTGGTTCCACAGGTGGAGAAAAAAAGAGCAAATGAGTGGAAGTGAGCAGTGGTTCTGGATTTTGTGAGTTTTACCAAAAGGGGGTTGACGGTGGATCGTGTGTGAGCTGCAGAAACATGGAGTGGTGGTGGGAACAAAGCATAGCAAGAGCAGAGGGTGCAAGACCAGTAATGAGGATGTAGAACACAGAAAGACCACCGACCTGTCTGTGATGGGAAAGTGATAGGCCAAGAGACTCAGCTTCAACACGGGAGATTACAATGGTATCGAAGGCCTTGGTTTCCATGACGTCAAGCTGAGCAAGATGTGAGGCAGGGGTGCAAGCCCAGAGGGGACAGCAGTACTCCTCAAGCTGTGGATGAAGTCCTTGCAAGTGGATAGGAGTTCAAGGGTGCCAAGGAAGGACTTTGTACGACGAAGGATGCCCAGTCGGAAGCTGGCTTTGAAGGCCAACTTAGATATGTGATTTTCCCAAGAAAGATCATGGTTGATAGTGAGACCCAGGAGTTTGAATGACCGAACTTCCTCAAGATGAATGTTAAGAAGGTAGACAGGAAGGTTTGCCATACGGTTCTTTCGGAGAGAGAGACAGTGAGAGTGTGAGATTTGTCAGCATTGAAATACATATTCCAAGTGTTTGACCAGCTTGTGATTTTGTCAAGGTCTGAAGAGCATGAATAGGTTGTTGTCCATGCCTGTCTGAAGGATGAGTAGAGCAGATGTCATGGTAGAGTGTGGAGTCATCAGCAAATCAATAAAGGGAATTTTACACAGAGTCAGAAAGATAATTTATGAAGATTAGGAATAGGACTGGACCTAGAACACTGTCTTGGGGTACTCCAGCCATGACAGGGAGAGGAGATGAAAGGATTCCGTTGAGTGTCACATGTTGGCAACTAGAGTAGAGGAAGTCAATTAGCCATGTGTGGAGTAGCCCTTGGATTCCATAGGCATATAGTTTGGAGAGTAAGGCGGGATGCCAGACTGTATTGAAAGCTCAATATATGTCCAGAGAGACAGCCCTGATCTCAAATCTGACATTGTGTGCTGCCATCCATTTTTGAGAGAGTAGGAGCAGCATGTCCAAGGTGGAGTGACATGGTCAGCATCCAAATTGGTGATCTGAGATGAGACCGTTGGACAAAACGAATGGTGTTGATGGATTCCATGACCTTGCTGATGATTGGAAGTAAGCTGATACATCTGTAGTTAAGTGGAAGAGTTTTTGCACCTTTTTGTGTGATGCAATTGGTCGACTTCCAAGCAGATGGAAGATGACCGATGGTGAATGACAGGGTGAAAAGAGCAGAAAGAGGATGTGCAAGAGCAGCAGAGCAGGTGTTTAAGACATGTGATCTTATGCCCTCCTGTCCAGTTGCAGAATCAGAGTTGAGGCTTGACAGGAACTTCTCCACCTTCTCAGGTGAAAAAGGCACAGAGCAGTTGGGTATGACAGGGAAAGGTGGGTACAGAGAGCAATGGGTTAGCGATATAAGATTTGGAAGCAAAGACAGAATTGAGGCATTTAGCCTTCTCATGAATGGAGTCAGCTGTGGTGCCATTTGAAGTGAGGGAAGGGATGGAAGGGGAGCATACACCAGAGATTAGACTTAACAAGGCACCATCTGGTTTTAAAGGAGGGAGACAAGTTTGAGAGTTCAATCTTGAGGTTGGGCTGATATTTTCTGGCTTTGCTGAGAATGGACACACACTTGTGAGCTTTGTGGGATGAGCTGAGATTACCTTCAGTTGAGTTTACATTCCAGGAAGAGAAGGCAAGTTGTTTTAGAGCAACTGCCTCACCACAGGATTCAGTGTACCATTGGTAGGGAGAAGGGTAGGATAATGGAAGATGAGAATGGGGTGAATCTGTGTGTGTGTGTGAGAGAGAGAGAGAGAGAGAGAGAGAGAGAGAGAGAGAGAGAGAGAGAGAGAGAGAGAGAGAGAGAGAGAGAGAGAGAGAGATATATATATATTCCTGTGGAAGAATTTCCAAGCTGAATTAATATCAGGGGCAGGAGATAAAAGAGTGGGAAGTGGGAAGTGGGTGGCGGAAAAAGGTGACATGAAATGGAGGAATGCTGACTCCAAATTCCCAAATTGGGCAAACAAACATAAACATCATGCAATGGGAGGTAAAAAATTTTGTTGAAGGCATGGAGAAAGGTGGTGCTGTAGGTGCTGGAGGAGCATTTGTGGACCAAGCGGTTAGTTGACAGAAAGTTTTGGAAAATAATCTTTGTTAAGAATAAGTAGAGTAAGAAGAAGAAGAAGCAGCAATATAGATTGTGGTGAAGAAGAAGAGCACATGGCGTACTCCTAATGGGGAAGTAAAGAAGGTTTTTTTTAACCGAACGGGACCTCTGACTTTTGATCTCTTGACCCTATAATCAATCAGTTCATCTTTGCATCATTATACATAATTGTAACAAGTTTGACTTAGATCCCTTCAGCTGTTGTTAAGTTATCGCTGTAATGAAAACGTATCACGGATGGACGGACAGACACAAAAACCCAAAAACATAACGAATCCAGTTTTGAAACCTTAGCTTCAATGATGTCGAAGTGGAAGATGGAGATTCGACCAGCACGTGGAAAAATCCCCAAACTGGAAGTCCAGCCAGTCCTCATTTAATGTTGTAGTTATGTTCTTGAAATGTGTCACTTTCACTGAAACGACTTTAAGCAAGTCCAATTTCCCCATAACAATCAATGTAAATAGGGGGAGGGGGGGGAAGGATTAGGTTCGAGGGAAAATTTTTATCATCAGGCAAAAGACATGATTCAAATATAGAGTATAAGTTTTCAATAATTTTAAACAAACAATTAAATTTCATCATCTCCAGTTGCTTTTTTTTATCATCTTTTGTTGCTTCAAATCTTCATTCGTTAGCTCTTCTCCGTGTGATTGCAGAGGTTGTGTGACGTCGGGTTCCTCCACCTCATCAAATCCCACTTTATTGGCCAAGCCGAGGATAACTTTCTCCATCGCAGGGAAAAACATCTTTAAATCCTTACAGGTCATTGACACATTCAGGCCACAACTTCCTTCACACACCATTCATACACACCTGAGTAACTTCAGCCCAGAACCAACCATGGTATCAATGCACAGCACAGTGTATAGATACACACAAGGCTAATACTATACATACTCTGGGTGGGGTTCGACACCGGTATTTACGGTATGATTTATGTATCTTTATTAAAACCTACGAAAACCATTTGTTTTGTACAAAATTAGAGGTAAAACGACTTTATAACGGAACGGTCAACGACTTTAAACGAGTACATTCTCAATACATCAGCGACTTAATAATGAAACAATGTTAACTGGGACGATGTTAAACGAGGACTTACTGTGCTAAAGTCATTTTCTTCCACAACAAGGAAGCAGAAGCACAGGGCCTGCTGCTCTCTCTCTCTCTCTCTCTCTCTCTCCCCACACACAAGTTTCTGGCTTTTCTGTTTTCTACCACCCCTGCCTTCCAGTCTTGCTCCCTCTGCTCTTTCATTCTTTATTACCCATCATATCTTTATTCTCATTCCTCCTCCACTTACCAATCCCATGTCATTTCATGTTGTTTTCTTCCCTCTTCTCTATCCTCTGCACCTTCATTCATTTCTTTGTTGTATCCTTGTTATCCTCCTGCCTACCATCAATGCAATACGTTCAACCCTTTCTCACTTCCAGGATCATAGATTTCGTCCACAAAAAGTGGTCATTTCACGAAAGACTTCTGAAGATGTAGCAACAGGATTTAAATGAAGCAACATTGATGTGAAACAATTGAACAATCGAACTTTAAAATGACTGAATCCATCGATCTGATTGTTATCTTCAGCTTCACTTGGTATTGTATGAAAAAAATGAAATTAGATGCAATTTCAGCTTGAAGACGATAAGTGCTATTGATCTGAGAAAATCCTTGCTACGTTTGAGAGCTTTGCTGTTTGGTGGTGGAAAATGGTGTTTGTAATTACAACACTAATGTAATATAATGCAATGTGAAGTGATATTGCATAATGAACACATCAATTAATTTGCTTAATTTAAATTTCAACTTCAGCTTCGCTTCAAATGCAAGAAAATTGAGTCAATGGAAAAAGCCATTTGGCCCATCATGCTTGTGCCATATCTAAACCCAATTATTTTCCTCCACCAAACTACTTATCCTTATTCTGCTAAACCCTAGTCTTACAAATTATTTCATATACCTTGAGTCAGTAAGTGGTTGCTGCTTGTGATTCTATGACCATATATTATGAAGTGTTCCGAAGCAGAGCCACAAAATTTTATTTTGGGAAATATGGATTGTATATACGAGCTTCACTGACGTGAATACTGAGAGGGTGCTGGGGAAAAAAGAGGGGGGGGTAGAGGGATGGGGAGAGAGAGAATGGAGAGCGAGGAGCTGGAGGAGGAAAGAGAGAGTGGAGGGAGGGGGAGCGAGGAGAGGTGGGGAGCAAAGAGGGAGGGAGAGTAAGGAGGGGTGGGAGAAGGGAAAGCAGCAAGAGGTGAAAGGAAGGAAGGCAGTCATGTGGTGGAGCGTTAATTACGATTCATACCATCTCATCAAAATGCTTCCGCATAGAATAACAGTGAAGATGGAAACAAAATAATGTCTGAAGTCCATTTTCTGCTGGTCATACTATAAATACCACCCATAGACAAACACCGCCTGGACACGTCCAGAGACAAACTCCCGTCCGGACATAAACACCACCCGGACACTTTTGGAGCCAACCTGTCCGGAGACAAACACCGCATGGACACGTCTCCAGACAAACTCCTGCCCAGACATAAACACCGCCCGGACACGTCCAGAGAAAAACTCCTGCCCAGACATAAACACCACCCGGACGCATCTGGAGACAAACTCCTGCTCAGACATAAACACTGCTCAGATGCATCCGGAAACCAAACTGTCCAGAGACAACCACTTCCCGGATGCGTTCAGAGACAACCATCACCCGAACGCGTCCGAAGACAAACACCACCCGGACGTGCCTGGAGAGAGATATATGTTGGAGGGTGCTGTTCTGTATTAGGTGGTTGCGGAGCGAGGATGGGACAGACAGAGAGAGAGGAGGGAGAGAGTGAGAGAGGGGGGAGAGAGTGAGTGAGAGAGAGAGAGAGAGAGAGAGAGAGAGAGAGAGAGAGAGAGAGAGAGAGAGAGAGAGAGAGAGAGAGAGAGAGAGAGAGAGAGAGAGAGAGAGAGAGAGAGAGAGAGAGAGAGAGAGAGAGAGGTGGGGAGAGGAGAGTTAGCAGAGAGAAAATGTTATGCTTTGTGAACAACACACACACACACACACACACACACACACACACACACACACACACACACACACACACACACACACACACACACACACACACACACACACACAGTATTAGTGCTTGGCCGATATGAGCGATTCTTCATAAATCGTCAGATTGCAGTCGGTGTGATTACCTACTTCAGTACGTACTGTATACAACCCAAAAACCTTGAGTATCTTTCACCCTTGTTTTGGGGGAATTTCAATAAACAAATTATAAAAACAACTTTGCATTGTAGACGTTTCAGGGAGATCTGCAGAAACATCAATCTTTATAAACATCTGCCAATTGTCATGTAATGGGTGGAAAAAAATTTGGACCTGTAATTTAAAAAAAACATGTTAATATGGCAAAGGGCTTGGAAATCGGGTGTTATCAAATATATTTTACTTTAAAACTCACAAGGAGAAACCAAATAACCATCGAAAAATAATCTACCTCCACCTTGTAGCAACTACTGATCATTCTTCCTGATTGGGACACGAATTGTACCGCTACCGACTGTAGTGCGCTCACCAAGTGGCTGAAGCACTCAAGCCAGCACTCCAATTAAATGGTTGATAAGAAATGGCTGGCGAGGCTGTGGCTGCATACCATATAGGATCCCTTTAACTTTAAAGCTGGTCTTCACTGCACACGCAGCAGCTTATGAAATAAAATGAATTCATTCAAATAATGACTTCATCTACAAAAGAGTTGCTGTTTCATGGACAACAACCCTGTAGACATCGCAAAGTTCAATCGCCCATGAAATAAACATTGCAGGTAATCCGCCACGTTGCCTGCTCATCTGTGCACATGTCACGTGGTACATCGTTCACGGTCTGCGCAAACGTTATAACTTTATTTTAAAACGTCCATTTATCACCAGATTTGCTTTGATTACCTGTAGAGCACCTCGCGAAACCTACAAAAATATAGACACAGATCTGGCAAATGCTCTCGCCAAGCAGTCCCTCTGGGGGACAGGGAGTGATGTCTGTCAGTGAATGCAATAAATCATACAACTCAATGAAGCTGGTTAATTTTGGCACATTCCGAACTCTTCTTTTCACTCAATATAATTCTCCAAACAGGAGAAAAAGAAAAGTTTAATGCTTTGGAAAATTCACATTATCTTGTGTGGATGTGGAGAAGGAGGGACCATAGTCTTGTTTGCTAAAAGTAAATAGGTATATAGGCTTAGTTGTAAGACTAGGTTTTTAAATATTATCAGATTTTGACATTTATTTAGTCAGGACGATATTCGATCCTCAAAACCAAAATCATATTTCGATGATAAACTTTAATTAGTCAGTGAGAGCAGATCATGGAAAATAACATCACATAATGCATGAAATCGCTCCAAGCTCCTAATTTGAAAACTACAGCACTTACAAAAGCGATATACCCAGCAATTCCGAGTTATGATGAGCAGGCATTCGATAATGAGTGAGGAAAATGAAAAAATAACTTTATCATGAATAAATTGTTGCGGCCTCTCCCAAGTCAAGACATGGTTGAGCAGGCCAAAAAACATGGTGGTTTCAGACCCCAGCGCACGCCTTAAGACCCCATAAAGAGCGGTGGCCGAGGATGCGCTTGATAAAGGATATAATGAAATAAGGCTGTTAATTATGTTCAAAAGGGCTGTTTTAATTATCCCAAACAATCAATTTTCAGTCATGCACTTCCTTGGAGTTTTCTTTACCTGCATGCAAAGTTTAGGTTTAATGGTTTTGGAGTTATGGAAGAGACACAGTGACACACACTAGTATAGACTAGTAATTTAATACAACCTGTCACTTCACTGAAGGAAATATTAAGTAGGAGGAGAAAGAGGGAGTGGAGGGATAGAGAGAGAGAGAGAGAGAGAGAGAGAGAGAGAGAGAGAGAGAGAGAGAGAGAGAGAGAGAGAGAGAGAGAGAGAGAGAGAGAGAGAGAAAGAGAGAGAGAGAGAGAGAGAGAGAGAGAGAGAGAGAGAGAGAGAGAGAGAGAGAGAGAGAGAGAGAGAGAGAGAGAGAGAAAGTGGTGAGAGAGGGGAGGCGTGAGAGGAAGGTGAGCTCGGAGGCATGAGAAAGGGGGTCTAGGAAGAGGGGGGAGAGCGAGGAAAGGGGGTTTGTGAGGAGGTAAGCATGAGGAGAGTGGGTCTCAACTTGCGTTTGGTAGTGGGACTTGTGGAGAAGGGGGGTGGGGGGGGGAGGAGTGCAGGATTGAACAAAATGAGGTATGTTAAAACAGCACGTTAATGCAGCATGCGTAGACTGCTGAGAGATGTCCATGTCGGTGGATAGGGGAAGGGGTTTGGAAGGAGGTAAGCATGAGGCGAGTTGGAGGGAAGGCAGTGTGAGGGGAAGAGAATGTGGTGTGAGGGGAAGGCAAAGGAAGATAACATGAGGGGAGGGGAAGTGAAGGCAGCATGAGGGGCAGAGCAGGGAATTGTGATAAAATGTGCCCAAACAGCAGCATTTTCTTTTTAACTGCTGGGTTTATATAAAACCGGGGTAAAGGGGGGGGCGGTGGGGAGCATTTAAAACTCACACTATCTACCTGGAAAAGGCCTGCCTGTATGCATGCATGTATGCCCACACAAGCAGCGACCTTTGCACCCCCGGGTCGGCTCACTCCAAATCTGATTTATACATGCTACAGTTTCCTCAAAAGACAGGGGTGGGGAGAGAGAGGGGGGAGAGGGTGGGAGAGAGAGAGAGGGAGAGGGGTCAG
Organism: Eptatretus burgeri; assembly: GCF_056783735.1. Lineage (NCBI taxonomy): Eukaryota > Metazoa > Chordata > Myxini > Myxiniformes > Myxinidae > Eptatretus > Eptatretus burgeri. The sequence continues at coordinate 2,960,587 of NC_140973.1, forward strand.
AGGGAGGGATAGGAGTGGGATTCAGTGTGAGAGAGGCAGAGGTGTGAGAGAGACAGAGGTGTGAAAGAAGGAGTGGGGAGTAAGAAAGAGGAGAGGGAAGAGTGCAGAGGGGGAGAGAGATGAGGGAAGAGTGCAGAGGGGGAGAGGAGAGTGGGGGGATTCCAGCAGATGTGATGTCCAGTTTAACATCAATCTGAGAGACGACACACACATTGATGAATGATCCTGCCTGTGAAACACCGGGATGACAGTTTATAGCTGGGTCGGGATTCAAACCCAGGCTAGACAGTTTAAAGTGAGCGTGTGTACCTCTCAGTTATCCTGCCATAATGTGGTGATTCATTGCTTTGTAATTGAAAACATTTTTTACTCATTGTAATCATCAAAAAAACCCCGAAGTTTTGCAAGAAATGCCTTCCATGTTTCAAAAAGATCCATAACAGTTTGGTCTGCACCCTGCAGATGGAGGCTGAGTTTGCTTGGATGTGCGGTGATGTCAGTTAGAAACAGTCGTTGCTCGATCCATTTGTCATCAACCAGTTTTGTGTAGTTTTGACCTTTTTCTGACAAAAAGATCTTGATTACATCAAGACAGTCCACAAAGTGTGCCAAAACCTTCCCAGGGCTCAGTCAATGGACATTTTTTGTGAAGTGTAATGTCCTTGTATGGACTGTGCATCTCCTCAAGCAGAACTTAAAACTGCTTGTGCATCAAGGCAGATCGAGCAACAAAAAAATTCACGATCCTCACCATTGCAGTCATCACATCCTTCAGCTCTTGGCACAAAGATGTTCTTGATGAATAATACAATGAAGATTTATCATCGGGTGGACAATTTGACCCTCAATGATCTTTACAAATCCCTTCTGTTTTCCGACCATAGCAGGGGCACCGTCTGTTGTCACAGAATTTTTTTTCTTCTGATGTCTTGGTTTCCACAGCGTGAAGCCGAGAAAGGTGAGGGGCAGGAGCACCAGTCCAGAGGGGAGCGCAGTACTCCATTGATGTCAATTCCTCTTTCCTCAAAATGATTTACAAATGTCTTCACCACATCTTCCCCTGTTGTTATGCCATGCATGAGTTTTAGGCAGCATACCTCTTCTCAAACTTCGTCTTAGCGACAGTGTCTCAAAACAGCTGCTAATCGCAATAAGTCATTTATATCCACACTAAATCATCAAGCACAACACGAAATACCACTGCATCTTTTAACGTCGCCATCTGTTGTTTGATAACGGTTTCTGCCATTTCACTAATGCGTCTCTCCACTGATCTGGCAGACACAGGTACGTCTTTCATTCTGGAGATGATTGTATCTTCATTGGGCAAACCATTGAACAAAACATCTGAACAACGGAAAAAAGCCTCTTTTATATATTCCTCATCTGTAAATGGCTTTCCATGTTTTGCAACTTCCCTCTGTGGCTTCATTTTTACTGACACAGACATCAGTAAAGACACTGCTTTGCTTTCCGTACCTCGCGATGACGCATTTGATTGACTCCGCCTTGTCCGCCTCATCCTTGAAGTGTTTCTCATGCTTTGTCTGAAAATGTTGTCGGATACTTGATGTGCGGCAAACAATGCTCTCACAACATAGAATACAAACAGCACGGTCTTTTTGTTCAACAAATCCGTGTTCCTCTCTCCACCAAGAGAGCTGAAATGAGCGAACATCTACCTTTTCTTTCTTACAAACCGCCATTTTGTCCAAAAAAAAAGACGTGATCAGTGACACCTATCGTGAGATTTCTTGCGAATCAAGATTGGCTGACCCCACTATACGTAATCTATCTAGTAAATAAACCAATTGAATTGTTTTTCTCTCTCTCCATCAAATAGCTTTCATTGGGGAGCGTACTTTAGATTCTAAGTTATGCTCCCCAATGAAAGCTCTTGTTTTTTTTATTTTATTATACAGATTGACAAAGCAGTCAACCATAGTTTTTATAGAGTGTTTTTTTTTTCCAACTTAGTTTATTCGCCGTTAATTAAACATTTATTGTGCGTGCCACTCAAAGCACACGTGCCATACGTTGCTGACCCTTCACCTACGCCCTAGGGTCTGTGTCAGTAAGTCGCAGGCAATGGCGCAATTGTGTTTGTGTACACAAAGTATCAGAAGCAAGCACTCTGCCAATGCAGCGATCCCGCCATCCCTACGCTATCATGCCCAGACAGCAAAGAATGCAACTACGATGCTTTCCAATAAATATGTAGAAATGAGGTGATGGCAGAGGAATCAATTACTTGTCCAAGCAAGTACTGTAATGCACTTGGAACAACCACAAAGAAATTCAGTTTCTCCCACGTCACCATTTCATGCATGTTCTGATTCTAATATTGCAGTGGCACTCCAAGGGATGAATATCTCCAGGCTTTGGCCTTGCCTATATCAAAAAACAGCACCTAATATGACCTTTGAACAAGGCCGACCAAGGACAAAATCATGAAAAATATGCAAAAATCTTCTTCACAGTAATTTTTTTCTCCCCCCCCCCCACCACCCCTCAAGGATTTTTCAGCCACGAGATTAAAAATTGACGATGTAGCATTCTTACCTCAATATGATGTGGTTTCAGCTTTTCTTGGATATTTATACTCTATTGCCGCAGACATATGGTCACCACTCACGAGGACAAATGACCGGAGCACCTTTACAAGGTCACACAATGCGGCTGCATCGGAAGAGTTTCTCTTTGTCTCCTGCAGTGATTTCTGCAGCGAATAAATTCCAGATGTATTTGGCAATTTTTGCTTTTTTGGGGGGAAGTTTACAACAAAACATCCAATGAAATAGTATTTATGAAGGGAATTGGTTTTGAAGTTGAGAAATAAAAATGTTTTGAAGTAGCACATTTGGCATACTACACCTGTGCCCCAGCACCTCCACATATTTGTGGTGGTGGAAATTGCACCACAAACAACACACAAATAATTTGGTGAAAGTAATGGTACATTGATGGCCTATTCTTTTTGAAAGACTGCTTGGTCTCTTTAATGTCCAAAACCGAGATGCAGATAGAACTGCCAGCTTTGCAACCACCTTTGTCAGACGGCATACCCCAAGGTGCAGCGTTCCCTGCTGGCATTGCAACAGGATGGCAGTTGTTTTTAAAGAGTGACACCATCAGAGACGGAACTCATGCAAGACCGTTCAATGGCGAAGGACACTGAAGTACTGATGAACAGATGAAAGTAACTCAGACCAACTTTCTTACAGTTGATGAACAGATTGCACAAGCAATGTATGAGATTAATATGACCACAATGTCGGAAGTATGAATAAAACGTAATTGCCTTTCATGGATCTGCCACGACAGAGATGGCTCAAGAGAAATTTATTGAACAAGGGACCCAGAAAATATCCCCTGGGAGTCGTTAAGATCTCATTATCAATCTCTATCTTTGGCAAATACAGACTGAACTGCTGTTTGTCCTCTGCCACCTGGCTTCTTGGCATCACTGCAGGAAGAATGGTCATTGAAGTTGTATAATGCATCTATTTGTTTGTCGCTGTGCAGATGGAGCGACAAATTGATGGATAGAATGTGAAACTGACACGTATAAATGGGAAGACACCATGGGCGAAAAGGGATGGGGAAGCGGGGGAAATGTGAGCTGGTAAATGATTGGTGAGCTGATGAAAAGCCAAGAAAGGGCATGAGATGTGAGATGAAGAAGTGAAGTGAGATGGATACACATAGAAGGACAGAGGGACAGACACTGCATCATCACTCGTGTTTTTACATCACTGGGGGGTTTTGACCTTTCATACTCTGAAACTTCTGAAGAGATTTTCTCTTTGCTGGAATAATTAACGAGTTACTACCTAGCAAAGGTAATCATGTTAACTGGTCAATGATGGTTTTAAAAGTGACAATAATTCATCAGCAGTTGTTACCCCCGCACAACGAAGTGAAAAGCTGGGTTAAGCAATTGGTTCACTTCTCTCTGTCTGTCTACAAACGTCAGTTTATGATCGAGGAACAACGAATTTCAATTGAATGTTTTATTTTGAACATGAATTGGAAAACGAACCAGTCGTTTCGAAATACTTTGGCTCTGAATATGGCCCGATCAGACATGCGTAGAGAGGAGTGAGATTTTTGTATTTTTTTTTTTACTCTGCCTGTTTGGCAGTCAAACAAAATGGAAAATCATTCAAAACGGAAACTTACTGTTTTTAAGGACGTCATAAAGGACACAAACAACAGGCACGAAGAACTAAAGTAATGTGTTTACTCCCTCCCAAAAAAAACTTCTACAAACTTTTAAAATCTTTATTTTATTTCAATTTAATTATAAACTTGAACACTGCAGAACAAAAATCGTCTTTTTGTCAATTTCAAAACAGTTCCGTTTAGCAGTTCTTGGGTCAAAATGTGAAAGGTCAAAGTTATGGAGACTATAAATATCCCTTATTAGTCCTGCCCCAGTGAGTCATGCACAAGACCCCAGATTTAATTAAAACCGCTTCCCACCTTCATTAAAACGTCATGTCCAGACAGTGAGTTCGTGAAAGACTCGGTTTTTAACCATTTTTACCAATTGAGCTTTTGTCATCAAATTTTCAACAAACCTTTATTATGAGAATATGGAGAACACATATTTATAAAATGTATAATTTTAACTGCTGTTGTCATCAAGTTTAGTTTGAGTACAAAGCGGACGCGGCCGGGTTTTGCATTTGAGATGCGAGTTAGGTTATTTCTCCGAAATAAGCACATGGAGTGGGTCCCGGTGTCTGGCCGTCCATCCATTAACATTTGACTAAAACATCTCTTGCAAACTTCCTGACAGATATGGACCAAATTTGGTACACTAACACAGCAAGGTCTCATAGTGTTGTGCCCCCCATCCGGATGCACCCACTGGAAAGAGGGTAAAAGTGGGGTTTTCCCCAAATATTGGTATTTTATTCAAAATTTTTCTTCTCAGAAACCACCAAACAGATCCACACCAAACTTGTCACAAGGCATCGGGACCATGCCGTCACGTCAAGTTGTGCTCCTCATGGTCGTAACCCCCATGGAAAGGGGACCACGGACCCCTCCCCGAATCCCTCATTTTCATTAAGACATCTCCTCACAAACTACCTGATCAATATGGACCAAATTTGTTATGAGACACGAGAACAGTAAGGTCTCATGAGGTTGTGCTCTCCACACATATCTGCCCCTAGAAGAGGCTGAAAAGGGGGTTTTTCCTCGAAATCAGGTAATTTATTTTAAAATCTTCGCAGAAACTGATGGCCAGATGCAGACCAAACTCTTTATGAAACATAAGGACCATGCAAGTTGATGTAGGTTGTGGTCCCCATGATACCATGACTGGTCCCCATACCACCACAGGGAGGGGGGCAATGGCCCCTTCCTCCTAATTTTCACCCCAAATGTTGGGAAAATAACCATCAGTCCCCCATGGGACGATTTTTTTTATTTTTAACGATTTGGTTAAATTCGCAACATTGACGTAATACAAGGCAATTTTATTTCACTCTCACTAAGTTTATTTTGACATTGCCGCTGTTTTAATATATGTATGTATATATATATATATATATATATATATATATATATATATATATATATATATATATATATATATATATATATATATATATATATATATATATATATATTGTTACGAATTTCGGTCTGCCCGGCGTGCAATCGGCCACGTAACTCAAATCGCGACCGCGTCGCCCAGCGGAATGGACAATTCAGTCGTGACCCTCCTTGGAACTACCGCCAGGAGCTAGTCACGGGTGGGTTTTTCGACCCCACCGCAATCGTGCCAATCGGCCACCCGCGCAGGATAGGGTTGTTCGCCAAACTCGACCTACCTAAGTACCTGCGCGGGTAGTTAACCGGGCAATCGTACCTCGCCGCTGGCCGGCCTAGGACACGAACTGCTTAAGCGGTCCGTTCCGTGCTTCAGTGATAACCGAGCGGTGTTATCGCCGGCCCCGACGGACGTGATTATTTACCGGGTGCTTACACCCTTCTACCAATTTCTTCCGTGATGCAAGATGGAACTTTCAAACAAGGGAAAGGACGCAACGAAATGGGGAACAGTTCGACAAGCACATTTATTGCACACGGATACATTTATTATACAAGCATATATACAGTCAGGAATGCAAAACACAAACATGCACATACAGAACAAAAGCAAAGCAAAAGGTGCGACAACCGTCTATAAGCAATTATGTACAGTCACTTATATGGTTTTACTTACGGGACTCGGTGCCACAACACGCATTCAAAGAAAAAGCAAGAAAAGACCCCCTCATAGACAAGGGAGTCAGACTGGGCCTGTGGGCCTAATACACGTGGAACCTGGATGAGCGGCCAGGTCCACGAGACCGAAGGATCTTACCCACGCCCTCGTGGTGCGATGGCGGGCAAGCCGCGATGTCAGCGTAGCTGCGCCTGGCTTCGTGCCCCTGGCGTGGTTGGTGAGCTCTCTCCGGCGCTCCCCGTCTGCCTTTCCCGTCGGCTTCGAGCTCCGTCTCCCGACTTGACTGCCCCGTCTCCCGATTTTCCAGACTGCTGACACCGACACACTGCAGACTTGACTGCCCCATCTCCCGCTTCTCCAGACTGCCACTCCACAGACTCCAGACTTGGCTGCCGTGACCGACACACTTGACTGCCGCCACTCCACTGCTCCCACTGCTCCAGACCCGACTTGACTGCCGACGCTCCACTGCTGCTGCCACTCCACTGCTCCCAATTGACTTTCACTTGACTGCCACTTGACTGCCCCGCCGACACTGCACTCGACTTGACTGCCCCGCCGACACTGCACTCAACTTGACTGCCCGGTCTCCCGATTCTCCAGACTGCCGACACCGACACACTGCAGACTTGACTGCCTGTCTCCCGCTTCTCCAGACTGCCACTCCACCGACTCCAGACTTGGCTGCCGCGACCGACACACTTGACTGCCGATGTACTGCTGCTGCCACTACACTGCTCCCACTTGACTTTCGTGACCGACACACTTGACTCCCGATGCACTGCTGCTGCCACTCCACTGCTCCCACTTGACTTCCGCGAGCTGCGCCATGCTCGCGCTTATATAGGCCAGGGGAGGGGCGTATATGCAAATTTCTGGATCACAGCGGGTTCGGAGGCGGGGCCACACCACTCGATGCTCAGCCATTGGGCGGATGAAAAGGGGGCGTGAAGCATTCCTGATCCGCTTTTCGAGGCGAAAGGAACGCATTCACAACCCATGGTACGACGTGTGGTAGAAAGGCGGAGGTGGTGGGAGTTTGCTGTGGTGGTTTGGGAAGGGTGTTGGTGGTGGCGATTTGGGTGCTGGCGGGCATCGTTTGAGAATGGCGGTGAAGCGATGTTTGCAGGGTGGAGTTGTGGAGGTAAAGAGGCGAAGGTGGTGGTGTTTGAGTTGTAGTTGTTTGGGAATGATGTTGGTTGTGGCGATTTGGTTGTTGGGGGACGATTGGTCCAAAATAACGATAGAGAAAAGAAAAACGGCAAACTCAAAGGATCGCAGCCCTCTGAACAACGGTGGGGAAATCTAACTACACAATTACTTATCGTCATAACTGATCTAAGGTCCTTTATGGTGGTCTGCGAATTTCCACAGCCGTAACAATATACATATATATATATATATATATATATATATATATATATATATATATATATATATATATATATATATATATATATATATATATTTTTTTTTTCCCCCAGTGTTTTAAATCTAGGCTTGGTGTTGGCTTTATGGTTCGGGTGATGGGCTTGGGATACTGGCACCCTTAGTTCAAATCCCCCTTGGTTGTTGAATTAATACCAGGCGGGGTTGACTCTGCCTGTCATCCTTCTGAGGTTGGCAAAATGAGTACCAGCTTGCTGGTATCCTGTGTCGGAGTGGTGGCCTGTCCAGAATTGTGCCCAATAGCCAAAGAGACTGCTTCAGCAGCACCAATGCTCTGCACAGACTATGATCCTGATGGATGGATGGCTTTTAAATCTCTTTGGATTTAGTTGCAATGAAAAAGCCAGTGTTTCAGCTTTGATGTCGGCTCCAGTCTCCGACTATAACTTTTAAAGGCCTCACTTATTCTCACCTCTTTGTGGGGTCGGCTCGGGAAAGTTTTTGTCCCAAGTCTTTCACGAACATGTTGTCTTGGGACGACGTTCGAATGGAGGTGAAATTTGTTCAACGTTCAAGATTCCAGTAATACGTGTTCAACATGCCTGCTTTCTCATTCATTCATTCATTCATCTTTCATTCACACTTTGCTAAACTTTCTTTCCTCATGTCCCTTTCATTTTACTCATTTTTTAAAACCCTGCCTTAATACCTTTACCTCGTTCTTTCTTATTTATCTAAACAAAGCCAAAAAATAAAAGTCATTCATAATTTACCCTCATTCTTTTTCATTTATAAAGTGATTCAGTCCCAAACGATTTATTTCCTCATCTCCAATTTTCTTCCCCCTCCCTTTTCTCCCGGTCTATACAAATGTTTTAAATGATAAATTATATTATATTTAAACTTCCCACATTCCAACTTTTCTCAAATATTGCTTACTCTTCTTCCCTTCTTCTCTGTTTCACTCCAGGAGAGTGAGAAAACCCATTCTCCATCCCATTCATACAGTCCTGTCATGGAGTCCTAAATCATCCTTCCCATAACCCCAATCATAGTTTGTGTTTGTCTTTTTGCCCTTCGAATGATCCAACCATATTCGTTTTGTAATGAGTGCTGGATTATGAAGTTAAACCCCTTCACAGCAGTACCTCACCCTAACATTATTTCCTTCCTGCCCAGCCCTCCAGTTTTCCACTCACCCCATTCCTCCCTTCTCCCTCCTCACCCTATCTTCTCCCATCTCCCACCCTCCCATGTTACTTCTCACCCCACCCCCTTCTAGGTTCCCCCCTTGCCTCACCCTACATCCCTCCCCCACCCCTTTCCATGTTCGCACCACACCAACAGCACCTCCTCCCATGTCTCTCTCTAACTGTATTAACCTCCAACACTTGGGGCCTCCACCCCAATCTGACAGATCTTTCAACTCGGGTTGCTGCTGATGAACCAAACATTATCTGCTTAACAGAATTCTTCCTCCGACAAGGTGTCCTTGATTCTCTCACGTCTCTCCCTGGCTATTGTCTCCTCTGATTCGACAGGCCTGAATCCCATCCCGACGGTGGAGTTCCAGCGCCGGTGAGACTGGCAGCTAATTCAGGCTGACTTGCAGGGATTGCAAGATGCCACCTCACTTTAGGACTGTTCTTATACATCTGCCACACCTGATATGAATGTCACCTGAGAATTCTTCCAGAGAAGCTTACTCTCTCGTGCATAGATCCATCCCCTTCTCATCTTCAGTTATTAAACCCATTCTCTCACCCACGGTACACCACATCCTGCAGTGAGGCAGCTGCTTTGAAACAAGTTGTCTTCTTTTCCTGAAAAGCAAATCCGAACAAAGGCAACCTCAGATCATTCCATAAAGGCCGTAACAAGTGCATACCTACTCGAGAGAGGCAGATAACATCTGGCCAACCTCAAGGCTAAGCTTTCAAACCCGTATCCTTCCTCAATGATCCGGTGTTGCCTTGTTAAGTCTGTTTCTGGAGTATCATCCACCATCCCTTCCTTCACTACAAATGACACCACAGTCAACTCCATTCGGGAGAAGTCTGAATGTCTCAATTATGTGTTTCCTTCCAAATGTTGTGTCCCCAAGCCCCGCTCTCTGTGCCCACCCTTCCCAGTCGTACCCAACTGTTCCTGGACCCAATGTATTTTGTACCTGAGAAGGTGAAGAAATTTCTGGCAACCCTCGACTGCATGGATCGGATGGCATCAGCTCATTTGTTCTAAAACTCTGCTCCACTGCTCTTGCACATCCTCTTTCTGCCCGTTTCACCCTATAATTTGCCCTAGGTTATCTTCCATCTGCTTGGAGGTCAGTCAATGTCACTGCATGACATAAAAAGGTGCAGAAAAAAACAGATCCCCTCAACTACAGACCTATCAGCTCACTTCCAATTGTCAGCAAGGTCATGGAATCCATCATCGCAGTTGACATGAAATTTTTTCCTTTTCTCCACCGGCCTCATTCAACACCATCATTTTGGATATGACTTGATCACTCTACCCTGGTCATGCAGCTTCTGCTCTCCAACAAACGATGGAAGCCCACAATGTCAGACATGAGGTCAGAATCATCTCTCTGGACATATCTCAAGCATTTGATATTGTGTGGTATTCCACCTTGTTCTCCAAACTCTCTGCCTATGCTTTCCAAGGCCAACTCATGGCTTGTCCCCAGGGAGTCATTAAGATCTCATTACGGCTTACCCACTTCCTCTACTATCGTAGCAACACATGGCTCTCAATGAAATCCATTCATCTCCTCTCCCTGTTAAGGCTGATGTGCTCCAAGGTAGTATCTTGGGCCTAGTCCTGTTCTTAATCTTCATCAACAATGTTTCTGACTCTCTGGAAAATGCTCTTTATCTCCTTGCTGATGACTTCACCCTCTGTCATGACATCCCACATCCCTCAGATTAGCAGGCTGCAGCCTCTTCCCATTGTGTAGACCTTGATAAGATCACGAGCTGCTCCATTACTTGGAATATTTCTTTCAATCCTGTCACTCTCACGCTCTCACTCTGTTTCTTTGGAAGGATCATCGAGTGAACCTTCCCGTATATTTACTTAGCAAAGCTCTTGAAGAAGTTCAGTCACTCAGATCTTTGGACCTCACTGTCAGCCATGATCTTTCTTGGGAAAATCACATCTCCATAAGCTGGCCTACAAAGCCAGTTGCCAACTGGGTATCCTCTGTCGTGCAAAGTCCTTTGTTGACACACCTGAATTCTTATCCATACAGTGTGTCGGTTCTGCTGAACCGAATCAGTTGATACGGCTCGGATTACAATCCTGGACTTGTCGCCACTCCGACACAGAAGTAAGGGCAGAATTTGTAATTTGTTCATGGTGCCAGCGACGTTTCGCACGCTCTTCGCGAAGGACACCGTGGGATATTTAATGTCCACCAACTAATGTCGGCAGGCGGTTCGACTGTTTAACGTCCATACAGAGAGAAGGTACACACATTGATGAATCATCCTGTCTGTGAAACACATGCATGAAAGTAGACTCGTCACCAAGTATTAAATGTTGTTTGCTTTTTAGTTATACACAATTAAATTGGAGAAGATTGTGCAAGAAACCTCCTCAAAATACATTTCAATAAGTAATGAAAGATCTCTAAATACCATAAATCTTGGAATGGGCACAAAAATGCTGTTAAACATAGCACCTCCAGTCAACCACCTCCCCCCAATCAAATTGTGCCACATGTGTTTTTTATCTAGCAAGATGGTGCAAAGATCGTACCAACTTTTAAGTTGTCTAGCCTGGGTTTATTTCACAAGTCGACTAAGTTGTCGGATTAGTGCTTCGCAGAGATGGAATTGCATCGCAACGTGTGCCGTCCCTTGGATGGACAACATTGAGCCAGATGTCCCATTTGCCAGCTAGCATTAGTTGGTGAGCGTTAAAGATCCCACAGTGCACGTCATGAAGAGTAGACGAGGTATCTCTGGTACCATGAACAAATGACAAATTCCTGCCCAAATCGTCTTCACTCGAAGGTGTTGATGAGCCGGTTCTTGATGAGCCGGTTTGTGAACGACTTGGGCAAAAAAACTTTCCCCGGTCGTGCTCACAAGAAGGTGATGATCATTGCATCATTAAAGTAGTGGCTGCTGTGCTCCACATGTTGTTCACACCATTGTGGTTGAGGTACATATACTACTTTCATATGTTTTAAAATCAATTTCTGATCTATTTTTCAGATGGTAATCATTCGATTTAACACTTGATTGTCACTGCAGCTTTTCATTTGGAGTGAAAGTAAAATTGGAGTCTATAAACATAATTGGCCTTGATGTCATGACAAGGAAAAGGACAATATTCCGGGCCAGCATCAGGTATCATGGAAACACCTGGAAAGTATTTGAAGCACTAAAGTGTGAGCTTCGGCGAAAGGTTTCGTGCTCGCTTTTTTGCTTTAACCATTCACTTTATTGACCAACATAAAATCTAATTTACTGAATCAGTGTGTGTATTGACTGCTCGTTTGGAAGGGTTTTGATAAACTGTTACATTGTTGAGGGTCACAAGCCTGGGCAAACAGAAAAATGATGATCAATAATACAAAAAAACTGGTCGTGCAGGGTGGCCTGAAAGTCGCTTTACCCCTCCCGAGTCAAGCATCCATTGTTAAACTTTTTAACATACAGGTTTTATTGTGCAGTACTTACAATCATGAATCGGTCATTGTACTACGGCTGGGAGGGAGTGGAAGGTGGGAGGCATTATCAGGTGTAAAGGGGCTTTCAGGTAACTCGTAGTTAATCAGATCTATATTCACAAATCAATCCACCACCAACCTGTATGGATTCCCAGCAGGTAAAACTTGGGAGCTTGGGTACTAGTTGGTGGTGCTTTCATTTTTCAAACACTCACAGAATTGAAATAAAGAAAAAATAAATAAATACCTCAAATAAGACGGAAAGACAACCATCAGCAATTGAAACGACAAAAACCAGGATGGAAATTGCAACTCGTACAATTGTTTATAATGTGCATGACGTTAGGATTGCCAATGAATGTTAAAGATTCCACAATATAATTGGGAACAAAAATCACACCATTGTGTGCTGGTACCGAGACTGAATCTTACATCCATTACCGAGCTGCGGCATCACTCGGCATCTCTCATGATCATTAGAGTCTGGCTGCTCCATCAGGATGTGGCGGTTGCGTGCGATGCCGAGAGTGGCTCTGTTTCTGGCCGCCACAAGGTCACTTAAACATTCACAGCAACGTTGAGTGTCCTTCAGTAAACCTGGTTTCCTTTCTCAGATTTGGTTTGTTCGGTTTAAAACTTATCTGAGCTCTCTGACTCATGAGTGGTATGTCCGTAATGAATTAGCCTATAGGTAACCCTTGTTTGAACAAACAAACAAATTTTATTTCAACATTCTTTGATCAAACCTACTTCTTGTGGTCGCTTCCAAGGGATGGTATCAGTCTCTTCTGCATAACTTGAAAGGACCAAATGATCTCTACCCACTTGTGGCAGAAGTTTGGCCCAAGACTTTCATGAATTGGCTGGCGAGGCCTGATGTTCGACTGAATGTGGCAGAAATTTAGGATTTGTTCAGGGTGTCTGTGATAACTCTCCGATTCTTCACGACAAATAATGTGGGATCTTTGTTGCACATCAGCTAACACTAGTAGACAAGACACCCGGCTTAACATCCATTTGATGAATGGTGCATTTTGTGCAACACCCTGCCTGCGAAGCACCAGTCTGACAGTTTTTTGTCGGGTTGGGAACAAAACCCAGACGAGATGGCTCAAAGGGACGTGAGCTACCTTTGCACCATCCTGTCTGACTAAGGGTTGGTATTAGTGTGTGCTCGAAATTGATTTTATAAAGCTTTTGGTCAAGGGATACCGATGAGTTGAGATTTTATGTACATTGAGGCTTGCACGTTTGAAGAAAATGGTCGTGATGGTCCCAACAAACTATGACTAAACTTATTTGTATATTATAGGACGAATATTACAAACATATGGGCAGCACCCCTGGGCACTCACCTGGTTGCGGCTGGATAAGATAAGCAGTATCTTTCACTGCCACAATACACATGCTGTCTGCGGTTCCTGGAAGAGCTATCTCGCATTGCTAATTACCAAACATGTAATGTCAGGTGCTGTCACAAGAGCATGGGAAATGCAGTTACTGACTAGTTTCGCCCTCATTCGGGCATCATCAAGGCAACATAGCAAGTTTCCATACACTTGTGTTGGTATCTCGGTAACTGCATTTGCGGTCGGTAACTATTGCTTATACACTCGTCTCTCCCTTATAAAAATACATATATACAGTATACAGTATATAATGTGTGCAATTTGTATTATATATATATATATATATATATATATATATATATATATATATATATATATTAATTTATATACATATATACATTTTATTATAATAGGAACTAACAATCTATTCAAAATGTGTGCTTTTTTCCAATTGTTCAGGCTGTGAAAGCCACAGAATGTAAGTGGCAAGATTTTGTTTGGGCTTAAGATATAGGTTTGGACTCTCCGTGGCATTGTTTTGATTTGTAAAAGTAATTTGTGAAGGTGTTTTCAGGGATTCTGCTCAAATGCAGGTGTTAACGTATCTCCTGGGGTTCAGCTGCTAAGCTATTTTTATTTTTATATCAGTGGTTTTACTTGTTATTGTGTTTTGGTGTTTAATTGGCAAGCTCTGACCCCATTGAAATGGTTGAATTACCGCAGGTGGTGTGGGCTTCAGATCTTTCTCTTCTTACTGAAAGCTCACAAGTGATGTCTGGTGCATTTGGTAACCCCTATCTACCCATAAATCAGTGATATTCTCATCACAACAGAAGCTCTTAAAAACGTCTAATTTTGCTCGATCAGAAAACCCCTTATTTTGCAATATCTCCAAATATCTGAGAACATGAAGAACTAGGCAGCAGAGAGAACCAACAAAATGCTCCGACGATGGCTGGTCTTGTGGCTGAAATGCCACTTCATTTCCTCCGCTCAACCCCTGCCTCGCCCTCCCCCTTCGACCACCATAACTCTCCTAGCACCGAGCCATCACTCAAAGATCTTTATCTGTGAAATGCCCACCGGGACACACTCGGTGCTGATTAAGAGTGACGCTCTGTGCTGGGATGTGCGCTCACTCGCCGAGTTACTGCCCCACCGCGCATCATTTGCTTCTCTGGTGAAGCCGCATGATTTACGATCACCATTTTACCTTCACATTTGCAGAACAGATGGGAGCGCCCTACATAGGGTTCCGATGGTCCATTAACGAGCTTGTACAGAGATACGTCAATTAACACGAGACTTAAATGTTGCATTTCAACTACATGCTTGAAGAAGCTATGAGGAAGGGCTCATGCTCTCGGTCACTATATGTATCCACAACCGTTAATAAATGATGTACAATTCCACGGTCTAGACCTTGAGATGATTGCTGACCAAAGCACAATTTACATACTTATGGGAATGTTTTTTTTTTTAATTTTTGAAGTGTCTCGGGCTCATTGAGGAACCTGTACATATAGCACATGTTGGAGAAGGGCACAAGGAGACACTTTTCGGTGAAACATAAGGACATTGGTTGATAATGGACAAAACGATACAATGTTCTACACGTAGGACTTCAACATGCTCGCCTGGTCTCACTCATTTGGGAATGATAAGACCAGCCAGGCCTGAGGCCTCAGCATCATGGGCAATGTGCTCAGTAGGGAATGCCAACAAGGCCAATCCAATTTTCGAACTGAATGAGGCTTGGGCATAGCACAAAACCGCTTTAACCACCTTCAGATTTTGCCTTAAATGCTTTTTCTTACACATCTAAACTGTGATCTTCAATGCCACAATTGGTTGCATTGATTTCTTTAAGGTAATCTGGAATTGTATTAGTGACATCCAAATTTATTTGGGTCACTACATGTACAAGTTAAACGGAATAAAGTCGGGACTTTTACACGATTTCTGCAAAAATGTCCTTGAACCACCATGTTTCTGGCCATATGGCGAGACTTGTCTCGGGCAAAACATATAAATAAGGTTTCCTTTTCAATGGAGATAAGTAAGGTATATGTGTACCTGTGCGTACGTGTGTGTGCACGTGTCTGCGCATGTATCTAGGACAAGGACAGAAATTAAAACACACACACACAGAGCTTATCAGATGGAATTTGATCCTGAGATCCAAACATCATGAGCAATGTGTCCAAATGGTCGAGGTTCGACTAAAAAACAACTTGGTGTTTATTTACTTATTTACTGTTGCAGCTCTTCAAGTTCCCGTCCATGCATGTCCTTTTACCCCTGGATCCCACATTCGCTCTCCATTCTGACATTCAAAGTTGATATTCCATTCAAGCGCAGAACAACAAGCAACTCGTCAACATTTCACATCTCACGCAGATTAATTTTGAACGAGATTGCATTTCACCATGATTAGCCATGTGTCCTTGAAGCGAACATGTTCGTTTGTTCTCTCCCTCTCCCTCTCCCTCTCCCTCCCTCTCTCCCTCTTCCTCTCTCCCCTCCCTCTCTCTCCCTCTCTCCCCCTCCCTCTCTCGCCCACTCTCTCTCTTCCCCCCTCTCTCTGTCTCTCTCACACCCCCCACCACCACCTCTCCCTCTCCCTCTTCCCCTCCCTCTGTCCCTCCCTCCCTCTCTCTCCCTCTCTCTCTCCCTCTCCATTCTCCCTCTCCCTTCCTCTCCCTATCCCTCCCTCTCTCTCGTCCCCTCCCTCTCCCCTCTCTCCCTCCCTCTCCCCCTCTCCCTCTCCCCCTCCCTCTCCCTCTCCCCCTCCCTCTCCCCCTCCCTCCCCTCTCTCCCTCTCCCTCTCTCTTTCTCTCTCCCCCTCTCTCTCCCTCACTCTCTCTCACTCACTCACTCACTCTCACTCTCTCTCTCCCACTCTCTCTCCCCCTCCCCCTCTCTGTCCCTCTCTCCCTCTCTCTCCCTCTCTCTCACCCTCTCCTCCTCTCCCTCTTCCCCCTCCCTCAACCTCTCCCCCTCTCCCTCTCCCCCTCCCTCAACCTCTCCCCTCCTTCTCCCCTCTCCCTCTCCCCCTCCCCCTCTCCCTCTCTCCCTCTCTCTTTCTCTCTCCCCTCTCTCTCCCTCACTCTCTCTCACTCACTCACTCTTTCTCACTCACACTCACTTTCTCTCACTCTCTCTTTCTCACTCACACTCACTCTCACTCACTTTCTCTCACACTCTCTCTCTCTCTCTCTCTCTCTCTCTCTCTCTCTCTCTCTCTCTCTCTCTCTCTCTCTCTCTCTCTCACTCTCTCTCCTCCTCCTCTCTCTCTCCCTCTCTCTCACCCTCCCCTCTCCCTTTCTCTTCCTCCCCTCACCTCTTTCTTTCTATTTTTTTTTCTTCACTTTTTTTTGTACACTGTTGAGGCTCGTATGAGAGCTAACACAGAGAACATACAACAAGGGGGACAGTAGACAAGAGGAGGGGGGGGGGTGGGGAGCTGGAGAAGGAAGGAAAAAAAACAGTGTGGAACAGAGACATGGGTATATCTGTGGAAGAGAGAGGGATGGGGCGGGGTGCACAGGGAAAACAAGAGGGATGGGGCGGGGTGCACAGGGAAAACAAGATGGACACGACAGGGACTTTCAGGAAGGAAAGCAGGGAATTTGAAGGAGGTATGTTTAGGGTGGATTAACGGGGGTAGAAAAGATCGTGGTTTTGGATATGGGAAGATATGAGATGGTGGTGAACAGCGGTTTTGAAGGCCTGGAGGGAAGAATGGGATTGAAGCGAATGTGGGAGTTTATCCCAAAGGTGGGGAAAAAGAAGAATGAAAGAGTGAAGGTGAGCACTAATTCGTGATTTTGGTCGTTTTAACAGAAGGGGGTTACTGGCGGACCTTGAGTGCCCTGCGGAAATATGGGGGGGTGGGGGACATATCTCAGATAGAGTGGGGGGGGGGCGGGTAAGGCCAGAGAGGGGACAGTTGAAGACAGAAAGACCACCGACTTGTCTGTAGTGAGAGAGTTTGAGACCCAAAGACTCAGTCTCATCAAGGGAGATACCAATGATTATAAATGCCTTGGTTTCCACAGCGTGAAGCCGAGAAAGGTAAGAAGTGTTAGCGCCAGCTCAGAGGGGAGAGCAGTACTCCATCAGGCTGTGGATGAAAACTTTGTATGTGGTCAGGAGCTCAAGTACGCCAAGGAAGGACTTTGCATGACAGAGGATGCCCATTCGGCAACTGGCTTTGGAGGCCAGCTTGGAGATGTGGCTTTCCTAGGAAAGATCATGGCAGATCGTTGTGTTGTGTGTGAAGAGGTGGATAACTATGAATGTGAATGGAAGAAGAGCTAGAGGCCGTCCAAGGAAAACATGGGATGTGTTGCTGAGAGATGATCTTTGAGTTAAAGGCCGAACAAGTGGGCTAGGGATCGTGCATTCTGGAAACAGCCATTCGGTGATACACAGCGTACACATGCAAGCATGGAAATGGCCATAAAATTAGGATGATATATATATATATATATATATATATATATATATATATATATATATATATATATATATATATATATATATATA
The DNA here is from genome assembly GCF_056783735.1 of Eptatretus burgeri. Classification (NCBI taxonomy): domain Eukaryota; kingdom Metazoa; phylum Chordata; class Myxini; order Myxiniformes; family Myxinidae; genus Eptatretus; species Eptatretus burgeri. The sequence continues at coordinate 2,978,807 of NC_140973.1, forward strand.
TATATATATACATATATACATATATACATACATACATATACATATACATACATATACATCTTATATATTATTTCCGAGTTTGTGGTTTCGTGTCGCGCTATCTTCGACTTTGTTCTGCGCTCGAGTTACGTGATATTTGGCTTACATTATCTCAAAGACCATATGAGGTGCATGGAACAAAAAAAGTAAATAAAATGGTTCTGAAACAGTGAAATCGTATTCCACTTACTGCATTAAAGTAAAATTACTACTGATACTCTGCATCAGTTCCTTTCTCCAACACACCCACCCCAACATGTCGCGCAGAGCGCGGGTTATGCTAGTATTTGTATATATTTAAAGGAGAGTGCTGAATTTTATGAGGAGGGGGGAAAGAGGAGGGGCCAGAGTGAGAGAAAAGGGTGGGGGAGAAGTGTAATAACAAATAAGACAGGTGAGGGGTGGTGTTGGGGTTAGTAAAGAGAATGATATAATGACGGAACACAAAAAAGAAATGTCAGAACAGCTGTACACACAACGACACAACAGAGTTTGTAAAGTAATCTGCTGGCACATATGCAAAAACTTTGATATTCCAGTTCCAGAAAATTTGTGGGAAAATGAACCAAAAGCAATCACTGAAAACATTGAAGTACCGTTCACGTACAACCTCATGATCTCATCAGGCATGAACACTGAAAACAAAGCATTGTGACCAGATATCATACTTAGATACAAAAAAAAGAGAAGAAGGCATTGCCAATTGAGGTGTTAATACTGGTGATTTTGGACAAGCGATGCAGAAATCAAGAAAATGGCAAAACACCAAGAACTCAAGCATGAAGTGAAAAGATCCTGGAAACTGAAGAATGCCAAAGTTGTACCAGTGATGACAAAAAAAAACCTCATGGGAATGATGACGAAGAACCTCACATAGATAGTAAAAACCATCTCTGGGAATATCACTACAAACGAACTACAGTTGGAAGCTGTCCTTGGCTCAATAAGGATCCTGAAGAGAACCCTCGGCACAAAACTTTGAAAATAGAAAACTTCAGCTTGGTCCATGAATCGTGGCCCCTTACCAAAATAAAGGGGGATATTTTGAGCCCACCCTGGGGGGACTCGATTCCACCTTCTGAAACCCCAAACAGAGACACACACACACACACACACACACACACACACACACACACACACACACACACACACACACACACACACACACACACACACACACACACACACACACACACACACACACACACACACACTTTTATTAGTATAGATACGAGCCTTCTCTTCTTTGATTTGTCTCCCAATTTGCCCCACTCCCTTTCCACCTGTGTAATATGTTGACAGCGTTTTGTAGCAGCATCATTTTCCCTTTGGTTTTATAACATGTAAGCATGCTTGAGTTTTGGTTTATTGGAGGATTTCCAATTGAGGGATTCCCGGTAGAGGTTACGAGTGGTTTTACGGTCGTGGTTTATAAAAAAAAAATTGACTCGAAATCCGAACATATCGGATGTCTTTTCTTCTGCAATTAACCCTTATTCCAAGTTTAAAGTACTGTGATGTAAATGCAAATATAAAACATGGGGTAACTCACTCCACTGTAGAGAAACAGATAAATGATGTAAGATTTTTTTCGTCAATGTTCTACCATCTACGCCAACCAACTCTGTGCACTCGTTTCCTGACGTCTCCACTATCTACTCTTCTACCTTTTAGAAATCTCAGGTAGTTAAGTCCAAGTCAGTCCAGGCTGACCACTTTACAACCTCTAACAAGCTCAACTCTGATTTGGATTCCATGTCTAAATGGAGCTCAGATAACCTGGCCTCCTGTTTTGTTTAAGCAATGACAGCCCACACGAAGGGATGTTTGGCTCATCTCCTTCAATCACGTCTCATGCTCCACCGTCGACAGCCCGCTGTCGTCACCCTCAGTTCCGCCTCGTCAGTTCCGGCTCATCATGCATTCATTAATCTTCATGCAACTCACAATACCACACCTCCTTCAACCAAACAAAAACGCTGCCCTTTCTCATCTCCAGCAACACCAACATCAATATTCTTCATCATCATACATCTGGCAAACAACTCAACCAATCCTCGGCCATTGGAATGTTGGGTGTTGTGGTTTCTTTAAAAAAAAAAAATTTTTGTGGAAGCCTCATATCATCACCATTGCTAGAAAGGCCTACTGGAAGCTTGTCTTCCTCTTTATAGCCAGAAAGTACATTACATCTAGCCAGATCCTTACTCTTTGGAAAGCCCAGGTTAGGCCCATGATAGGATATTGCTCTCACATCTAGGGCAATGCTCCTCATTCTGTTCTTCACATAATTGACGACATTGAGGCCAAAGCAATTTTATCGATTGGAAAGAGCTCACTTACCAACAGCCTTCAGCCTCCGGCTCACCGTCAAGCCGTTCCGTCACTGTGTTTGTTTTATTGATGACTATTATGGTTGCTGTTTAGCAAAATTGGCTAGTATTGTTCACTTTCCAATGGTTCACTCTCGACAAACTCACTTGGCCTTACACACCACCCGTGTCACTGCGTCACCATGCAATCTTTTCGAGTGCAGAAACACTCATTCCCCATACAATTCATCATTTGCCCTCAGTTTTCCTTTCGATCTGTAACATCCACCTCGTTTTAACGACTACTTCCCCAATTTGTTGCTTCTTACTGTTGCAGGGGACCACTTACTTGACTATGGCCATGTCCCCTCTGCTGCATTGAGCCATTGAAGAAAAACGATTCGACAGAGTGTCATAAAATAAGTGTAAACATTCTTACTGTTAGTCCAATAGACTCAGGAGAACTGGAAGGAGATCTGAGATGTGAGACTTGGCACATGGACCTGATACAGATCAAGACACAGAAATAAAAGGATAAAGAAAAATTAACAAGTTGGTGTAATTAAGTAAACTTAGCAAACATTATATATTCATATTGGTATCATTTTACAGACTAATTAAACGGTGAAAAAACACAGATCCGTCGTATACCGACTCCTATTATAGATATAATGCAAAAACACCAAAGCAACTCAATATAGACACGTGTCATGTGTGTACAAATGGGCAAAAGGAGAGATAGAGGATGGGCACAATGTTGGTGTTAACATCAAGCTTCACCGCCTCGAACCGAATATCAGACACATTCATGCGCCACGGATGGTGAATAACTTGCATCTCTCTGACCTTAAAACTAGACTTATGGAGGAAAGATGGAGGGCAGTGCATCGGTGCGAGGGAGCTGGATGAAGTACTACATGATCCGATTCATTGAAGTAATCGTTTGTGCACACTTTACAAACTCAAGAAGAATATTGCACTCACAGATAGTACGGTGGGATGAACCCCATGCGTCGATATCAATCACTCCGTTACATTCTTTACTCCTGTGACCGACTGCTATCAAAAAAGTGACCGACTGTAAAAAACATCACATGGACCAGGAGGCATTGCAACAAATCATTGCTGGTTCATGCAGCATTGCTGACTGAGTTTCTAGATGGGGTGTATTAAAAGGAATGTAAAAAATGTAACCTTTCCCACTGAGTTTTATCTTTACGTATACTTTGGTGCTCTTCGTTATGTTGTATTTCAACAAGTGAAAAAAACTAAACTTACAGATTGTTTATCTTCTATTGCATTACAGTGTCTTCATTAAAATAGGAACACAAATGTAAGAAAAAGAGAAAGAAAGAAAAATTGTTGTCGTTTGTGATTGGAATGAGTGTGTGGTTCATTGAGTAATGAGGAGGTAATGAGCTAACACACAGAATATATATATATATATATATATATATATATATATATATATATATATATATATATATATATATATATATGTATTTATTTCTATCCATCCATTGGAACGGTACTCTGCGCAGAGCGTTGGTGCTGCCTCAGAAGTCTCTTTGGCTATTGGACACAATCCTGGATGGGTCACCACTCCGACACAGGATAGCAGCATGCTGGCACTCATTTTGCCGACCTCGGAAGGATGACAGGCAGAGTCAACCCCACCTGGTATTAATTCAATATCTGAGTGGGATTTGAACTCAGGATCATCAGATCCTAAGGCCACCACCCTAACCATTAAGCCAACACTGGGCATATATATATATATATATATATATATATATATATATATATATATATATATATATATATATATATATATATATATATATATATATATATATATATGCATATATATATAATCTTTGAGGTAGCCATTATTCTTTTCTGTCTTTTATTTTCAACAACATCTCAACAACGCTATCAACTCCACAACACCGCGACCTTCTCGACAGCACCATCAACATCGCTACACCATTACGCCCTCCACAGCAACAGCGGCAAAATGCCGTTGGCGCAGACACGTCGCGCCGCATTGGAAGCCACATTCCACCGTCCGTGTGCAATCAGCCGTGAAGCGGCTGATTTGCATATTCGGATCAAAATGGGTGCTGCCTCAGAAAAAGCCAGCCAATCCGAAATGGGGTTTCCACCAGGGGTGAAAGGGCAGAGGTGAAAGTAGGCGCAGCCAGCCTCGGGTGAAGGTTCGAAGGGCGGGCACCCCCACCCGATAAAAAGGGTGGAGTCGTGTCCCAAGAGCCAGTTGGAGTTGAAGTTGGTATGGAGCGTCAAGAGCGAGTTGGGCGGGATCGAGGCGCAATGGCAGAAGGACGGAGTTTGGAGTAGCTGAAGAGAAAGGCACATCGAAGCTGCGTCGCGGTCTGGGCAGACGGCCCTGAGAGCTTCGAGCGGCGCTGAGGAGTGAACGGATCCTAAAAGAGCATCAACTCTAAGAGAGCAAGGACTGTTCGCTCCGCTGAAGTGTCGTCGGCCAAGCCCAATCGACCAGGCCGCGGGGAAGGCCAAGCGACCAAAGAGAGCCGCCCGCCAAGCTGCTTAAGCCGCTCAAGCGACTGGCGCGTTTTGCGACGCCACAGGTGGAACAGAGACACAGGGGTCGCCGACCCGAAGACCGTCGAGTCGCCACCAAGGGGCGGCTATGTAACCAGCCCAGTCTCTTGGAGTCCTTCGGTCCTCCTGGCTCTGAGTACCATTAAAGGCTCACGAGCCCTATTTCTTTTCCTTGGGTTTTGTAAGTCTGTGGCGCCTTGTCTCATTAAGTAGAATTGCTGGTTAAGTGCATGATTGCGTGTAGATTATCGCATAGACCTCGGCTGTAGGCTTTTCGCTCATGTCCTGTCCCCCCCCCCCCCCCCCATTGATTACGTACTTACTGTGAATAAATGCCCCATTGTTTAAATGTTGATCTGCTCGTTTATGTCATTTTCATTACATTGACTGCCAAACTGCGTTTGGAGAATTAACTGGCTATTAAAGCCGATAAAAGTTATAATCTGGTCCGACGGGACCTCGGTAAAACGCACACGGGACGAGCACGCTGAAAGGCTCGTTCCGTACAAGTTCCCGTCGAGGTATAAACTCTCGGTATTTCTGTCCGCGCGAATAGTTAGGTATATCCACAATTCCGCAATTAACCCTGTAGCGCGTAGACAGAATAATTGTCAAGTTTATGGTGCGTTAAAAGGCACCCGTAGCTGGTTTCTGGGGTTGTCCGGAAAGCTACGACTGGATTCTGGCCTTCGGTGGGCGCGCGACTGCGATTGGACTGAAGCGGTCATGCGAACGCCGACACCGGCGGAAATCTATAATAATAATATATATATATTTATATATATATATATATATATATATATATATATATATATATATATATATATATATATATATGTCCATCCTATTTCCTACTATTAATTTGCAATTGGTGACTGGCTTTGACACCAATATAAATTTTTATTATGGACCCTAGACATGAAAAACTTGCATGTATTGAGCAAACAGTTTCAAATGGAGCACCTCGCTGCCAATGGATCATTTAATTAGCATCAAATGTGGCAATAAATTGTGAATTTCCGCTACTAGCTTGCCGGCTCAATGACAGAAGACGCCATTTGCATTTTTGCCGCCTCCATTCCTACCCCGTTTGGAATCACGTGTGGGCATGGGCAACCTGCTTGGAGTTATATGTAGACCAACTCCACCGCTGCCAAATTGAAAATGGTGGCCTATTTCATTATCACCTGCTGCGTTCTGCTGTGGAAGCATTAATTCCCAAACGTCTAACATGATTTGTTGATGTTTTAAAGCATTTATAAATCCATATTGCCATTACTCAACTCTACCCAAGCCAATGAAGGCTCCGTATTTCGATCAATGACTCGTTTTTTTCTTGAGATTTTTTCTCATATGAATCATTCTTCCACATGAGTGGTTAATCCATTTTGAACGACTGTTCAGGTAAAATTATTCATCATTTCAATTTGTATTTTTTTTTCCTCTTTCTGTAAACATCTTCTTGGTTTTTTTTTCCACTATAATTCCCTTTTCCGATCTTGTCCTTGCAAGGGTTGCCAAATAAGTTGTTTTGTTTTTATTTTTATTTTGTTAGCAAAACCTAATTACGGCATTACGAGTGCACTTTTGATTAAATGATAAAATTTAACTCTCATCTTTACATTTCTTTTATTTGTTTTCAATGTTTTCAACATGTAATGTATGTTCTTTTATGAGGAACTTCGATGCAGGAGGAGGCCTTTTCACGACCGGTGCAAGAAGGAATATATGCGTCTAGCATTGAGACATCATAATGTGGATATCATTTTTTAATTTTGAAATATCAGTATAGAACCTGCTTGAGAATGACCATTTCAGTTGAAATTGCTTTTCAAGGCCAGTGCTGATGTCAGCTTTTGTGAGCCCACCAAGTAAGTGCTGCGCCTTTTCAGTGGTCGTCTTTGATATTCACTTATTTCCCTTTACTGCCCCTACTCTTTCCCCTCTCTCATCCTCTGTCACTTTATTCCCCTTCCACATTGTTAGCCTACATCCTCCAGCTCCCTGGTTCCATCTCACCCACTCATCCTTGAGCCCCCATTCCTCCAGCAAAGATTTGTCCTTCATCCCAAACAGTCTGTGCCACCATTTTCAGAAAGCTTTGGAATTACTTTACAGATCTGTAAACCTTCATCCCTCTCTTTTCCTAAGCATGGAATCACCTCATTCCTGCGTCCATTCAATCATTTTCCTCCCTCTGATGCTTCATTGCTATCTCAAGTTATATCTCACTTCAAATGATGACATTTTTTGTTTGTTTGAGGTAACATCTACACACCTTGGCATCTCTTTCATGTCGTGCTTGTACATCTGTTCAATGTCTGCTTATTCTCTACTGCCATCTTCCATTAGTTTAAACTCCCCCATCTTCTTGCTATTATCTGTGCCTCAACTTTAGTAGTAGTAGTTGTGGTGTTCACCGACAATACAAGTAACAAGAGACGAGGCCGGAGGTGCAAGCATGCACTGTACTTCATTCTAAGTAGTTCAGAAATGCGTGCCGCCTAGCAAGTGGCGCTCAAGTATATATCAAACACGAATCCACATATAGCACACTTCCTCCCCCTCTAAATGGCTGGAGTTAATAGAGAAAATCTTCCAAATGCTGAGGGCATTTTCTGAGCCGTACAGGTTGAACATGGCGACCTGGAGACACAGAAACAGACATACCAGAATGACCCATCACATTTTGAGCATCATGCACACCAGGTAGAAGGCCTTGTGAATTTTCTCTGGTCAGAACCAACTCAAACACACACCTTGGATCAACTGGCCTAGATGGTACTAGAATGTCCAGCGTTGCCGATTCAACAGAAACCTGATGTGGTGGTACAACAAGTTTGGAAACAATGCTACCTGATGGATGTCCTGAAATACGATCATGAATTTGGTTAATGTGCCGTTTCCACACTTTTCCATCATCAGTTATAACCATTTATTTATCTTTACCTAGTACCACTGAAACAACTGCCGGTACCCACTTACATTTGTGGAAGTAATCACGTACCATCACAGGCTGACCTACTTTAAAGGTACGATCAAGTTTTTGACATGATACAGACCTACTCGGTCTCAACAAATCCAGTATATATCTCAATGAGCACCCATGCAACTGCATCGCAGGTATCTCACTAGTTGATGGGTGAACAGCATTCCTATAATGGAGCCAAAACACATCAACCATTGTTTGCAAAGATGACCCCTTTCCTCTGCACAAAACACGTTTTAACAACTTCACGAACGACTCAGCCTCACCATTCATTGCTGGGTGTTTTGGTGCTGATTTGAGATGCTGAACACCATTCTGAACCAGGAAGTCATTGAAAACACCAGAAACAAACTGAGGATCGTTATTAGAAACCAAAACATCAGGTACTCCTATGTTTGAAAAAGTTGACCACAGTTTCTCAATTGTGTTTTCTGCCATTGTGGATTGCGTAATAACCTCTGGCCACTTGGAGAATGCCTCAGCTATAACCAAGAACATCTTGCTCCTAATTCGGCCAGAAAAGTCTCCATGAATTCTTTGCCATGGCTTGTCTGGAGCAGGCCATAAGAACGACACCTGCCGTGGATTATCGGTATCCGACTGGCATTTAGAATAATGCCTAATCATACGTTCAATATCTTTGTCCAGACCAGGCCACCACAAGAGACTATGGGCTAGACCTTTGGTTTGAACGACTCTGAGGTGACTGGCAAGCAGCTCCTCAGGACAATGTTGTCTGAACCTCGGAGGAATCACTGTTCTCCTACCCCACATAATACAACCTTAAGCTAAAGACAGCTCTGATGACTTAGACACATTCAGTTGATACTCAGGTGTTGATGGCAGTTAATTCCAACTACCAGTGGAGATTGCTCATGTGACACAGGCGAGCATAGGATCGTGGGCTGATTCAACAGTCACATGCTTAGCCGTGACAGGCCCACACTGGATCTGGCCAATGTGTAAACACATCAACATGATCAGATGATTCAGATGGATCCACCTTGCAAGGCAAGTGAGAGAGACCATCACAGTTGGCATGTTTCTCGGTGCCACGGAACTGGATATCAGAGCTGTTGGTCATGAGGAACAAACACTATTGTTGTATCCATGCCGCTGGAGTGACTGGGATACTTCATTTTGATTCCATGATGAATTGGAGTGGTTAATGATCAGTCTGCAGGGTAAAATGGTGGCACAGAAGGTGCTGATTAAACTTTCACACTCCCCAGATGAGGCGGAGAGCCTCCCGCTTGATTTGGGCATATTTCTGTTCCGCCATTGACAGAGAGCGAGATGCAAAACAGAAAGAGCGCTCAGAGCCATTGTCCATTTTGTGTGATGGAATTGCTTTCATGTCATAGGCAGAGCTATCAGGTCAGGTCAGGTATGGGAGCATGTGCCAGAGCAGCGTGTCGCTGTGTCCACTTTCCGCCAGTACTCCAGAGACTTCCGCCTGGCTATCCCCCAGGCAGATGCCTGGCCCATCCCCATCTCTTTGAGATGCCGGTCAACCTGCTGCAACCACGAGGCACGTGGTCGGCCCATTGGCTTCCTCCGCTCACGAGACTCCCTCGCTGAGAGAATCTGGTGAGCAGGATCAGCGTCAGGAAAACGAGCCACATGTCCACACAGCCGCAGCTGACACTCACGGACTATGCAGGTAACAAATCTCATTTGAGTCTCTCTCAACAACCGCTCGTTGGACACAAAGTCCGACCAGCGATAGCCAAGGATTCTCCGAAGAGACCTGGTACCAAAGCAATGAAGTCTCCATCTCAGATCCTTGGTCAGAGTCCAAGTCTCGCATCCATAGAGCAAGACTGGAAGCACCAAGGACCTGAAGACTCGGACTTTCGTCCTCCCGCACAGGTACCGGCAGTGCCACACCCCACGATCCAGTGAATCCATGACTCCCCAGGCCCAACCCAGATGTCTATTGACCTCTGACTCACAGCCAGCAGAGACACTGCCAAGGTAAGAGCTATCACATGCTAAGATGAGTGGACGTTGAGGTTTTAAGTGAACGAGAACCATGTCCTCTGTGAGTAGATGCTTCACACGATCAAAAGCTGCATGCTGATCAGATCTCCATGCCCAGCATTCCTCCTTTCTGGGCAGTTATGGGCTAAGTTTAATGCAACCAACTCAGAGCTCAGATTGCTCTCGAATCTCTGTTAGTACTGTGCCATACTGATGAATGAGCGAAGCTGAATTTTGTCTTATGGCAATGGCATGTGCTGAATCGTATCTACCTTCCGTGGGCCTTTCAACAGCCCATCTGGCATGATGATGTGCCCGAGGTACTCCAAACATTTGAAGAGAGCACCCTTGGCCTTATTCCAGCGGAGACCACATGCCTCCAACTTGGTTAGCACTTTGCCAATGTTTGTTAGGTGTTCCTCAGCCGTTTTACCCACAATGAGTACATCATCCAGGTAGGATTGTGCACAAAGATATACACAAACCCGATCCATGACTTTCTGTTAAAAGCCAGGGCCGAAGCAATCCCAAAAGAGAGTCGGGTGTATCGATAGAGTCCTTGACACATATTGACTTAAACAGGTCACTACTACTGGGCTCCATTTGCAAATGAAAGTATTCATCCCACAGGTTGAGTTTCATAAATAATTTACTCTCTGCCAACTGTGCATACATCTCATCGATCGATAGAAGAAGGCACTGCTCTATATGAAGACCTGGGTTGACTGCAGCCTTGAAGTCTCCCCATAATCGAATATCACCTTTCCGCTTCAGCACTGTGGCGACTGTCAGAGTGGCCCAATCTGAGTGTGGAACCATTCAATTACTCCACCAGCCTCAAGCCTGTCTAACTCGTCTTTCACCTTGTCACGGATGGCATATGTGTTTTCCCTTGGTTTATGAAAATGAGGAGCCATGCTGTCCTTCATGAAAAGCTTGGCCTGTATAATCCTTGAGTTTGCCAAGCTCATTGGAAAACAGGCCTTGATGCTTTTGAAAGATCTGCTCCAAACGATGCTCCAACCGACTTGATGTGGTTTGCACAAGGTGAATGGCTGACCAGTCCAGCTTGATGTAAATCAGCCAGTCATGACCGAGAAGGGATGGTCCACTTCCTCAAACCACATATAACTTGAGACCACCATATGAGCCCTGATAGCTCACTGTGACACCCACTATCCAAATTGGTTTTATTTTCTCACCTGGGTAGGTGTACAGTGTGAGGTCTGAACCGATGAGCTTCAGACCATTCAACTTATGAGACCATTCACTTATTATGGAGATTTCAGCACCAGTGTTGACTCGGAATGTGATAGGAGTATTGTTAACCTCCACATCCACTGTTATTGGTTGAGCTTTTGGAGTTCCCACTGAATCAAGACCCAACATTAGTTGAACATCTTGACCTGGGTCATCATCATTGTGCATGATGTGTACGGTGGTTGATGCCATGCCACAGACACATTTCAGCTGGTCCACCTGCCAATTCAAAGACACACTGTCCTTATTGGGACAAGTACGACGGAAGTGTTGACTTCTGCATCCCAACATGCCTGAGTGGGCACCTTGTCCCAACATGAGAAGTGTTGTGACTGTGGCCCACAGTTTTCCCTAGTGTGTTGTTTCTTCCCGAAGGTTGTTCTTGGAGTCTGAGGTGAATCGGATACCTTGTGATTCCCATGTCAATTTCCATGATGGCCTGTACATCTTTGAAGAACTGTTTGACAGCCGATGCGGTTTCAACTGCATTGGTGAATGTAATGTCCTCAAACTTGATGTGAAGTATTGCAGAAACCATCTTCTGATCTTGTAAACCGACAATAAATCTATCCTCATGTCTGGCTGGATGCTCATCTGGCGTGAACTTGCAGGTGA
>NC_140973.1:2995587-3095587 GCF_056783735.1 Eptatretus burgeri
GACTTTTGAGTATTCGTTCGCTGGTTATAAAGTTTGTTTTTGCTATTTTTATGGAATATAAACCTGCTTTTGCTATTTTCAGTCTTTCTCTTCATACTGAAAGGGTATATGTAATGATATTGTTGAATTATATGCTTGCTTGATTGGCTGTATTCATCCGGCCTGTACGTATTGTACGCATGCGCCGATAAATCCGGCAGTTTGGTCCATGCAAGGTGATCCCATCATGTCTGTCATCATTACAAATACAAACAATTGTGCATTTGATTGCAGATTAAAGCCAAGCTGAAAGAATGTATAAATATTGATGTTTTAATTTATTTTTCAAGTCCAGTCGAGGAATTAGGACATTAGGATCTAAAGTACAGTAAGTGCCTTCCGATTGTCAAACAATAATGCACATTATTTAGTCCTCTAGAACATTATGTGCTTTTATCCTGGAAGTTATTTTGTTACTGCTGTTAAAGCATCTGCTAGAATGTAATCAACTCATCCCAGTCGTATGACTACATCATGCCAGTCTGGTGATGTTGCAGCTGCTTGTGTTTGAAAGAATTCGGAGCCATTATGCTGTCACGTACCGTTTTGTGAACACGTTTTTGAGGTGTAGACTGCAGAGGAATGTTTGGTAGACCTTCGTTTTGCCAGGAGTTTTAGCCAATCAGATCTGATCATGTCTCATTCTAAGTTCACATCAGGTTGTTTAAATTGGGGGTAGTTTTAGGAATTGGATTCATTTGATTATCGTTTTGCTTCTTGGATATCCCCGACCCTTTTGCTTTTGTTCCATCAATGCACTTTCCAAACCTCACCTGGGCTCAGGCTCATCCTGCTTGCCCCAACGGTTTCATCTGGTAGCTCTGAGTAAATCCTGTTAAAGGAAGAGATTGGTTGTGGTCTTGTACCATTGGAGTTCTCGGCATCACGTGCGTTTTGGTTGCTCAGCCAAAGACAAGATCTATCCCGAGATTGCCTTCAGCACACCGCTCTCCTGGCACAGAGATTTCAATCCACAGGGTAATGCGGCCTTTGGTGGTGAGGATCCGACGGTAAGCCTATGAGGCGGGGGACTGATGTGGTTGCTCAGCGACTCACCAAATTCAAAGCAGGCAACCAGGTTGGACTGGCTGACGTGTGTGTGTGTGTGTGTGTGTGTGTGTGTGTGTGTGTGTGTGTGTGTGTGTGTGTGTGTGTGTGTGTCAGTCATGTGACCCAAACCATCAAGATATTGAATTCAACAGGAAGCAGAAGCTTGATAGCACATGAGCCACCTGATTTTAGATACCTTCAGCTGCTAATTAGTCACCTAGTTGGAAAGCATGGAATATAAATCTCAATCTTTCAGAAGGAGAAGCTTGTAAACTCGGGATGGAATGTGTGGGTGAGTTGCATTATCCCAGCTAGGGTAATGAGTTATACTTGGTTCTTGGAGTATTTTAAAGATGATTGCAGGAAAACGTCAAATTACTCGCTGCTTAATGACACCAAAAATTATTGTTCGCAGGGTTTACGTTGGTAGTTATTTGTTACCACGAAGTGCATTCTACATGTTAAAACTGAAAAGAGAACCATAAACGGAATGTCAATGCGAAACGAACTCCCGGTATATGTATGCAAATACACTATTCCCAAACTTGCACAGATAAGATCCGAGCAAAGGCCCACAAGATTGTGGAAAGGTGCGCGTGCACTCACCCTTGAGCTGTCTCGTCTGGGTTTGATTCCCGACCTGATGATAAACTATCGGATCGGTGCTTTGCAGGCAGGGGTGTTGCATCAATGTGTGTGCCATCCCTCGGATGGATGATAAGCTGGGTGTCTTGCATGCTAGTATTCGTCGGTGTACGTGAAATATCTCAAGGTCTCTTTCGTGAAAAGTTGAGCCGACATCCTGTAAAAAAAAAAAAAAAAAAAAAATTCAACTTCATTCCCAAATCGCCTTCAAACAAACATCAGCACTGGCCAGCTAGTTCGGGAAAGACGAGTTAAAAACACGTTCCCTGTCTGACCTCACCAAAGGTAGTAGTAGTAGTAGTAGTAGTAATAATAGTAATAGTACTCGTCAGGTCCAAGCAAATCCACAAAGCCTCTTCATATTCGATTTGCTAGCTTTGTCTCATTTTATTTGTGAAACTTTTTTTTCTGACTCGATTACTTGCTTTGTTTTCCTTTTATCTCGTCTCTCGAACACCCTTGGTGTGTGTATAAAAGGGGGATGTTCCCTGTGCCAGGCTCTTATTAATGATGTCCTGTTTTTACTGGATTCTCTGATTCTGATGTAGGTCATCGTACTCTGTTACAGAGCGTCGGTGTGCTGCCAAAGCAGTTTCTTGGCAAGGTTTTACTAGGTGGTTTGCCATTGCCTTACAATTGCGATTACAACCATTGAGGGCTCTAACTTTTTCTTGTCTATTGTATTTCTTCGACTTTTGCAATTTCCACTCTGAGATTGCATTGGGAAAATGGACATTATACTTGCAGCACAGTAGAACAGCCTCAATTCTGGCAATCTCAGATAAGCAGAAAGTTGAGTGAATGAAATTTCTATAGCTGCACGTTTCTAGTCATTTCACTATTTACTTATCTCTTCCTATTTTTAATGGGTGTTGAAATGACCCAATGTGTCAAATTCCCATCCAGCTTCATCTCTGCCTCTGCTGCAGCTGGAGACCAATTTGTTTTTTTTGATACGGCTCGTACTATTACTCCACTTTGCGTTTGCACCACACCCACCATTTTTCACCACACCTGCCAGTGTGCACCGCACCCACCCGTTTGCATCATGCTTCAGAATTTGTATTCATGGTTTACTTGCTGAAGTACCTTGCGTTGCCCGGAGAAATTCAAGGAAATATTGTTGCCGTTCTGCAAAACCTCATGCCTCTAAAGCAATGGCACCCAACATACAGTGATCCCCAGGCAGTTATTTCATTAGTCTTTGTGAAGTTAGTCCTTCCCTCATGTCTAGTGAGTTAACGGGACGAAGTGCGTTGCGTGGGTCTCGTAGTTAAGTCTAGTAAGTATCTCCAATTCATATTCTGATTCCTACTCCAACCCTTTCCTTTAAGCCATCGTACAAAACAAGCATGCAGGCACACACGCCATTCAATAGGCAATTGATAATAAGCACACCACAATTCCTCTCGTGGCTCGGATCCACCACACCACTCCACTACACACGATACCACCCACGCACCGCGTGCCATTATTTCGTTCAAATGTGTGTGCCAATTCCCAACCGGCACCTCACCTTACTTCGTGCCTTGCTCACCAAACCTCACCACTTTGACCACAAACATCTCCTGCACACGGGAAAATATTCCCAGATCTCCTCGTACCTCTGCAACGTTGCAATTCGCCACTCTATTTTGAGGAGTACCACACGATGCTTGACCATGCCATGGACGTTAATAGCTCAGGTGAGCATGTGGGATTGATACAGCCCTCATCCAGTGGCAGGACCAGGGGCAACGAGGAGGGGTCACAAGAAGGGCGATCCAGGAGTTTAGTTCGGGACCCGGGTGTGCATTTTCGCTCATGAGGGGGCCCGTGGGTGGCGGGGAAAGTCCATTGCTATTCGACATTCAGACTGCACTCGGAACACGTTCAGGGCCGGGGTGCAGGCTCAGGGCACATGCCCTATGTTGAGTCGGGAGCTCCGACCCATGCCGAAGTGGATGGGCAATTGGGACGGTTTCTGGTCCTGGAGCCTGGCAGGGCATGGCTCGGGCCACTGTGGCCCAATAGAGGAGCAGGATTCGGGTCACAGTGCGTCACTTTCCGGGCATCACCTCACCCTTCTCCCTGGGCTTATAAAAGGGGGAGCGTGGAGTTGTTAGACTCTCTTCATTCTCTGCTCGGCTCCTTGCTGGCTCTTTACTTGCCTCACCTCTTCACTCTCTTCTCGGCTCCTCGCTGGCTCTTCGCTCGCACTCTCACCTCTTCGCTTCACTCCCTGTCTCACAATTGATGTGTGATTGCCAGGACATGCTTCTTCTTGAGAGCCTGATCCAGGGTGACTGCTGAGACTCCCTGCTGTGTTGTCAACGTTCTGCCACCCCCGTGCAGCCAGATGAACCAGTGCAGAGCACATGTTGTCATGAGCCCCGGCAACGCAATTAAGCAGGAGATAATGCGCCACATCTCGAGGTGGGAACGCTCAGGCGGAGCATCCCACCGAGGTACACGCTACACATACAGGAAAATGTATGGCAGCATTTTAGCTTTAGGCAGCTAGGTTAGAGATCTTTCTCCTTGCGCATGTATTCTCCTCTCTATCCACCCTTCTATTCCGTCTTCTTTGGACGCACAAAGAACATCATGACTGACTCGCAATCCTATTTTCCTCTGGCACAACACTGCACCCCACACTTTGCACTACACCACACCTTTCACTCCCACACCTGAGACACAACCAGTATTCCTCCCACCTACCTCTTCCTAAGTGTTACTGGGTTGTAGTTAGGGAATTTTAGCAAATTGTATTGACCATCTGTGAAATAATTGCTGACCAAAAAATTTCTCCACTAACATATTCATCTAGGTGTCTACTAACACCTATCAATTAGTGCAAACCCAAATCCTTGTGGAAAATTCTGGGGAGCCAATGAAAGTTCTGGTGCTCAGAGGGCCTGCGCAAAAAAATCGGAAAAAATAACTTTTGCCAATATTGACTTGTGGGATGTCTAACGGGGTTTTTTGGGGTGCTGAATTGATTCCAACCATTAAATTTGAGGAAAAATGAATCCCTGGCCCTAAAATATTGATATGATACATTTTTACATATCTCAGACTGTTTTGCGGTAATTTGGCTCAATTGAATTCAGATTCAGGAAACTCTATCCAAGTTCACTTTGTACGGAAACCATGTAGTCAGGTTCTCGGACCATGAATGGTCCAGCACATGGACCGACATCACGATAGAAACCACACTCATGCGTGAGGCAAAATCCTCCGGTGGTCTAAACAGAGGCCGCTTTAGGAATGAGTCTTCTCATAAGTCTTGGGTTCAGACTCTGAACCACTTCTCATTCATTCACCAATAGCTAGAAAGAAGCATGGTCAAATGTGGGGTACCTGTCCACACCGACGTTAAAAGAGCCCAAATGAAGAGAGATAACGATGCTGTCAACACCATAGTTCGGTGGTTGGAGGAAGTCAACCCTTTCGATGCCACACGGGACAAGAAGACTGGTGTCCTTCTCAACTGGGTTCAGCAGCACCCCCGAAGACCAAGTCAACGCTGATCAAGCAGAAGAAGTTGGCAGAGCCATACAGGCTAAGATGGATAGGAAAATTGTTGTGGATGCAATGGTAACCAAACGCAAGGTCAAATCACTTGCAAGCCTCAGATCTGGCATCAAAGTCAATGGCGAGAAGCTGGTCATTGACTCACTGAAGCTATTCAACCGCCTCATTGTCATCAGTGAGCGTGAAGTCAAGACCAAAGAAGCTCTGCGCTTTGAGTTGACGGAAAAACCGATGTCTCTGTTTGACAAAAATCAAAATTTGCGAAAGCCAGACAAGGCTGCCCGAGCAAGGTCCCTGAAGGCATGTGTGACACCTGTCGAACAACCCCCCTGCACAAGCCTTGTGGTTGATGGTGGGTGGCTCCTGCACAATGTCAAGGGGGAGGCTAATATAACCTTACTTGGAAGGATGTTGCCGAGAGCTACCTCCGGTTTGTGAAGTCCATGGGGAGCCATCGCCTCTGGATAATGGTGGTCTTTGACGGATATGGCAGCTCCACCAAGGACCATGACCACTTGAGACGAACAAGGAATGCATGCTGTGACATTCAGATTTGTCTGGATCTCAAAATCATCATTGCAAGAGAAAAGTTCCTCGATAACAAGAACAACAAAGCCCAGCTCGTTCTGCTCCTTGCTGAGACGTTTCGTAGGAATGGAATCGGTGAACAGCAATGCTCCGATGATGCCGACACCTCCATCGTTCGCGCAGCTCTAGATGAGGCAAGAGAGTCCCCTGTCGAGGTGAGGGTTGAGGACACAGACGTCCTGGTTATGCTGATTCATCATGTTGCAGACCATCCGATCTTCCTCTCGACAGCCAAAGAATCATCTTACGATGTCGGAAAGATCCGGGAGGCCCTCCCAGAGATATACCGGAGGTATCTCATCTTCTTGCACAGCTTCTCTGGCTGCGATAGTGTCTGCAATTTTTGGGTTTAGCAAACCAAATTTGCTAAGCAAGCTCTGTAAGACTGATGAAGCAGAGAGGGCAATGGACGTGTTTATGGACATCCGAGCTGAGAATCAAAGGTGATATCATTAAAGCAGGCTGTGATCTTTTCATGCTCATGTTCTATGGGAAATCCTCCAAAGACTTGGAAGACTTGAGATTCGCCATCTTCAGCAAGCGAGCTGCTACTGGGAGCATAAAACCTGAGAAACTCCCCCCGCCAACAGGAGCTGCAGCACAGCACTCTCTCCGAGCTTACCTCCAGACTAGAGACTGGCTAATGCTGCAAAGTTCATCGTTGGATGCCCGGGACTATGGATGGCAACTCACTGAGCAAGGATATGCACCAGTCCCTTCTACAGACCCCATTGCACCAGACTACCTCCTGACGTTTGCCAGCTGCAACTGTGCGGGGGACTGCAGCTCACTCAGGTGCTGCTGTAAAAAGCAAGGAGTCAAGTGTATTTCTGCTTGCGGCATCTGTCATGGTAACTCTTGCCTGAACATAAACCAGCTGGATGACAAGAGGAGTGAGGAAGATACTGGAGAGTTTATGAATAAGGTTGTAAAAGCTGACGAAGCAACATTTCCATTGAGCACAGTTCTGTTAAAAATGTCAATAAAATACATTTTATATGATCAAGGAGTATTTATTTCTCAAAAATAATGGTTGGAATCAATTCAGCACCCCAAAAACCCCCGAGTTAGACATCCCAAAAGTCAATATTGGCAAAAGTTAATTTTCCGATTTTTTTCGCGCAGGCCCTCTGAAGCACCCGATCTTTTATTGCCTCCCCAGCATTTTCCACAAGGATTTGGGTTTGCACTAATTGATAGGTGTTAGTAGACACCGAGATGAATACGTTGGTGAATAAATATTTGGTAAGCAATTTTTTCACAGATGGTCAATACAATTTGCTAAAATTTCCTACCTATTTCGTTGGTTTGCCGATGACCGAGCCAGGTATTGAGAGGTCATTTATCTTCACCTGCTTTCTTTCTCTCTGGCTATCTAATCTTGTGTGCGTGTGCGTGTGTGTGCGTGCGTATGTGATGTTGCATGTCCTTGAATAAATTAAGATTGTAGACGATATAACGGGATGACTCTACTCTGTATCTTCTTTTGTAAGTCGTTGCCTTTTTCCGCACCCCACAAATTCCTTGCTATCCCCTGCTGTACATTAAATCCCATTCAATGTGCCACATACTTTTCCTTGCAATTGTAAAGAAATACTTTGTATGGAAATGTTCCCAGCTTGTTTTTGTGTTTTCCATCATTGGTCCAGCATGGTTCGCACCCTCGTTTAGCCGGTACGTTATCCCCCAACAATCTGTTTCCGAGCCGGTACGTGCTTGGCAAGACCGCTCGGCTGCATCTGATCTGTTCAGGTGATCCAGTTTGAGGAAGTGCGTACTGATGGCGTGTCCCCCAGTAATTAGATCACATGACCTTGAGGTAAACTGTATTCATTAGACGGAGGACCCGACGTCACATGGTTGAGTTATTGGCGTTCATGGGCGATTAGCGACCTGCCACGTCGCAAAGTTATTCGTGTGTGACGTCCTGTGATTCCAGAGAGTCTGTTGGGAACCCAAGGTAGTTCACCCCCTCATGGTCTTCACCCTCAACCCTGCGTCTGCAACAATATGTATTTTGAGGCAGTAAGTGGCTTCTGCTTGTGGTTCTATGACCACATATTTTGGGGTGTTGCTGAGCAGTCTCCAAAGTATATTTTGGGAGTCATATGTGTATGTATATATGTGTGTGTATATATATATATATATATATATATATATATATATATATATATATATATATATATATATATATATATATATATATATATATATATATATATTGTTGTGGTTACCAAATTCGCAAACCACCATTCAGGTCCCTTAGGTGAGGTATCTCGGTAAGTACATGTGTAGTTAGGTCCAAACCCGTTGTCTAGTGGGAATACATGTCATTTATGCGTGCTGCGACTCTTCAGGATAGCCGTTTTTCTTTTACTATCTTTAATTTGGACCAACCGCCATGATTACCACCACAATCACAACATCAACCACCAACCACAACGCCGCTTCACCACAACCGCCACGACCTTCACGTCACACCTCGCAACCGTAGCATCGCCACCGTTATTGCCCCGCTGTGGGTACCGGTGTTGGACTCGTGCAGGGCGCGCGTCGAACAGCGTGTACAAAATCACGGATTTTGTGCTTCAAAAACGGATCAAAAACGACACACGCCCACTTTTTGCCGTCCAATCGGTGAGCGAGGGGCGATTTGGCCCCGCCTCCAGGACGATCGATATATGCAAATTTGTGGATCAAAAAGCCTTCACGCCCACTTTTTCTCGGGCCAATGGGGAGCGAGGTGAAAGGTCAAAGGGAGGGGGTCAAAGGCGAAGCTACGGCGGGGATAAAAGGACCGTGTTCGTCAGTCAGGGGAGTGGAGAGTCGGAGAGTCCAGAGGCGGAGAGTAGGAGAGTCGGAAGCAGAGGGTCAAGACTTCGCGGGCGGTGGAGCTGCTCGTCGTGTGCGTTGGAGTCGGAACGGAGGGGACGAGCTGTGGAAAGGCGGCGACACCAGACGAGGGGGTGCTCGCGTCGTGCAGGGAGCTGCACCCGAGGGAGGCCGACAGCGCGACCTGGCCGAGGTGGAGACGCACACCAGGGATAATAAAGATCCTCTATACCCCGAGCATCAGCAACCCCCTCCTGTTTCCCCCCGCGCTGAGATAGTGCGACCAAGGGGGCCCCTTTCCCACCCCCTACCAGACACTGCCCGCGAGGCCCGCGGAATTGGGGCGCCATCGCCGCTCCGCGTCTCATCACCAGACGGGTAGGCGCGACCCGGTCTCGGCCTCAGGCCCGCCTCATCTTTGAGGGTATTCTTTTCCTTGGTTTTGGGTATGTGTTGTCGGCGCCGTCTGTGAAGTAGAATTGTATAAGTGTTGCCGTGTGCTCGGTAGTCGGTATTAACTCTGCATTGTGTTTTCGCTTTTACATTTGCTTTTTGTGTAAATTGCATTGTGTCTTTTCTGTGTGCATTTGGTGGAATTGTATATGTGTGCTTCCCGTGTGCCGCGAATAAATGTGCTTTTGTGTTGAACTGTTTCCCGCTTCGCTTCGTCATTTCTCCCATTGAATCCTCATCTTGCTTCACGTAAAGGGTTGGTAGTGGGCTGAATACGCCCGATAATTAATCGAACCGTCGAGGTCGACGATAACACCGCTCGGTTATTCTGATAGTACGGAACGGGTCGCTTAAGTGGCCCGTGTCCGAAGTCGACCTGCGGCGAGGTGCGATCGCCCGGTCTACCCTCTGCGTGGGTACTTAGGTAGGTCGAATTTGGCGAGCAACCCTATCCCACGCGGGGGCTGATTGGCTCGATCGCGGTGAGACCGAAAGGTCCACCCGTGACTGGTTCCCGGCGTTAGTCCGAGAGGGTCACGACTGGATTGTCCGTCCGGTGGGCGACGTGCCGCGATTCGAGTTACGTGGCCGTCAGCACGCCGGCGGGCGCGGAATCCGCAACACTGGTGTCAGGTCGTGCGATATAAACTCATCGCCCTCCTCGCGGCACTGGTATCGGAGAACAGGAAAACGGGCTCTCCTGTCTCCGGCTAAATTCACGGGAATCGGTCCAGGGGTGAGAGAAGCGACCCCCGATTCCCTCCAAATTACGAGCGAGCAAATTAACCCTTCACGAGAAGCAAGATGGCGTCTCAAGGCGAGCGGGAGCCGGGGGTATTAGAAATGGATGTAGAATGTGTAGGATCCATGGTCCAGGATGGAATCCCCGAGCAGGAAATGTTGATTGTGCAGGAACACGGACTCGCCCAACTGAACCCAGGGCCCGAGGTGGGTGCGGCAGCGGCCGCGGTGTATGACACCTCCCCCCCCCTCTCCACCAAGACCCTTCCCCAACCCCTGCCGAAACGGCTCACTCAAGCGCACCCGACGTGGCCCAGCTATGCGCCATGCTGGCGGCAATGACAAATGAAATAAAAAACGAAATGAAAGACATGAACAAGCAAATGAATGAAGTGAAAACGACGATGGATGCGAATACACAACAAATAAACGAAAAGATGGATACAAATACAAACGAAATGAAAGGCATGAACGAAAAGATGGATACAAATACAAATGAAATGAAAAACGAAATGAACAAGCAAATAAACGGAATGGAAGCAAACATGAAGGAAGAAATGAAAAAGCTACGGGGTGAGACGCAGAACATGGGCCGATGCCTGCAGGCGGGCATGAAGGCCGTGACAACGGAAATAATAGTGGAGACAAGGGAG
Organism: Eptatretus burgeri; assembly: GCF_056783735.1. Lineage (NCBI taxonomy): Eukaryota > Metazoa > Chordata > Myxini > Myxiniformes > Myxinidae > Eptatretus > Eptatretus burgeri. Next base: position 3,006,105 of record NC_140973.1, read on the forward strand.
GTAAAGGGTGAAGAGTTGGCAGTGACGGTAGCCGGGAAGGGAACGATAGAGGAGAGACTGCACGGTGAGGACGGGGTAAGTGACGCACACACACACACGGAGGTAGTGGAGGACAACGGGGGTGAGCTGGCGGACTGGGTAGAGACCCAGTGCGAGCACCTGGATGGCCTCCTCCAGGAACGAGGGGAGGGAGTATGCCCCCTTGAGGCGAGTCACGACCAGGTGAGTTCGGTCGTGCTTTGCGAGGTTGAGAGGAGGAGTGCTGTGGACGGGTGCACGGAGAGCTTGGGGGGTGTAGAGGCCCCGGAGACCCTTGTGGGGACACAAATCCCCAGTGTGGTTGTCCCTGTGTGTGTGGTGCAAGGTGTGAGTGCGGCACCGTGTGTGGAAGCGACCCCGTGTGTGAGTGGTGTGGTGGCGATGGTGCCAGAGTGCGTGCTTCCCAGCACGCCGGGTGTGGATGGGGCACCGTGTGTGAGTGAGGCCGTGTGTGTGAGTGAAACGGCCAGTATGAGTGAGGCACCACGTGTGAGTGGTGTGGTGGCGATGGTGCCGGAGTACGTGCTTCCCAGCACGCCGTGTGTGGATGAGGCACGGAGTGTGAGTGAGGCACCGCGGGTTAGTGCCCCCGCGTGTGTTGGTGAGGCACCGTGTGTGGAAGAGACCGCGTGTGTGAGTGTCGCCGTGTGTATGAGTGAGGTACCGCGGGTGAGTGCCCCCGCGTGTGTGGATGAGGCACGGAGTGCGAGTGAGGCACCGCGGGTGAGTGCCCCCGCACGCGTGAGTGAACGGCCGTGTGCAAGGTCGCTGTGTGCCAGGGAGACCGTGTGTGTGAGAGAGCGGTATGAGAGGGAGATGTCGGTTGGCATGCGGGAGCACGCAGCCGCGTCTCCCCGTGTGAATGTGATGGAGTGGACTGTGTGCGTCGTAACACGCAGGTATGCGTGTGTGGAATGGAGACGGAGACGGCGACAGAGGAGAGAAAGCCGAGTAGCGGCTGTAGTTGTTTCGGGGACCGTGCCGGGTTCACCCAGCAGTGAGCACGAGGTTCGTGCTGTGCAACGCACGAGACCACCACGTGCTCGCTTGCGAGAGTGAAGTCCCGGTCCGGAAACGCCAGCGGTGGATTTGCCGATCCCGCGGACGGACAAAGTTTAGGCAGGACTACGGATTTGGACCGGACGGGTTCTCCACGCGATCGTGTGTGTTAAGCTCCAACGGGCAAAGCACATGTGTTCGCGTGGGGAACCCCTCGAGACGTGGGGCTTGTGTTTTTTTTTGCGCACGGTGACGTCATGGCTGCACGTGTGGTTGGAATCCGGCAGGAGGGGTATCTCTGCCGGATGGTACCGTCCAAGGAGGGACGAGGAACACGTGCAGCTGCATGACGTCACGGGCAGGTGTAAAGTGCGCGAGCTCTGAGTTGCCGCGCAGGTGCTGCGCATGAAAAAAAAAAGAAAAAAAAAAAGAAAAAAACAAGCCTCACTTTCGGGTACACAGGATTCCTGGGCAAGGGGTGGAAGACCCCCTTACCTGGGCACAGGATGGAAACTAGTTAGGGGGAAGGGTTAGCTTAGTTAGACCGACTTCATGGGGCAGGGGTAAGTCCTCATGGAGTCCGTGGAATGGATTAGTTGGAGGGATTGTAGTCAGATTTAGGTTGGGGAATTGATTAATGGGATTATTTGGAGACAGTGACAGACTTGTGGATGTGTAGAGGGGACGTAGTTTAGCTACGTAGTGTTAAAAGGGACGTGCTATAGTTTAAGGGATGACGTGGGAGCACGAGTTAGTTAGGGGATGTAGTTAGAAGGATGGCAGAGTTCAGCGGTGTGTGTGTTGAAGAGTTGGTGAGTTGTGAGGCATGTGCTTGGTGAGTGAGTGAGGCCAGCGGGTCTGTGTGAGTGGAGCGAATGGGGAATGCATGGTGCGATGAGTGATTGGGGGGAGGAGTGACTCCCGCCCAAGGGACCCCGGGGTCAGAGTAAAGTGAGTTAGCTGGGTTAGTCAAATTGAAAAATGGAGGTCGTTTTGCTGTTGGTGGGAATGTAGGCTCAAAACCCATTTGGAGGGGTGCAGGAGCCCTGTTGACGGGCTTGGGAGCGTGGCTGCGAAAGGTGAGTATCGCTGAGTGGGTACCCCGGGCACCAGGCTAGTCGGCCGCGGTAGGCCATGGGCCCATGGGGGGCCGGGATAGAGTAGTGGGCACGGGTGCGTCTGCTTGGTGCGGAGGCCCGGGGCGCCATTAGCCGCGTGGGCAGTGTTGTGGGCACGGGTGACCCTCGGAAAGGGGCCCGGGAGGCCGGCCTGCCACGTGTGCGTTTCAGGGGAGGTGCCATGGGGGGCACTCCCCGGTGTTAGGGAGCTGGTAGGCTCGGAGGCAGTGTAGTGCCCGGGGGTGCCATAGCGGGAGATTCGGCAGAGGGTCGTGCCTGCCAAAGGGAGCCACGTGTCCCAGCCAGGAGACCGTGTGGGGGCACGGAGAGAAAATTGGGGGGCGAGGCCCGAAATTGTGAGGACACCAACACAGGCGACGGGAATCTGGGTTGTTAGAACCAATAGTTTAAGCGAGAAGCGCTTGTTGAAAGCCCCGGGGTAGTTTAACAGTTAAATGGTTAGGGTAGATTAGGAGATGCACCCCTCCGCACCATCCATCCCCTCGCTGTCGTTGTGGGCCGCTGGACCCACTTGGTGTTAAGATCGCCGAACTCTGGGGAGGCCATTCTGAGGCTTCGGTGGGCCTCGACACAGGACGTTAGCTCTCCCTTATTCCCCTCCGGGAAGGGAACGTAGGGGTTGGGAGTAGGCTAGGTGACAGGATAGGTTAGCCGAACAAAGACGATAAAGGGGGTTAGGGGACGATTTATAGTGGGGGAGTAAAAATAAAAACAACAAAAAAAAAAAAATTAAGTTGGGGCTAAATTGGGGTTTGACAAATTAAGGGAGTGGGTATGTACAGTGACAGGCAAAGGCGATAGGTTGGGAGGGAGACAGGTAGGTAGGTCCGAGCCTGCCCTCCAAGTGGCCAGCACCACCGCACTCCCTCCACCAACCTCCACTGAACGGCAAGAGCTGGCCAACTTCATCGGCTGGCCGTGTTTTGCTTCAAGGCGGAGGCCGGCCAACTTCGTCTGCAGCTGCTGTGCTGCAAGGCCTGTGCCGGCTGGATCGTCTGCAGCTGCTGTGCTGCAAGGCCTGTGCCGGCCAGTTCATCTGCTGGCTGTTTTTCTTCAAGGCCTGTGCCGGCCAGTTCATCTGCCGGCTGTGTTTGCCTGCAGCGGCCTTCTTCTGCGGGCTGTGTTTGCCTGCTCACCTTTGCCATGCCATGCCCACTGCCCATGTTCACCAGCCCCGTTCAATTTTGCTTTGCCCCCCCTGTTCATTTCCATGTGCGCCAGGATCCGCAAGGCAACAGTTTGCAAGCTGCGAGAACTGCCCTGTTGGCAGCTACAACACGGGCCTGCAGTGGCGGCCCGTGCACCGTGTTTGCATCCATCCATTCATCCATCCATTCATCCATCCATTCGTTGTGCTCATTGCGTGTGCCACTTGAGCTGGCACGGAGACTGCGTTTGTGCAGCCCATGCACCGTTGTGGTTCACTGCGTTCAGTTCAAAAGGGAAGGCCTTGGACTGCGTGTGAGCAGCCAGCCACGTTCCCTGTCACCTGCATTGTTTTGAGCCAGAGACTGCATGTGGGCAGCCTGGCTCCCTGCTAACTGCTTTTCTTTTGCAGAGTTCAGTGATCCTGGGCCATGGTATAGTGTAAAATTTGTAAGTTAAGGTTAAGATGTACTGTAAATATGAGTGCGCTCCCGGCATGTTTGTCTTAGCGCCGGCAATTTTATTTAAGTCGTCCGTGTGAGTGAGTTTGTTTAGATAGTTACGCAGCCCTCAGGTTATTTATTTTGGGGACACGAATACCATGAATGTCGCACCCAGGGATCCGTAGGTAAAATGTACTAGGGGAAAACTACACATGATGGCACACGAAAATTTGACGACTCGGGACGAGTCTGTAAAAAGGGGAGGGGGTAGTGTTGTGGTTACCAAATTCGCAAACCACCATTCAGGTCCCTTAGGTGAGGTATCTCGGTAAGTACATGTGTAGTTAGGTCCAAACCCGTTGTCTAGTGGGAATACATGTCATTTATGCGTGCTGCGACTCTTCAGGATAGCCGTTTTTCTTTTACTATCTTTAATTTGGACCAACCGCCATGATTACCACCACAATCACAACATCAACCACCAACCACAACGCCGCTTCACCACAACCGCCACGACCTTCACGTCACACCTCGCAACCGTAGCATCGCCACCGTTCTTGCCCCGCTGTGGGTACCGGTGTTGGACTCGTGCAGGGCGCGCGTCGAACAGCGTGTACAAAATCACGGATTTTGTGCTTCAAAAACGGATCAAAAACGACACACGCCCACTTTTTGCCGTCCAATCGGTGAGCGAGGGGCGATTTGGCCCCGCCTCCAGGACGATCGATATATGCAAATTTGTGGATCAAAAAGCCTTCACGCCCACTTTTTCTCGGGCCAATGGGGAGCGAGGTGAAAGGTCAAAGGGAGGGGGTCAAAGGCGAAGCTACGGGGGGATAAAAGGACCGTGTTCGTCAGTCAGGGGAGTGGAGAGTCGGAGAGTCCAGAGGCGGAGAGTAGGAGAGTCGGAAGCAGAGGGTCAAGACTTCGCGGGCGGTGGAGCTGCTCGTCGTGTGCGTTGGAGTCGGAACGGAGGGGACGAGCTGTGGAAAGGCGGCGACACCAGACGAGGGGGTGCTCGCGTCGTGCAGGGAGCTGCACCCGAGGGAGGCCGACAGCGCGACCTGGCCGAGGTGGAGACGCACACCAGGGATAATAAAGATCCTCTATACCCCGAGCATCAGCAACCCCCTCCTGTTTCCCCCCGCGCTGAGATAGTGCGACCAAGGGGGCCCCTTTCCCACCCCCTACCAGACACTGCCCGCGAGGCCCGCGGAATTGGGGCGCCATCGCCGCTCCGCGTCTCATCACCAGACGGGTAGGCGCGACCCGGTCTCGGCCTCAGGCCCGCCTCATCTTTGAGGGTATTCTTTTCCTTGGTTTTGGGTATGTGTTGTCGGCGCCGTCTGTGAAGTAGAATTGTATAAGTGTTGCCGTGTGCTCGGTAGTCGGTATTAACTCTGCATTGTGTTTTCGCTTTTACATTTGCTTTTTGTGTAAATTGCATTGTGTCTTTTCTGTGTGCATTTGGTGGAATTGTATATGTGTGCTTCCCGTGTGCCGCGAATAAATGTGCTTTTGTGTTGAACTGTTTCCCGCTTCGCTTCGTCATTTCTCCCATTGAATCCTCATCTTGCTTCACGTAAAGGGTTGGTCGTGGGCTGAATACGCCCGATAATTAGTCGAACCGTCGAGGTCGACGATAACACCGCTCGGTTATTCTGATAGTACGGAACGGGTCGCTTAAGTGGCCCGTGTCCGAAGTCGACCTGCGGCGAGGTGCGATCGCCCGGTCTACCCTCCGCGTGGGTACTTAGGTAGGTCGAATTTGGCGAGCAACCCTATCCCACGCGGGGGCTGATTGGCTCGATCGCGGTGAGACCGAAAGGTCCACCCGTGACTGGTTCCCGGCGTTAGTCCGAGAGGGTCACGACTGGATTGTCCGTCCGGTGGGCGACGTGCCGCGATTCGAGTTACGTGGCCGTCAGCACGCCGGCGGGCGCGGAATCCGCAACAATATATATATATATATATATATATATATATATATATATATATATATATATATATATATATATATATATATATATATATATATATATATATATATATATATATATATACTAGCCAAACCCGCGCTCTGTGCGAAGTTTCGAAAGTGAGGGTTCGTTAGGGCGTCAATATATTCGGTCTTCACAATGTGATTTATCTAATTTCTTTATATACAATGTTACTTGTTACATTTTTTTACGTCAAATTCACCTTCTGAGGTAATCAGCATGTGCAGAAGAGGATTTTACATTGCAGACGCTGTTTTCTCGGAGTGGCATTACGTCTCTCAGCAGTGACGGTCTGTCAATGACAGACGTAACGATGTCAGCGAATGACCGATGATGTCATGACGTCATTACGCCTCTCAGCGGTGACGGTCTGTCAACGACAGACATAATGACGTCAGCAAATGACCGATGATGTCATTACGCTTCTCAGCAGTCACGTCACACATCGCCATGCAAATGAATGTAAAAATTAGAAAATCGCCAAAAATTCCCAAACCTGTCTGTCTGGCGCGATCTCGCATAGCCTATGCTGTTCATTAGACCACAGAGAACCCGCATGCCAAAAGTGGCGACAAGCAGTTTCGGAGGAGAAACGTCAAATTACGCAAAGACGTTAACAGAAATAATATATCGGATGTGTGTATATATATATATATATATATATATATATATATATATATATATATATATATATATATATATATATATATATATATATACATACATAAGCTGAATTACCCAGCATTGCCTGGGGAAAATTCAATGCAATATTGAAATATTAATTGGATTACAAATTTGGGAATGTTGGCATTATTATTTTGTAAGAATTTCCAATCTTGGGTGTTGCAAAATGTGCTTGGACTTGTATCAAAATGTTTCACCTTCTAAGGATGTCTGACATGCTGCCTTGGAGGCTACTTTTCTTGCATGTTGATCCTCAACCTGAGCCCATGTCTGACATGGAAGATTAAAGTTAAAATCGCCCCGTGGTGGACTGACAGTTATTTCCCCAACAGGCAAGGTAAAAATGAGGGATTAGGGGGAAGGGGCCATGCCTGTCCTTCCTGAAGTGGGACTGTCATGGGAAGCACAAGTTAATGTTAGGAGATGGTCCTTATGTTTCATGAAGAGGTTAGTCTGCATATGGCTGTCAGTTTGTGAGAAGATTTTAAAATAAATTTCCTGAATTTGTGGTGAAACCCCTCCTTCAGCCCCCTTTGAATGCACAAATCTGGATGGGGATTACAACCCCATGATACCTTATTGTCCTGATGCATTGTACCATATTTTGTCAACATCACTCAGGTAGTTGTGGAGAAGAAGACATTTTTGTGAAAATGAGGGATTTGGTGAGGGGCCCATGGCCCCCTTTTTGGGGGAGATGCCACCAACACGATACCTGCGAAATCCATGAAATAAATTTGACCTTTAAATTAATTGGTAGTTGAATTCAATGACAAAATACACAAATCATCTTCAAATTTCAAGTCAAATGGATGAAAACTGTCAATTTCAGAAATCTGGCCTATGGTAATAATAGTAATGGTTTTATTCAACCGACCATAAACATTCAAAAACAGAGAGAAAGCGAAATGGCTGCAAAATAGTACATTGTAATATGATGAAATTGCCTACTAATTAACATGCAGATAAAAGTGACATTGTAACAAAGAACAGATGAATTCACAAACGGATTTGATCACTGCAAGACAAAAAGACTAAACCATCCCCATTATACATGTGACATATCAACAATTAAGGAAGAAAGTGCACTGGAATGGCCTGTCTCCTGCGCATACTGAGGAATGACAAGTGCATGACAAGGAATGCAAACAAATTGCATTCTAAAATATCATGACCAGAAGGCAGGATAGGCACTATTCGAGGGTGACTACAGCAAAATACAAGTGGAGGATTAGAGAATAGTTGCAATAGCACATCACTAGGGGTATGTCAACTTTTTAGCCTATGTTGACCTCAAAAATAATTGGTAGTTGAATTCACTGACCTGAGTTGCAAATTCTCTTCAAATTTCAAGTCAATCAGATGAAAATTGAGGATTTTAGAAATTTGACAAAGTTGTTTACCTTTGCCCTATGTTGATATTATGACCTTTTGACCTCAAAATTAATTGGGTTCTTGCTGATGATGTGGTGAACTCCACCAGGTGGTGAAGTTTGTGAAGATTGGTTTAAAATTGTGACCTGCAGGCAGTTGACAGACAAACAGAATAACAGTCGACCGACCAATATACTTGAAAAATCTTTGATTTTGCAAGTAGCAAGATACACGTCATGCTTCACACGATATTTGCAAAATCTAATCCACTTCCCCCACTTCCCCCAACCCCCCTCCAAAAAAAGTTGCTCGGGATACATGAAATTGTCCATTTCATCAAGAACAAAATTGATGATCTCAATCAAAGCTCAGGTCAATCAGATGAAAACAGATTTTAGAAAGTTCACAAGTTGACTTTTGACCTTTTCACCTCAAAAATAGTTGCTCTCCCAATTCAGTGACCTAATATGCAAATCCTGTTCAACTTCCCAGTCAATCGGATAAAAAAATGACGATTTTAGAAATTTGACCTCAAGATGACCTTTGATCTTTGACCTCAAACTCGATCGGCTTCTCAGTTGTCACCACCTCGACAACTTAGTGAAGTTTCATGGCGATCAGTTTGGAATTGTGACCTGTAAGCAATTGATAGACAAACAGACAGAATAATAATCAATCAATCAAATCAAGTTTATTGTCATGTCTAAAATATACAATGAAATTTGTTGTAATTTTGGCACCAGAGAAAAAGAGAGAAATATCCAAAAAAGGTTCTTAACCAATAATTACTAACAACAGAAATTAAAATGCAAGTACAAATACAAGTGTAACTACAAATAAATCATTCGTTCATTTTCCATTCCTCATAGGTACTGCCATTGGATAAAAATTATTGTGGAAACATTGAGACTGGGTCCTAATAGAGCGATAACACTTCCCAGAAGGAAGAAGCTCAAAAGGCAAATTTGCCGGGTGATATTGGTCCCAAATTATACTGACAACTAGGCCAATTACCCCCCCCCCCCACTGACTGTTACTTTTAGCAGTCCACCACCGACTATCTGCTTTGCAGTTCGCACAATTTTGTCAATCCAGCATCGATCGTCCACCACGGCATTAGCATAGCGATGGAGAGCATCAAGACACTCTCCACCACTGCCCGATAGAACTTAACTAATAGGGAACAATCAGCGTCGAAACTCTTAAGGCGTCTCAAAAACAAACAAACGTTGCTGCACTTTCTGAACACAATGATCAATATGGACTGACCATTTCAGATCCACTGAAATGCAAATTCCAAGGAATTAAAAAGATTCAACAATTTCAACTCGATTCCCATCTATAAAAAGTGGTTGGATTTCAGAACCATTTCTCCGAAAGTTGACAATAAGTTCCTTAGTTTTTACAACATTTAACTCCAGATTATTTTAAGAGGCACCGGTCAACTGTAATTTCCATTTGTTTCCAATAGTTATCCTCACTCATGTTAATAAGGCCAGTAATAGTGGTATCATCATCAAATTTCGTAATCAAACAATTGCTAAAAGATGATTTACAGTGCGTGAAAAGCGAGTGTAATAAGAGAGAAAACACAACCCTGTGGCATACCTGTGTTCAAGGTGATAGATGTTGAAATCAACGAGCCAATTTTAACTTCCTGCTTTCTTTTCTAAAGAAAGTCCAACAGCCAGCTACATATCAATCCGTCAAGACCAACAATAACAAGTTTCAACAAGAAAAAGAGCAATCAGAGATTGCACACCCTCGCCAGGACTTGTTTTGTGTGGTGTTTGTATAATTTTGTGTTGTGTAGTTTTCTGTGGTGTTTGTGTACTGGTGTGTTATGTAATTAATAAGAGACATAATTGGAACTCCCACTTTATAACTGCTGGCAGTGATGATCGGGTGCCAAGACGTCCCGCTTTGATGCAACCCCATTTGATGGGACACCTGACCCTGACCCTGACCCATAATGCTTTTCATTATTCAATTTAATTTAGAATGAGATGATAATAAATTCGATTCAAATCAAATGGAAGACCAAATAGGTACAAGTCCTGCATTGGAGTCATCAGATGGAACCCAAGCAAGCAAAAAGCAAAGATGGAGTCATCAGGAGGAACCTGCATAGGATTCACATTTCAGCTGCTACTCCTCTACCCTCAAACCCATCCAGGCACAGCCAAGTGAGCCTTATTCAAAAACAAAAAAAATCAAAAAGAACCCAGATCAAATTTTGTTAAAATCATTCTGGCTGCCAGACCATGCATCGGATCAAGCTGAAATTTAAAACATGTATTCCCCATCACTACCAGATAATAATTATGAAGTTTCACGTTGATTGATTAAGCGGTTCCAGAGAAAATATTATTTAATATTTTCTTCAATCCAATATTGCTGCCAATCCATGTGACCTCTCAATTATTCCTTAACAAACTTGTACACCCATGGCTTGGGGAATATTTCTGTGAAGTTTCCCTGTGATTTGTCCAGCCATTCTGGAGATGATTTTTATAGATTATTTTTTAATTACATTTTTTTTTGGATACTAAGTCGAGACTCGTGTAAGAGATAATGCACAGAAACATATAACAAGGCAGGAGGCAAGAGGGGTATGAGAGGGAAGCACAAAATAGTGGGGAACAAAGACAAAAGGATATTTGTGGAAGGGAGATGGATTGGACGGGGTACACGGGGTAAACAAGATGGTACTACTGGGACTTTCAGGAAGGAAAACAGGGAATTTGAAGGAGGTGGGTTTGGGGTTGATTGGGTAGTAAAGATCCAGATTTTGGATGGGGGATGATATGAGATGTTGGTGAACAGCTGTTTTGAAGACCTGGAGGGAAGAATGGGATTTAAGAGAGTGAGGAGGAGGAGATTGGGATCATACTGTGCAGAGCATTGGTGCTGCTTAAGCAGTCTCCTTGGCTATTGGGCACAATCCTGGACGGGTCGCCACTGCGACACAGTATACCAGCATGCTGGCACTAATTTTGCCGACCTCGGAAGGATGACAGGCCGAGTTAACCCCACCTGGTATTAATTCAACAGCTGAGTGGGATTTGAACTCAGGACCCTAGGATCCAAAGCCTGCCACCCTCACCATTAAGCCAACACGAGGCATTTAACATAGTGTGGGAGTTTATTCCAGAGGGGTGGGGGGGGGGGGAGAGGAATAAAAGAGTGAAGGTGAGCAAGTTTTTCATTTTGGCACTTTCACCAGAAGGGGTTTTTTGGTGGACCTTGAGTGCCCTGAAGAAATATAGGGTGGACAGATCACAGACAGAGCGGGGGGGGGGGGGTCAAGGCCGCAGAGATGGTAAAAGACAGAAAGACCAAGGAACTGCATCTGGTGAGAGAGTGAGACCCAAAAGTTTTAGGGTAACTCAAATATGGCTGCCAAACCATGTGACCTATGACATCATATGTGTGAACCTTTTGTTCCTCGTGGATAAGCGGTCATACCTGTAAAGTTTCACCTTGATCTGTTCAGCCACTTCATAGAAAAAGATTTGTGAAAGTAAAAGAAAAAAAATGGCTGCCTCATCACGTGACTGATGATGTGATCAATTTTTTTTTTGTGGACCATTTTATTCTGAGATGACCTTCAAAATTTGATCAGATGTAGCGTTCTACATGCAATTATGATGTCATAACGAAGGCACCTCTGACGTCATAAAAATTATCACACTTATTCCCTATGAGGAGTACTTTTCATGTGCCAAGTCTCAATTTTTTCCTTGGCGTGGTTTCAGAGATAGAGGTCCAAATTTTTTGCTGTTTTTTTCCAACATGGCTGCCACACCACGTGACCTATGATGTCATAATTATCATAAAATATTCTGCATGAGTCGTCGCTCCAATGGTGAAAATTTAGTCTCATTCCGACAAGCAGTTGTGGAGAAAAACACTAATGTGTATTGTGCCCCTGGTGGTTTTACAATTCTTCTTCAACACCAGTGTGTGCGTGTGCGCGTCTGTGTCTGAATGAATCTTCGTCAAACTTTGAGAGTTTCATCAGTGAGTGCCGGGGATGTTTCGGCAAAAACAAAAGTTTTGAAAAACAAAAGTTAGATTTTGTTTGGATATATTTTTTAATTGTTCTATATGCCTTTGTAGCAAGATGTGAAAGGTAATATTAAATGATCGCTGACCCCATTCCCTAGTGGGTGTTGGGAAGTGTTTTTGGCACCCACAAAAAATTGATAATTAAATGCCCATAGGGTTAGAACAGCACAGGACAATGGCGGGCCCCACTGCTAGTTTTAGATAATGAAAAGTCAAACTAAACGAATATGCATTGCGGTGATGTTGAAATCTGATTGAGAATAATTCAAAATTTCAAAATGTTTCATTTCACTCATTTTAAACAGACGTTCAAACCATTCCAACACTGAGCTTTGTAATGAAGAGTCAGTGATTTTTACTGTATAATCAGCAAGGACGGTTAATGAAGGTGGTGTTAGCTGACTTCCAGGCAGATGGATGATGACCTTGGGCAAATAGAGCAGAATGTTTGTGAAGTACAAGATGTTGTCTTTTGATTAAATCCATCTACAAATGCATCGTTTCCTTATAAACTGTGGCTCTGGGGAAGTTTCTAGAAGAATTCCCCCCCCCCCCCGTTCATTGTGTCATTACTTTGTCGGATACCTGTGTGCACAGAACATCACATCCAAAATACTACCAGAAACCTCATGTTTGCAGGATTTAAAATGTCCTAAACATTCCAGGGAAAGTGGAGGGCAGCTCGAGGAGGGACGGACAATTTGACACGGTGATGTTTTTAATTGCACTGCGCCTCTCGTATGGAAAGCTGGATGATAAACTAACCTCAAAAAGAAAAAAAAATCCTCAAAATTTACATTTATTTATGATTTGGATTTGTGTCTGCAACCAAGAAGGACCAGTAGCAAGAACACACCACTCGGCTGTTTCTCTGCCCACGGGGTCTTTAAGCTGCACCTAGTCCTGGAAAGAAACATCTCTCTTTCATGTGCAAGGCAATTAGAGCCGAGGGGTTGAAATGAATGAATCTTATTTCACCGGCATGAACGCGCCCATCAGAATTACCAGTTCAGCACTGTTGCTTGGGCTGGACTCTCCCAGCATGGGGCAGAGTGAAGAGAGGTGATCATTGCAAGAGGGATGCAAAATCGATGCACTCTTCGGCACTTAACAAGCCTGAACAGCTTTCATCGTCCGTGCTGATTGGATTCTCTCTCCATCCTCTTTTACAAGAATCATCCTGCCTTGGTCCTGGGCTCCTGCCTCCTCGTCATCATTGACACACTCAAACGTACGTCATTATTCAATCAACTCATTTGGAGCGAAAACACGTGTTGCCTATTTTGATACGCCTGCATTACAGGCTTGTACAATACAGAGCTTCCGATGTATATGCCAAGCATCAAGGATTGATAGTACAACTTATTGTCTGGTGAACCACAATAATAATAATGATAATATAGTGTATGAGTGTTCATCCACAGAAATGGATTCCGTGCGATTGGGAGATTCAGCCACAGCTACCTCTGTACCTTCATGCCCAGGTGCTTGCGACTCAGTGAAGGTTGTGAAGACTGTCGGTCTAACCTGTGTGATTCTGCAAGTTCCAGCAGGAATGAAATGTTCACATCTGACCTGAGAACCATTCTTTCCCCATTGCCCCCATTGTTTGATGTAAAGATGGTTTGTTCATGTTTTGTGGTAAAACGTACAACATGCTGAGTAGAATGTTACTTACAACTAGAAGGCACACAATGGAAGTGCTAACTCGCGCAATTGTTTTTAGTCCCCAAGAGGGCGTCAGCACAGCTGGGGGCTTAGATTTTGGGTCTGTCTGTCCGTCCATGCGTCCGTCCCGGAGCCTGTACTCGAACGTGTCTGCACATACTTCTTTCATATTCGGCATATATATGCAAGAACAACAGGAAATGAGGCACGTCAAAAGATTTTGGGATCGGAGCTAATTTGGAATTTGGGGATTGAAAAAAATAAAATTTACACAACAGAAGAGAACGATTGTTTCTGATTTCTGGAACCTATTTTTATTCATTTACACTTTATCATCTCCACTTCCAAATCACAACCTTGAATTATTTATTTACATACATTTTACCAGTTCATTACCAACACACTTTGGATTATTTATTTATGTACCTTTTCCTTTCTGAATATTTATTTATTTGTTTTGGGTCACCGAAATAGGTGACCCTTATTGTCAGTAATTCTGTCTGTTTGTTTGGATGTTTGTTTGGATGTTTGTTCGTTTGTCATCAGCATAATTGGGAGTAAACGTGGGCGGATTTTACCAAACTTGGGTGGTCGGTACATCTTATGACCTAGTGCTTTGGAAATTGTGATGGTTGCCAGGGACGCTTTGGTTCCCTAGCAACAACCAAAAAAACCTTCAAAATCGGTACCGTTCATGCGAAATCAATTCTGAAATCCATTATCTCACGTAGGGTTATGAAATTTGGCACGAATGATCTACATGTGATGCTCTATTAAATATATTCCAGTTTTTGTGATATAGGGAATACTTTACCCGCAGCGCCCCCTACAATTAGGGTATGCACGAAAATTGGTGAAAATTGAAGGCCCCCTAGCGACCAGGTGAGTGCATCGATACGAATTAAACTTTGCAGGTTCATGGTACTCAATGAGTACTACAACTTTGCCTCAGGACATATTGACCGATTTCGCTTAGGTCGGGTCAAAGGTCAATTAGTGCAAAAATCGATAATATGCGAGAGCTGGAGGCGCCTTCGCGCCAAATGCTACTCCTCCTAGGGTTATGGTCGGATGGTCATGAAAATTCACACTAATCGTCTGGAATACATTGTGCACAAACTATCAAGCCGGATTTTCGATTTAGATCTTTGTTCACCCACAGCACCCCCTCGAACTTTGGGGATTTCCGATTTCAAACCGCATTTTCGGTACTTTTCATTCAAATGGATACCGAGTAGTTATCATTCGATGGAACTGGATGAGATTTGATATGCATAATCTTACGGTGATTCTCTATCCGCTATATGACATCCATTTTGCTCTATATCTTATAGTTTCCATACTCGGCGACCCATTGCTGCCTACCGGCTTGTTTCATTATTTCTTTCTTTATACATATATGAAATCTAGACATCCAATTTTTAATGTGTGGTTGGGGGTTGTCCTCGACGAGGACTTGCATTCTTTTCTCTTCATGCAATACTCACCCCAGACGGTGCTTACCTATACTGTTGTGTGACCATGATGGGAGTAATAACAATAATAAACTAAAACGGGCACTCGGTTGAGCGCATACCTTCGCCACCGCAACTTTTTTCTGGGCACATTTGAAAAACGTCATTTTAAAACGTCCATGACGTCACAACCGTCAGTCCGATTGACGTCAAATTTGGTGTGTAACCTCCTTGAAGGCAGTCCAACAAAATGGAATGATAAACACTGAAAAATTAAAAAGTTGAAAAATGACGTCATCTTTTGACGTCATTTTGACGCACTTCCGGGGATGTCACGTCCAATCGGGGACTACTATTCTGAAAGCTCGTAGTTCACTGAACGTTTTAACGTTGGTTTCATGTCAATAGCTCTATTAGATCTGAAGCTATGCCTACAAGTATATTTTGACCTTGAGTGTGACCTTGACCTTGACGACAGAGTTAATTGGCAAAACCTGTACATCAATAAACAGATATTTTCGTACTGATCCTAATGCCTGGATTTGGGAGACTTTGCTTCATAAATTATATAGATATTTGAATGTAAAATATCAGGACATTTTAGCCACAATTGAAAAACGTCATGTTCAAACGTCAATGACGTCATAACGGTCAGTCCGATCGAAGTCAAATTTGGTGTGTGACGTCCTTAAGGTACGTCCTACAAAACGGGTATGATCAAAACTGATGAGATCGAAAATTGAAACTTTACGTCATCTTGTGACGTCATTTAGACGCACTTCCGATGACGTTACGTCAAATCCGACACTACATATCTGAAAGGTATCTCGTCATGGAACAATATGGTGGTGGTTGCATGTCGATAGCTGTATTATGAAGGAAGTTATGCTCAAAAGAGTGTTTTTGACCTTTTCATGACCTTTACCTTTGACCCGATCACTCCCAAAATCTAATCAAATCGTCCTTGGATACTCACGAATCATCCCACCAAATTTCATGCAATTTGGTTTAAAACTTTCTGAGTTATGCGAATAACAAACAAACACACATATTCACAAATAAATAAATACACAGCGACCAAAACATAACCTTTTGCAGAATGCGAAGGTAACTAGAAGGGCACTCAGTAGAGTGCATACCTCCACAATGTAATGCCTGATCCACGAGACCATATCAGGCCCAATACATTTTTGAAATATCATGCTGCACTGTATATTGTTTTTGGCTATATTTCCCAATGGAGAAGAATCACTAAAAATTAAATATTTCTCGTATCCAGATCTGGATTCTGATTTTCACCAAAATTGAATCAATTTGTCCTTGTCACACACCCAACGTGTCCATCAAGTTTCATCCGAATCCATCCTAACTTTTTGAGTTATATTGTCCACAACCACAATATTGTGCTATATATCGGTTTTGCTCTATCTCACAATGGTGAAGAATCACTTAAAAAAACTCATGAGATCCGGGTCTGGATCTGGATCTTCACAAAAATCTAATCAGTTCATCCTTGTCACACACACCCACCCTGTCCACAAAATTTCATTCGGATCCGTCCACAACTTTTTGAGATATCTTGCACACAAACAAACAGACTAACAGATAGAGGTGAGAACATAACCTCCTTCCACCTTCGGTGGCAGAGGTAATAATAATAATAATAATAATAATAATAATAATAATAATAATATATTAGCTTTATTGAGCACTTCAAACAAAATTATGTTAATCAGTGTTTCAGATAATATAGTTACGATCTATAAAATATAATAATAATGAAAATCTAATAAATAATAAAAATGACGTGCACAAATAAAATGCTTCATATTACTTTAATATAAACTATAATAAATACTGTCGATAATTTAATTCACATTAAACATACGAATATGACAAACCATTGCTGCATATTATATAAAAGTACATGGCCGCTATCACGAAACGCCAATACAACACCAATAAATCAAAGACCTTCGAGTCTCTGATTGTTAACCAGTACTCTGGAAAGCCATCAAAGGGTTGGCAACAAAAGAAGAGCAACTGACCACTGCACCCACTACACACAGAACTGGCCCCGTTCAAAACATGTGGAAGGAGCCCCATTGCAAATGACGTCATTTGCAGGGTGAAGCCCCAAATCCACCATGCAGCGGTCATAAAACACCTGGGCAGCTCGATGTAGCCACAATGCCAACCACCTCCATGTTATTTCAACTCGAGCTTGATGCCACATGCAGCATGCATTGCCAAGTCATCACTGGTGCAGCCATGAGGCACAGCCGCAAGTCATTGTACTTTGGGAATGGCAATGCAAAGCAGTCAATGACTGTTGGGAGTGGCAGGATATGTGGCAGAAAAACCGTGGCTGTTTGGTATTGCTAAATTGGAGAACACGATCGCTGCTTGCGGAGAGTGACAATTTAAACAGGGCAATGCAAGCAAAACACGGAGTGCACAGGCAATGCACAGCCGGAAGATGATGGCACAGCCGGAAGATGATGGAGCAGCCAGAAGATGATGGAGCAACTGGAATATGGAGCAGCTAGAACATGACACAGCTGTTAGATGATGGAGCAGCTGGAACATGACACAGCTGAAAGAAGATGGAGCAGCTGGAACATGACACAGCTGAAAGAAGATGGAGCAGCTGGAACATGGTGCAGCTGGAAGATGATGGAACAGCTGGAACATGGCACAGCCAGAAGATGATGGAGCAGCTGAAACATGGTGCAGCTGGAAGATGATGGAACAGCTGGAATATGGTGCAACTGGAAGAGATGGAGCAGCTGGAACATGGCACAGCCGGAAGATGATGGAGCAGCCAGAAGATGATGGAGCAGCTGAAACACGGTGCAACTGGAAGATGATGGAACAGCTGGAACATGGTGCAACTGGAAGAGATGGAGCAGCTGGAACATGGAGCAGCCAGAAGATGATGGAGCAGCTGGAACATTGCTCAGCCTGACTTATTATCATTTTATATATTCTTGTAAGTGCAAAGTTTAACTTGTCCAAGACATTCACAAGGTAAAGCTCTGTTTTTGTCGATTCTAGCTGCCTTGTTATTGAGTTATTCTGCCGACAAATAGACAGACAGATAGGATGATCGCAATACTCATGCAACCGGCCTACCACCGCAGCATGTGTAATTAGTTGATGAAACCTTTTTTTAGTTTGTCCAATTTTGACCAAACTATAAATATAAACCAAACTTGTATTTCAAACACCGTTATTATTAGAGTTGATCATGATCTAATTTTTCACTTCATATCCTTATGAGAAAATGTAATGCATTGTTAAGTAACAAATGCAACTTCAGTGATTGTCCGGATAATATCTTTGGAAGCAGTCATATCTGCCCTGTCAGTCCTTAATTGACGGTGAGAATCATGTGATACACTCAAACTATAAAAACTTTTACATTCAGTGACATTCTCACGCACCAACTTACCATCATTCTCTATCTCTTTTTATTCCCACAGCTCTCCTTTGCTGCTACTACACCAGTGCTCTCAGACAAGAGGAAATACGAATCCTTCTTTCGCACAGTGCCCTCAGACAATGCCGTGAACCCGGCTGTTGTGCGCTTCTTGCAGTACTTTGGTTGGCATCGAGTTGGAACACTCACCCAAGATCTGGAGAGATTTTCAGAGGTATTTCTTGTCAATGCTTGGTTTATCACTTTTGTCAGAACTGGGTTTCTAGCCCCGGATTATCTCGGCACAATGGACTGAAAGGTCTGACATCGTCTTAAATTTTCCCTTTTTTAACCCCTTATTCTTTTCACAATACTTTGTTGAATGACTCCGTGACATCATCGATGTTATTTTATCTTCTGCGAAACCTGTGGTTACCAGGTGCCATAAACCATTTGCAATGGAAGTTTAAAGCCAATTACAGACTTTATAACCTTTAGCTTGGTTGCTAAGCCCCACATCCTTTCCTACCCCCCATCCCCCCCAAAAAAAAACCAGCTGAATAACGAATTTAATGAATGAGTTAACTAAACAGCAAACCTTTTCATTCATTGTGTTCAAATGTTTGCTCAATTAGTTCATGCTTTATGCGACACAGTTTGTGTATGATGTCATGTGACTTGCATTGAAAACCCTTCCGGCTCTGCTGTCCTCATTGTAATGGTACACTGTGCCAGAACGTTTGTTTAATCACAAACCCTGAGCTCCGACATGACCCAACAAACAATCTATGAACCATGATTATAACTTGAGAGTGGATTAACGGGTTTCAATGAAACAAACGACGGTGGATTCAAGTAACTTCCTGTAAGGCTTCTGATGCAAAAAATACAATAAAAAGGAAGGAAAGCCAACCCAGAAGAACTTGTGTGTGGGTACATGGGCACTCATGGAAAAACTGCAAATGCCAACTTGCGATGCTGGTTATCCCTGCACGGAGGGCAGGATCTCACAGGAATACTTTTTTGTTCATGCCCCATCGATTAGCCATCGCAGCAAAGACTGGTATTCCCATCAGTGAAGTGATGGGTCTTAAGGCCCGGTCACACCTTGACGTTTTAGCCAGCGATGGCAACGTGTTAAAATGTATGTAAAACGCTGCCTGACGTTGAACTTTTGATGTTTTTTTTTAAGATTCGGACGTATTCATAGCGACTTGGTCTTATGTATAACGCATTGGTAACTACACAGAACGTTTCGTTGTGTTATAGATAACTTATACCAACGAATGCTGAACCTGTTGTCGGCCTACACAACCGATGCCCAACGATAGTCTAACTTAGGCATAGCGCGTTGCACGCATCGCCGACGATGTCGTGACGTAGCCTATTAAAAGGCTGACGTACAACGATTCAAATCATAACTGCCGTAGAAATGGAAGGGTCAAAATCGCGGTCACACCTTGGCGATCTTGCCAGCGTATGCTGACGTAACAAAAAGTGTGTCTAAAACGTTGGGGCACGTCAAATACGGTATGGGTAAGTTTGGTATACGTGAGTAGAACGCTAAATACGCTATCATACGTCGTAGTAAGTAGAGTACGTCAAGAAATTTTGAACATGTTCAAAATTTTACGACGTACTCGGCGTATGACACACGTTCCGCATGCGATGAGGATAAGTTTTACACACGATATGTGGATGCTTACA
Organism: Eptatretus burgeri; assembly: GCF_056783735.1. Classification (NCBI taxonomy): domain Eukaryota; kingdom Metazoa; phylum Chordata; class Myxini; order Myxiniformes; family Myxinidae; genus Eptatretus; species Eptatretus burgeri. The sequence continues at coordinate 3,026,250 of NC_140973.1, forward strand.
CACGTCCACAAACGCTACTTATAAGCTACTCATAAGTCAAAACACGTCGCGGTAATGTCTTTTTTACGCGAAACTTATTTCTAACTTATGTTTGACGTGCTTTGAACCAATTCTTTACGTAGTCCCAACACACATCGACGTATGTAGACGTATTCCAATGACGTCTTCCGGTCGACAAAAAAAAAAAAAAATTAACGTGTTTCTAGGTTACAACTGCCATATAAAGACGTGTTCCCAGCGGTTTTGGGAATTGGTATATAAAAATGGTGTTCATAAAAGAGGAACCCAACAGTGTTTTCGAGTCCTTTTTGAGTCAATGTCCATGTCAGCAGTAACAGTATCAGTATCAGTATCAGTATTACTATTAGTATTAGTATTAGTATTAGTAGTAGTTTGTTCATGTTGGCAGTAGTAGGTGGGTGTGAGGGGGAGGGTGTGGGTTATGATGGATCGTCCTTGCGTCCGCGTGTCCACGGGTAGGTTCATAGGCTGCCACTCAACGATTTAAATGGCTGCATCTCCACTATTGAAAGTAGACGCTTGCGCTCAACAATTGGATTTTTTTTACACTCAACGACTTTTAAACGGTACCACTCAACTATTTTCATTGTTTACAATGAACGATTTAAATTGCTGTCACTCGCCTTTGTTTTTTTGTTTTTTTTTTGACGCTGGGGTTTGGAAATTTGAAACGTTTCTTCTGAACGTGTTAAAACGCTAAAACTCGACTATTTTAAATAGACGCTGCCGATGGACAATTGGAATCATAGCCAAGCTAGACATCGAAGTGTGAACATCCTCGTCATGCCGAAGAAAAGTTTGAAGAATGCTGCAAATAAGTGTCCTGGCCGTGGCCGTGGACGCTGACGCAAGGACGATCCATTATACCGACGTCTTTCAGCCTATGAGTAACTTAAAAGTAACGTCTGTCGACGTGTGGCAACGATCGCGTAACGTGCCAACAACACGTTAATCATAGGTTAGAAATAAGTTTCGGGTACGCTAAACATTACCTCGGCGTGTCTCAACTTATGATTAACTTACAAGTAGCATGTGTTGACGTCTGTCAACGATCGCAGACCGTGCCTACAACTTGTGGCCAGCGTAGCGGAACGTGTGAGTCATACGCCGGCATACGTCGTGAAATTTCAAGCATGAAAAAATTTGAGGACAACCGAAAAGTACAACGTTTAAAGCCAACGTACAACGACGTATGGCAACGTACTACGACGTATGCCAGCGTGCTCTCAATGTTATCAAAACTTACCCATAACGTATTCAACGTGTGCCAGCGTTTTAGAAAAAAAATTCAAAAATCGGCATACGTTGGCTAAAACGTCAAGGTGTGACCGGGCCTTTACATGCTAGTATACCGTGAAGTTAGAAGTTCAAAAACCATGTGGAGTTCGTGCTTGTTTGGCTATTGGTCCAGATGAGAGACAAGGAAAATGTTTGCTGTTGAGGAACATGGATCAGACAGAAGGGCAGAGAAATTTACAAGACATTCCTGGGCAAAGGTGAGAAAGCCAACCCAGTAGAAGTTATTCTTAAATTTGAAGCTTATGTCCACCGACAGAAGAGCGAATGCGTTGCTCGACACGGGCTAAAACAACGCAAGCAAAGTAGCAGTGAGTCTTTTGGTAATTTTGTTAAAGCCTTCTGTCTATTTTCCTGGGCCGTGGGTATGAAAATGCTGATGACATTTTAATTGATGCTGTTATCGGTGGTATTTGTAAGCAAGAAGTCCAAGAGAGACTTCTAGACAGGGGCAAAGATCTGTCACTAGCAAAGGCACTAGAAAACAAGCCAGCATTATGAGCTGTCACAGAGTCAGGTCTGCATTGCATGTGATGACAATTTGGTCTCCTCTGTGTGTAACATAAACAATGCATGTCAAGAGTCAAAAGCAAAATCGCTTTTCACCAACAAGCAGAACCAATAAAACTTCAGCAGAACCAACCAAACTCTGCCTGAATTGTGGTAAAAACTCACAACATTCGACATCCATGGAACCAGGCAAATGCCCAGCAATAGGATCTACCTTCTTGTCCTGCAAAAAGCCCTACCACTCGTTGGTGGTGTGCCATCGCCACCTGAAAGGCATGCATTCTGTGGATGTCAAGTGTTGTGGAATTTTGTTTTTAGCCACCTCGGTGTAAATCATATTACTCAATTTTCTTTACCCAAATAATCCACTGTCCACAAGCAAAAGTACATTTCATCAAAGAACATTTATTTCGCGGTACCACGGAGTCCGAAACGCTGAGATGTAAACATCCACAATGATTTGCACTAAGCTAAGTTTACATTTTCTGACATTTATATGCTTTTGTGGGAGTGGAGAGGGCTGGAAGAACAAAGGGAGAGAGAACATGGTGACTCTCAGCTGGCCTTGGTGAGAATCAGACAAAATACTAAAAAGCAGACAACCAAAAAGGAGTACAGGATAAGACAGTAGGTTATAGGTTTTAGTACAAAGAAATGAATATAAAAGGCAGTGAGTACATGGGTGAAACCATGTAGTACAGTAAAAGAAAAGGCCACTTGTTTAAAATAAATATTGCCCATTAGAACGAGGGGAGGGGAGAATTACAAGGTTAGCTGATAAGCATTAGGCAAAAGAACTCAAACTACAATACGTGTCCACTGGGTGAAAGAGAATGACATAATCATTAGTTCTGGAGCTGAGGGGGGTCCTGTGTGCAATCATATGTCCCCTAATTTTGACTCTTGATCCTTGTAGGGGACCCCTAGGAGATTGAAAAAAACTTGCGTAGACATTCCAGATGTGGGGCAGAAAGGTGTAATTCAAGATGGCGTCCAAGATGGCCACTGCGTCATGATAACCAGTATAACTCCATGTGGAATTGTCCTAGAGTGATAAATTTCGTGTCTTTACCTAGGTTTTTGGGGTCAAGGAATCCATTAAAATCATTTTCAGGGTTAAAAAAAGTACGGGATAACGGTGAAATCCAAAATGGCCGCCAATATGGCCGCCGCGCCCTTTCATCTAGCCTGTCATGCTTCAGGATTGAGCTAGAAGAATAAATTGTGTCTTAACATGGGTTTTAGGGGTCAAGGATTTCACTCAGACCAATCAATTTGCAGAAGCAACAATGGATAATTGTTAATTCCAGTATAGGGGCTCTAATTGACCAGGACACAGGTCCCCTACAAGGATCAAGAGTCAAAATTAGGGGACATATGATTGCACACAGGACCCCCCTCAGGACTATACGTAGAATAAATAAGAAACGTGTTTTACATTGAATGAGACTTTAGTAACATTTAAATTTATACTAATAAATCCTGAGCACCGTTATTTACCATGCACAATGCAGTACACATTATTCATGAATCCAAAACTGTTTAAATAACTCGATCAGTTTGGTATACAGTGGGCATCAAACCTCCGACTATTACGTTGCTTATAATTTGCACAAACCGCACCTACTTGGAATAACCCCGTTAGGGTTTTTGCATTGGCTGCTCTGATTGTTTGCCTGGCATTTACAGAGTATGCAGCATCAAATTTTTCTTTGTCCACAAGGACAGAAGTGAGTGGCACATTTCACACAGTTACATTTTAAAGCTACTTCTTCAGGCAAATTACGATGGTATTTCATTGGTACAAGACATTCGTTTTCCATCATAAACTCATAGTCTTGAGAGTTTAGCGAAAAATCTCCTAAACAGTTGACTTGCATATAGGTCATATAGAATGCCCTATGAATATGACCTTCCGTAGCATAGCTGGTTTGGGGAAGGTCAATAATTGTCATCGACTTTCTGTGATGGTACATGTTGCAACGTAAACAATCCATCGTTTCAATGCCATGATTTCCTCCTTTTAACACTTGGACCAGGTATTTCTCGGCATTGTGCACACAGTCCTGCACATTTGTCTGTGCCCTTCCAAAGTCCTTTAGGTACAGAACAGGTTCTGCCTTGATACCAGCAGCTTTCGTGCCAAATTTTCTAGTAATGTCACAGCCAGTTAGTGCATGCATCGTGGGAAAGACTTCACACATTGGTCTTCCAACCTTGTCAGCTATTACATGTAGAGGGATAAATCTTGTCCTGTCTCCAACTCCCCCTCTGAGCCAAAGTTCACGGAGTCCATTTGCTGCGAAAATATGATAGAAATACATTGCAACTACGAACACATCAGTATCGCTAGAGAGAATTACAATCCGTGTGCAATTACTTCTGACGGCATGAAGAGCATGTGGGATGATACGGATATCAGCCTCTTCATGGTCCGAGTCCAGTTCTGGGTGTTGGCTTACTATCCCATTCATGATCGACTGGGTTTGTGTTGAAGTTTCGTCTCCCACTATCCGACTCACTACAATGTGAACATCTACGGATTCTGCAGTAAAGTGGCCAATCAGCCATACTTTCATGAGCTGTTCTAGTTTGGCTTTGTTTGCTGCGGATGACCAGAAACTATCCATATCTCTTGGTAACTTGCTTTCTCGTGTGATGTTACTGTACAAGACTGGGGGTTTCTGAGTTCGTCTGAGTCGTTCACTTTCTTTCACTGATCCTTCCATGTACGAATCGAAGATAAAGTGAATGCGGGAAGCATTTTTGCAAACCCCAAGGATCATGCTCAGCAATTGCTTGCACAATTCTCCGAAGGTATTCATGGAGGAAGTTTTCAGCTTTCGTACATAAGCCATAACATCGACAATGTATCCAGTTGGCATATCCGTCCAATGCGTAGGAGCTATGTAGTCACCTGCTGTAATATTTGATTCAAGTGCTTTCACAAGCTCATGTTTTGCCGGTTTTTTCACGAGTCCATCCTCATCACTAAATAAGTAACTAATTTTGACCAGATCATACGTGAAAACCTCTTGGGCATCATACATACTGACCCTGGCAATGTCCAGTTGCTTCTGCGCAACACCTAACTCCTTCTTGTCCTGCTTCTGTTTCCTTTTTGGGGGTGATGCTTTCTTTCCCTCGGCACTTGCGAATGTCTTAACATTGTTCCTGTTGATTGTGTCACTCAGTCGTTTTGTCTTCTCCACCGGGCGCTCCTTTCTGAACGTGTTGTATAAATTCAGACCGGTTTCTTGAACAGACATTAGACTATCTTGAATCTCGTCTGGCATGATAGCTCTGGTGAGAAAGTTATGCAGTTTCAGTTCAGTTGTTTGCTTCACTTCGAATGGATTTTCATAGTTCAGGATGTATGCGATCATCTTGTCGACTTTGCATTCATTTTCTTGTGTTTGCCAACGACTGAATGAATGATTGACAGTAAGTTCTGTATTGTTCAACTGTGCACCTGTGACTTCACGAAAGGTTTGATTTACCGCCATCAATTCATGGCGAATGATGTTCCATCTTGTTACGAATTCTTTCCATTTCGTATTGCCAATGATTCCCTCACTTGTCTTAGATGAGCGGTTGATTGTCTGTTCCAGACACATGTCGGCAGCAGCAGCAGAGAATGGGATGGAAGAACGTTTCACTACAAAACGCCCAGCCATGAAATTGTCATGGACAACTGGTGTATTCACTGGTAGTGTTTTCATGTCCTCCAGGTAGAGAGAACACCACCGCAGATAGTTGATCGAGTCAAAGACTGCGAAATATGGCAATACTGCTTCAACTGATTGCAGGTGCAGATGCCAGTCGCCTTCTCTGTCAGCCCTCACAAGCTCATGTGCCAACCGAACTATTTCAATAAACCTAACCCAGTAGAAGAATGTTTTGCTTTCTGCCTTCCTTTCCCTTTTAAACTCCTCGAAATCCTCGAACAGGTCTTCCGATAGTCCAAGGAAAGAGTTAAGGAGCTCCTTACTTCTCGACTTGTTCTTTGCAGACACCTCTTGCTTCATTTCTCGAAGCAACTTGAGCGGCTCCACATATTTCTCTACGCCATGCTTCTCAAAGAATGCACTCCATTGGAGTCTCTCCATAGCCTCTGAAAGGAGAGTCATGCCTTCTCGAGATCGAACATAATGTGAACCTCCCAAGATGGCCTGGGTCGTATTTGGACCAAATATTTCATTTTCGATCCATATACTCTCAGCACCACTACCACAAAGATACTTTCCTATGCAACCAAGGTAAATCTTAAGTAAATGAAACGATCCTAGGCAAAGAGTCAAGTCCTTGAATTTTCCTTGGCGCCACAACATAATCTCTCGTGCGATTCTGTAGACACCTTCATCGCATGCTATAGCCAAGTGGTTCTGACTGAGCTGTCCCAAGACGTTCTGAAAATTTTTAAGAGCAGTATACACTTTGTTGTATTCTGTGACCGGGTGTGGTAGAATTGGCAAGAAGCCTACGATCCTTTCAGGAAGTTTCTCATCAGTGACAACTGAGTTGAAGGCACTCCAGCATGGCATTTGTTGTTCATCGCAGTCCTGTTTGATTAAGCCTTCTTCTATATTTGACAAATTCATCCGGGCTAGTGAGCAAGCAAGATCTTTTCCTTCCGTACTACATCCTTCACTTAATGTCGAGTTACTTACTAAATAGTCACTGGGTATCTCTCCCTTCTTTGTTGGTTTGAAGAAGTCCTTTAGCTCTTGACATTTTAGTGTCTTCTGAAATGATTTTGGAACATGAACTACACCAGTTTCCAAAATTCGTGGCTTCCTTTGAACACCATCTGATTTGTCCTGATATAAAACCGAAACAGTGTCATGAGTACCACCCAGACCCGATGGCGTCGCCTCCTCATGATCAAAATTATCAAATGCGGCAGTGGTGAATTTCTCTGGATTAAGATGGCCTGGCAAAGGAACAACATCAGTTCCATTTGTGCAAACTAAGTCTGCCAAATCAGTCTGATACCGGAGAATTTCATCGTAACTCACTGATATTCCTAAATGGTTTAGAGAGGTGATGAGTGTTTTGCTCTTGCATGTTGCGTGGATTCTTTCTGCGCACATCAGATGGAGTGGTGTCCTGCATCTACCATTATGGACCATGAAGTACAGAACCTGGAAAACTGACTTTAGTTTCCTCAGTTTTGGTGAATGAGCATTGCCATTACTACTAGTTTCTTCATCAGAGGTACCGTCATCACTCAATGGAGAGTTGTTATTGCTACCCACGCTGCATTCAAAATCATTTCTATTATAATTTAGTAACACACACAAAAAAGTCAGTAACTCATCTAGGATATTCATATTATCCCAGGAGTCCTGCAGATCAACGGAATCGCAAAACTTGTATTGCAAATCAAAATTCAAGTCCAAAAGAGCATGACTAATAGTTGATGCGCATTGAGTGATGGGATTGCTTGACCGAATGATGTCAGCCATGTCTGCAGGACTGGCGTTTAAGAAAACCATGGCACACTTATTTGCTTCTGTAGGCCTGGAAATGTTCAAGTCTTGGCCATAGTGACTTTCAAGAAAAAGTTGAATGTCTCTGTTCGAAAACGTTTCCTGGGAATCACTGAATCCATGAACATTGTTACGGAGGTCGCTTAAGGCGAAACCTTGTCCACCTTTCAATGCGAAATCGATGTTCTCTAACAACCATGCAAAACATTTATTTTTTGCTAAACTATTGGATGGTGCGTTACATTTACTTTTCGCACGGTCGTACCTAATAAGATAATTTCGGATGCAGTTTTTGTGACAATATATATCTGACCCAAAGACGGAGTGGACATCTTGCAGGTCACTTGTCCGATGGTAAACTTCATCTTGAAAGAATACCACAGCCTTTAGTAACTTTTCTGCGCGTACATCTTCACAAATCCTGAATTTCTGTCGGTCTCCTTTTATCTTTACATTGGCACACACCGTACATTTCCTTTCAGAAGCCGGTATATCAGTAGATGGAAGAGCTCGTGGTGCAATTCTGGCTCGGGTTGCTCGGCTCACAGATGGGTTTGGGACCAGTTCAACTCCTTCCGGTTCTTCCGGCTCTTCCACCGCTTTGGACAGCTCTTCTTCAAGTTTAATCAGTGTCTTTTTGAGGGTGTACGATTTATAACATTTGTTGTTCACATGATAGACAAACTGTTCATGATCGACTTGCTCTAGCCTCCTTGCAACCAAGTCGTTACATATTCTAGCAGCCTCGAGGACTTTCATCCGAGCCTCTGCGTTGCTGCATGTTGATTCCTTTGTGTCAATCTGACAAATAATACACTTCTTGATGTCGACATCAGCAAATTCTGAGCGGCGCCTCTTCAGTGGAATCCCTTCCATTTCATTCAATGCCTGAAAAAGAGAGGTAAATATCAGTTGGTCTGTTACGAAGGTAATGTGACGAGACACCAGTCAACTTCTCAGGCACTCTATCTTATCCAGTTGCATCATTTTACGAATTGTTGGATAATCAATTAGAGCCCATGTACTGAAATTAACAAGGATCCATTGTTTTTTTGTGCAAATTTATTGCTTTGAGTGAAATGCTTGACCCCTAAAACTCGTATAAAGACACCAAATTTATTCCTCGACCTCAATTCTGAACCATGACAGGCTAGATGAAAGGGCGCGGCGGCCATATTGGCGGCCATTTTGGATTTCACCGTTATCCCGTACTTTTGTTAACCCTGCAAATGATTTTAATGGATTCCTTGACCCCAAAAACCTAGGTAACGACACGAAATTTATCACTCTAGGACAATTCCACATGGAGTTATACTGGTTATAATGACGCAGTGGCCATCCTGGACGCCATCTTGAATTCCACCTTTCTGCCCCACATCTGGAATGTCTACCCAAGTTTTTTTTCAATCTCCTAGGGGTCATCTTTGAGTTTGAATTAAAGACATATTTACCAACTCTGGACTACAATTCAAAATTCATAGTGGTGGACTAACTCGAAGATCTAGGTCGTCTAACACAATCAAAACCTGGAGATCACACTTCAGTAAACATAGCATTCCCAGAATTATTCAAAATGACAGCAGTCCCAAGTACTCATCAGAAGAATTCACAAAATTATTTTCTGACTGTGGAATTGAGTCCTTACTCTCTCACCACTCTCATGGGGAGATGGAGAGAGCTGAGGAAACAGCAAATGACCTGTGGAAGAAATGTGCAGACACAAAACTCGCACTCCTTGACTACAGAATAACACCACTGGAGAGCGTCAATCTGTCTCTGCCAAACTGCTTATGGGTCGGCACCCACGGAATACATTACCTGCCTCAAGCGAACTTCTTGCTCCCATTCAACTACAACCGTCGTGATGTAAAACACCACTTTGATCAGGAAAAGGCCAAACAGACCATGTTCATATGTCGTTCAGTCTGGTGACCGTAAATACTGACGTAACAGACGATATCTGCATCTGGCTCCTGGGGCATCCAATTGTGCAAGCTGCTCAGCCAAAATGTTCTGCGTGGGAATGACTCGAGTGATGCAAAAAACCGATACGCATAACGGGGTCACGATTCATGATGATCAGCAGCCATCTGGGAGTCCTGAGACCAATGTAGCTCCGACAAATGATGACAACCCCCATTACTTGCACTACCCATGGTGCGACTCCCTCAGAGGCTGGATGTATTGAACTTTTGACTCCTTGGGCATCGGCCTGTCCTGAATGTATGGACCATTGGGTTGTTAACATTCAAGTTTATTTGACTAATTGAACATTAATTTCTTAAATATTAATGGTTCATGCATTATTGTGTTATCTGCTAATGATTGGCCAATCGCCTTGATGGCCGATTATTTTCTTTCTGATGCAAAGCCGACGTGAGAGTTGTATTGTTCGTACAGCACTCGTCTGTTTTCAGTCACATATTTGGTATGTCAGCTATCCTCACAGATATCGTTATTATGTTATGACTTGGCTACTCCACAAGACTGAACAGTTGATATTGAGTCTTCATCGCTGGGATAATTTAGTCATATTGCCATTCACCACAATGAATGGATTGACGATGTACAGCTAAAGATGGTGTGTGCATCAGGACCTGTTACTGACTAGCCCTGAAGGGCAGAAGTGACTCTCCACTGAGTAGGCTAAGCTACCCATCTACCTGTATTCTAATTAAACATCACAGGTCTATCTCGAGTAACGCATTGGTTTCAGTTTTGTGCAAAGGGAGATGTAATGTATTGTTGTAGTCACACGGTTTGTGCCAGTTACCTGGTTTGGATCCGGTGAGTTGCCTCAATGTGACCGCAACAGTCAACTAGTTTGAAGACCCCCTACCGAATCACATGTCCACTCGTCATGATACCATACTGATCGGGGTCTCTGAGCCGGCCGAGCGCGATGCTACTTAGCACCGCACGTCTAATCCTAATTAGGCCGAGCGAGTCGGAGATGTATGGCACTGTGTTGATGTGCGACGTTTAATAACCGCAGCCAATCAACCCTCAATGGGCTTTCCCAATCACTCAATTTCAGTCAATCATATTTTCCCAATAAATCATATTTAATGGTAATAATAACGGTCATGAGGAAGGGAATGCACAGAGAAGCAACCAACAATCAATGAATAAACTCCTTAACCCACTACTGAATACACGCAAATGATACCAACAATTAACAGAGATCCTTAAATACTTAACTTAGGGCCCAACAAGCATATCATGCTAGAAAGACAGAGGGAATCACAAGGCAGATTATTTTTTCATTCGTATGCAGACTATGGCTGCAATGCCATAGGCTGCTTACAAAACTTTCTGGGGGTGCGGCTATGCCGCTGATGCAATGCCCCTGTTACCAGTAATACTCATTTCGCCGACCTTGGAAGGATGAGGGGCTGAGTCAACTCACCTGGTGTTCATTCAACAGGTAGACAGGAGCTTGAACTCAAGACCCCAGGATCTTAAGCCAGCCACCTTAGCCGTTATACCAACACCAGGCTTACAAGAAAGAAATACCGTGCAATGTCCAGCAGAGCAACGCAGGATGGTCAAGGTCTGGTCCCGGCATCTCTGGCAGGGAACCTTCTGCTGAACTTGGCAGGGAAGAAGAGGGTATGGCTCTGACATGGGCTGGGTGTGGCTTTGGGCTGCAACATGAGTGAAGGTCACATCATTTCTCACCAAGACGATTCGAGCTTCTTCTGGCTCCCATCCTCGCTCCATCATGTTATCCCTGCCAGCCCATGCATCAGTGACGACATGCCACACCCCTCCTTTTTCACTTAACATTGGCTGGGCAAACTCATCCATGACCCTTGAGCCATCGACTGCTGCTAATGCCTTGGCCGGCTCGGTTGACGTGACAGCAACTGTCAATGTTTTCCTGCCCAGCTAACACCTCAAGCTCTATCAAAACACTAAAAAGAGAAAGTCAATCAGATTACAGAGGAAAGGACATTTAAAGTGTGGTCAGAAGGGATGGCATTTTTAAACACAAGCATTGGAAGGGGGAGACATCATCTTCAGTGCCTTCAGAAAGTATTCACACCCCTTGACTTTTTCACATTTTGTTGTGTTCCAGCCTGAATTTAAAATGGATTAAATAAAAAAAAAATTGTGACCGATCTATACAAAATACCGCATTATGACAAAGTGGAAACATGTTTTTTAGAAATTCATCCAAATTGATGAAAAATATAAAGCTGAAATGTCTTAAGTCAATAAGTATTCAGCTCCCTGAGTCGATACTTTGTTGAAGCTTCTTTGGCAGCGATTACAGCTTCGAGTCTTCTTGGGTATGCCTGTATCAGCTTTGTACATCTGGATTTGTGGATTTTCTACCATTCTTCCTTGCAGATTTTTTCAAGCTCTGTCAAGTTGGATGGGGGAGTGTCGGTGAACAGCAATCTTCAAGTCTTTCTACAGATTCTCAATGGGTTTCAAGTCTGGGCTTTGGCTGGGTCACTCAAGGACTTTCACATTCTTCTTCTGAAGCCATTCCAGTGTTGCTTTGGCTTTGTGCTTGGGGTCATTGTTCTGTTGGAATGTAAATGTTCGCCACAGTCTAAGGTCTTTTGCACTCTGAAGCAGGTTCTCCTCAAGGATTTCCCTGTATTTGGCTCCATTCATTGTTCTCTCTATCCTTTCAAGTTTCCCAGTCGCTGCCACTGAAAAGCATCCCCATGAGATGATGCTGCCACCATGCTTCACGGTAGGGATGGTGTTCGTGGGTGACGAGTTGAGCTTGGTTTTCACCAGATGTATTGCTTTGCATTTAGGCCAAAGAGTTCAATTTTCATCTCATCAGACCACATAATATTTTCCCTCATGCTCTCAGAGTCTTTCACGTGCCTTTTTGCAAACACCAGGCATGTGTCATGAGTCTTTTTTTCAAGAATATCTTCCATCTGGCCAGTCTCTCATAAAGTCTTAATTTGTGAAGTGCTACAGAGACTGTTGTCCTTCCAGCAGGTTCTTCCCTTTCAGCCAAGGAACTCTGTAGTTCTGTCAGAGTGGTCATTGGGTTCTTTGTCACCTTCCTGACCAAGGTCCTTCTTGTCTGGTTGTTCATTTTGGTCGGACGGCCAGCTTTAGGAAGAGTCTTGGTAGTTCCTTATTTTTCCCATTTCCTGATGTTGGAGCTCACGATGCTCTTGGGAACTTTCAACACTCTCAAAATTGTTTTATACCCTACCCGAGGTCTATGCCTCCTTACAATTCCACTTCACTTCTTTCTTTCCATTTCATGGTGGAGTTTCTGCTCTGACATGCATTGTGAACTGTGGGACCTTATATAGAAAGGTGTGTTTCTTTCTAAATCATGTCCAATCAATTGAATTGGCCCACAGGTGGACTCCAATCAAGTTGTCGAGACATCTCAAGGATGACCAAAGGAAATTGGATGCACCTGACCTCAATTTAGAGTGTCATCGCAAAGGGGTTGAATACTTATCGATGCAAGACATTTCAGTTTTTCAGTTTTTAATTGATTTGTAAAAATTTCGAAAAACATGTTTTCGCTTTGTCATTATGGGGTATTTTGTGTAGATCGGTGGCAAAACATTTAAATTTTATCCATTTTATATTCAAGACGTGACATAACAAAATGGGAAAATCGTTGAGGGGGTGTGTACTTTATGAAAGCACTGTACCTGTTACATAAGCGATGTATATCTTGTGTCAAAATTAATTGCTTCACACTTCTGCTAAGACATATAGTAAGGATATACCTGAACTATACTCAGCAGTGTTAACCTCTAGTCGTCATTTTCACAACAGTATGTTCAATTTGTTCATGCCGTATCCGGCACTGTTTGTGTTTAATGTCATGTGACTTGCATATTATTAAACCACTTCTGGCATATTATTAAACCACACCATCATCCATGTGATGTTACAGTTTTGCTCGTCTTAAGAGTTGTATAATTAACATGTTGCAACATGTTTTGCAAACCAGTGAGAGGAAGAAACATTCTTGAATTGAAGTACAAAACCCTGCATTCTTTCATCGAAATATAATAAAATGATTGGGTTGTTCCAATTTGAACTGAACCTTTGTTTATATCAAAGCTTGTTATTAACCTTGACAAACAATCTCAGAAATTTCATTATTGTTTTCGATGTGTTATCTTGTGAGCCATCATCTTGATTTTTTTTTCAGCACAGGCATTGAAACTGGACTTTCATGATAATGGGTGTTGATCACCGTCGCTGACACGGAAGAAATATTAACTCAAAAAATATTAATACACATATCGTGGTAGTCTGCCTTTTACAAGCAAAATGTGAACCACCCTTACATAACAGTGTATTCTGTCTAAACAAGTGAGCATCTCTTCAGAACCAGGCCACATGTTCTCGGTGAAGAAGGATTTAATTGTTCTTATACTGATAAGGCCAGAGTGAACAGATCTACTGTATTTTCACAATGTCACAGGGTATATCATCTTTGAACAGAGAGACCATAATAATGAGTGATAATATTTTCATGTGGAAAGAACTATCCATGGTACAAGGACGCCATGGCCTATTTTTTTTTATCAAATGATACCACGAGATCATTCATGTTCACAATTAATTATGAGCAGATGGGAAAACCAGATTAAATTAACATTCATTTCAATTAGATGGCATACTCGATAATGCACCAAGTTGACCATTTGGTTAAAGTTATCCAGAGCTTTATCATCTTATTTGCTCCAATGAGGGGTGAAGGTGGAAACTTCAGCACTTTGCGATATTTACAGTGGATAACTCTCGAGTGACCTTTTTTATCTTGCCAAAACGAAGTTTTTGCAAGATATGTTAGTCAGCTTGTATGTTTTTTTTTTGTTTGTTTGTTTGTTTGTTTGTTTGTTTGTCTGTAATCACGTATAAAAAATTCTGCAGAGCACAGTTATCATTGGAAATTTTTGTAACTTCGCATATCAGAGGCCTATAGAGGTCCCTTTCAGTGTACAAAATTTTGAAGGTCAAGGTCAAAGGTCAAGGCCACTTTGTCGCAAATCAGGGGAGTCGATGAAACCCTTATTTTTTGAGTAATTTTGATCGGATCGTCTTCAACCTTCATTGGAATATAGTTAATGGTCTGGTGCTCAGCTGATTAATTTTTGGTGGCGATTGGTCTTGACCTTCATGGTTAGTGCCTGAGGTCAAACATATTTGACCCCAAGGTCAAATTTTCAAGTTTTAGGAACCATATCGTGTAGTACCTCAAATTTAACACCTCGATGAGTGCTTTCTAGATATGTCAAGCTTGAGACATTATGACCTCATTTGGTGACGTTATGAGGAAAACGCATATTTTTCATGGTTACTCTGTAGCACGATTCTCATCGGAATCTCTCGTAGGCAGATATTCCTCAAGGAGTCGCTCCTGGTGGATAGCAGCTCTGTTCACCTTAGTGTGACCTTAAAGAAGTCACACGTGGTCATCTTTTGGCAAGATACGGGTCACCCTGCGGGTGACATTGTTTTTTATCTTTTCTTTTGTTTTTATTCTTTTATGCCACCAACGCTGACCGCTAGTTCTTTGCTGTTCCACAATTCATTGTGGAACTTGGCATCAAAGCCATTTTTATTTTTTTAATAGGCCTTGGCTGAAGTTTTGTAATTTCAAAACTGATTATGAAAGAAAATCAAAAGAATGTAACACTGGTTTTTTTTTCCATCAGTTCTCTTTTTCATCAAGTAATTTTTTTCATCAATTCTCTGATACATGAGAGATTATTTTGCAAGAAAATTTGTTTTTTTGGATAAAAGTTAAAATTACTAATAAATTGGAATAACTTCCAAACGTGACAACATTATTCATTATATTTAATGCACATGGGCCGCTGAAAAAAATTGTACGAACGAGATACAACACTTCGAGAAATGCCAACCGTCTGTCTGCCACCAGGACGATTGTTCCCACTAATGCAATCCATTCAACGAGAAAGCACGTGATGTGATCGTCGGGTAAAACAAAACATGTGGAGTGTGACGACCCCTCCCCCGATCTCCATTGCACATAGTCCTCCACCAAAAGACATGTGTGAGACATAATACACAGCGATGCTCACCATGATGCCCTAATAAGGGGTGAAACCAGTCAATAACTGCATTTTCATTCACTTGTGACAGCTTCTGACATAAATATATATATATATATATATATATATATATATATATATATATATATACATATATATATATATAAATAAAATCATTTATCATTGTAATTTGTCCTGCGAGATGCTCTCTTCCAGGAGCCGCAGACATAGCCCTGCGTCTTGATGATGACGTCACGACATTCAGCTTAGGTCGGAGAACAAGTTTTACAGCATCATTACTCCAGACCACATTCAATTAATGGCTCCAGATGTGAGTGGTGAAGTGAAAGATAATGTTTCTGTGTGGCAGGTGGTGCGTATCATTCCCAGGATGTGAAGCAAGGGCTGTGTGGGACACTCAAGCATGCACACGCATTAACAGACAGCTTCATTAGCATATACCACCAAAACCCAGTTCAAACTACGCGCCATTCCTCAATGGACACTTCGTTTCAACCTTCTCCGGACTCGAGCCACAATGTTACAACCTTCATATGACCATCACAACACCTTCTTGAAAATCCCCACAATAACCTATGCTCACCCACCTCATCACAGCTGCTACAAATGCTTCAACCACCTTACCACAATGCTTCAACCACCTCACCACAACCACTACAAATACCATAACCACAGTCAGCATCCCGGACGCCTGCCACTGTCCTTTGAGGATATGGGGGAACCATGGACGCTACCTACCATGGCACTTGCGTATTGTTGCGAATTCGCGCCCGCCGGCGTGCGGACGGCCGCGTCACTCGAATCGCGACCGCGTCGCCCACCGGACGGACAATTCAGTCGTGACCCTCCGGGAACTATCACCCGGAGCCAGTCACGGGTGGGCCTTTCGACCTCACCACAATCGTGCCAATCGGCCATCCGCGTAGGATAGGGTTGTTCGCCAAACTCGACCTACCTAAGTACCCACATGGATGGTAAACCGGGCGATCGTACTTCGCCGCAGGTCGACTCCGGACGCGAACCGCTTAAGCGGTCCGTTCCGTGTTACAGTGATAACCGAGCGGTGTAATCGTCGGCCTCGATGGTTCCGATTAATTACCGGGCGTATTAAGCCCACTACGAACCCTTTACGTGAAGCAGGATGGAGGGTCAATAAAGAAAAGACGAATTGAAACGGGAAAACAATTCACACAAAGCACATTTATTTCCCGGCACACGGAAAGTACACATATACAGGCATGCCGACCGAAATCTCCCTTGCACACAGCGACCTTACACACGCTGTCTCCCTTGCACTCGGCCATTCACTCACGCATGCCACCTCCCCCGCACACGTGGCTCCACTCACTCGCGGCCTTTCACTCACTCGTGCCATTTCCCTCACACAAACCATACCACTCACACACGGGGGTGCACTCACACACAGTGACGCACTCACACCTTTCACCACACACACCGGGACAACCACAATGGGGATCAGTGCCACCACAAGGTGTTCCGGGGTCTCTATACCCCCCAAGCTCTCCGTGCACCCGTTCGCAGCACTCCTCCCCTCGAACTCGCTCGACACAACCGAACCCGCCTGGTCGTGAGTCGCCTCAAGGGGGCATACTCCCTCCCCTCGTTCCTGGAGGAGGCTATCCAGCTTCTCGCACCGGGTCCCTACACGCTCCGCGAGCTCACCCTCATCGTTCTCCACTAACTCTGTGTGTGTGTGTGTGTGTGTGTGTGTGTGTGTGTGTGTGTTCGTCACTACCCCCGTCCAATTCACCCTCTATCTCCCGTGTCTCTGTACATTTATTAGTTTCTTTTGTCTCCTCATGTCTATTACTCTCTGCTTCTTTCTGGCGTCTTTCCCTTATCTTTATGTAGGTCAACCTTGCTTTCTCCTTTAGTCGCTCCCGTCCTTCCCTCTGTTTCACTCCTTGCTCTTTCACGATCTCTGCGTACCTCATCCTTCCTTTCCGTCTTAATTGTTCTTTTCTCTCCCTCCCAATTCCTTTCACCTCGTGTCTTATCTCCCTCGTGCACGTCTCAATCACCCTAATTAGTTTTTCCCTCTTGGTCACCTTTACACTTCTCACCCAACATGTCCCCTGAATTACCCTGCCCTCACCCGCCTCCACCGCGGGCCTGACAACCGTTGCATTCCCTCCCAGCTCATTTGCTCCCACACGTGGTGTCGCCATTTTGAGCTCCCTTGTTATTGCCTTCATGCCCGCCTGCAGGCTTCGGCCCATGTTCTGCGTCTCACCCCGCATTTTTTTCCATTTCTTCCTTCATGTTTGTTTCCATTCTCTTATCCATTTCGTTCATTTGTTGCGTCATTCCGCTTATTGCCTGCAAAATCATGTTTACCTGGCCCACGTTAAGTGGGTCTGCGGCAATCGCTTCGCCCTCAGGCGCGGGTCCGCCGGAGACTGGGGGAGGACTTTGACGGAGGCGGGGTGGGGGGGGGGGGGTGTCATACACCGCGGCCTCTGCCGCTGCGCCCATTTTGGGCTCTGGGTTCAGTTGGGGGAGTTCATCCTGCACAACAAGCATTTCCTGCACGGGGATTTCATCCTGGACCATGGATTCTACACATTCTAAATCCATATCTATCCCCGGCTCCCGCTCGCCTTGAGACTCCATCTTATTTCTCGTAATGGGTTAATTTTAATTGCTCGTAATTTGGAGGGAATCAGAGGTCGCTCCTCTCACCCCTGAACCAATTCCCCGTGAATTTAGCTTGGAGGCGGGAGGGATTCGAAGTGTTGCGAAGAGGGGATGGGTTCGTGTCCCACGACCTGACACCAGTGTTGCGAATTCGCGCCCGCCGGCGTGCGGACGGCCACGTCACTCGAATCGTGACCGTGTCGCCCACCGGACGGACAATTCAGTCGTAACCCTCCGGAAACTATCGCCCGGAGCCAGTCACGGGTGGGCCTTTCGACCTCACCACAATCGTGCCAATCGGCCACCCGCGTAGGATAGGGTTGTTCGCCAAACTCGACCTACCTAAGTACCCACGCGGATGGCAAACTGGGCGATCCTACCTCGCTGCAGGTCGACTCCGGACACAAACTGCTTAAGCGGTCCGTTCCGTGCTACAGTGATAACCGCGCGGTGTTATCGTCGGCCTAAACGGTTCCGATTAATTACCGGGCGTATTAAGCCCACTACGAACCCTTTACGTGAAGCAAGATGGAGGGTCAATAAAGAAAAGACGAAGCGAAACGGGAAAACAGTTCACACAAAGCACATTTATTTCCCGGCACACGGAAAGTACACATATACAGCCAAACAGTCAAAATGCACATATAGCAACAAAAACAAAAGCAACAACGACGCAGAGTTACTACCGACTACGCGCACACACGGCAACACTTATACAGTTCTACTTTACAGACTGCGCCAACACACATTTACTCAAAAGCAAAGGAAAGAAGCCACCCTCGTAGACAAGGGGGCAGACGGGCCTGTAGGCCAATATGCGCGCGTGACCTGAAGAAGCGGCCAGGCCCGCGAGACCGGGGGGGGGGGGGTCCTACCCGCGTCCTCATGACGCGTTGGCGGACGAGCCGCAGATGTGGCCGCGTGGCTGTACCCCGACTCCGTGCTCCTTGGCGGGTTCGTTGGCACGACGTTTGGAGTGGGGTGGGAACGGGGCCCCCTTGTTGCACTATCTCAGCGTGGGGGAAAGGGGGAATTGTTGATGCCCTGGGGGAGGGAGAATGGCTGGCTGGCTTGGGTCCCGCGACGAGCGATCTCACACCGCGACCTCGTCGCCGACCGCCGTCCTTCTCGCCTCGGACCCGAGCTCCTTTGCCTCTTCCCGCAACTCTTCTCAGCCGACTCCAGAACCCAACTCTTCCTGCCTCACCGATGACTTCGCCACCCCACTCGACTCTCTGCCACACCGATCACTTCGCCACCCGACTCCACCCTTCCTGCCACACCGATCACTTTGCCACCCGACTCGACTCTCTGCCACACCGATGACTCGACTCGCTCTTCACCCGACTCGACTCTGCCACACTGATGACTCGACTCACTCCGCCACTCGACTCGACTCACTCTCCCCTGATTCGCCTTGCGCTCGCCGTTTATAGGCCGGCAGGAGAAAACAATATGCAAATATCCGGATCAGGATGACCTCAGGGGCAGAGCCACGCTCGCCCATTGGTCGGAGGAAAGGGGGCGTGAATCTCCCCTGATCCTAGAATTTGCATATATCGATTTCACACAGACGCGCCTGGAGGCGGGGCCAAGCCACTCCGTGCTTGCTAATTGGACGGAGCAAAAGTGGGCGTGTAGCATTCTTGATCCGAATTCTCCCTCGGAATGGCCGCAATTTGCGCTCGCGGCTCGGTGCGTTCGGCACCAATCGCCGAACCGGCCCGAGACAGACTGACACTCAGTGTTCACAGGTGGTGCGGGAATGGCCGTAGAAGGAGAGAGGCGACGGTGGTGGAGGGCTTTCGGTGGTGGTTTGGTTATGGTGCCGTTTGGGAATGGCGGTGATGCGATGATGTGGGAGCGAGTTGTGAAGGTAAAGGTCGTGGCTGTTGGCGTTGGTGTTGTTGTTGTCTGAGGGTTGGAGCTTGGTTGTAGTTGGTGACAATGGCTGGCGTGGTGGTTAAGGTGGTTATTGTGTGATGGCGGTTGAGACGTGGTTGGTTCAAAATAAAGATAGAACAGAAAAACTGCTATCTCAAAGCGTCGCAGCCCGGATGAATCACATAAATTCTCTTGATACAACGGGTTTGGGGCTAACTACACATGTACTTAGAAATATCTCACCTACGGGCCCTTCATGGTGTAATACGAATTTCCACAGCCGTAACAGCATGTTCAAAACGTTTCCTGCATGTAGCTCAGAGCGCAAGTGCGCACTGGAATCCTTTCAGGATTGCTAAGATAACCCTGGCACTCTGCTCAATCACAACCCCATTTGGTATCCAGCGCACGTTTGTGGCCGGAAGGCGCTCCCAGAAACCTATGCCCCCTATTAATCCTGGAGCTCGATTGCGTGGCCAAATTTGGGGGCGAATTAGGCAATTTTGGGTTTTGCAACCTCACAGGGGCAGAGCTACTTCTTGGGAAAGCATACGTGCACTCATGGGGGCGCTGGAAAATGCCTTCCAATTATCCTGATCTGACTTTGGGCTCCTCCCTCACCAGAAGTCTATAAAACAAGTGGTCAGAAGAGTTGAGAGTCATGAGTAGTTGCTGAAGGCTGAGGAAGTGCTGAGGTCTTGATCGGCAGCATGAGGAGGAAGGCGGAACAGAGTAGGTGGAGTGGAGCGCTGGGTATACGAATGGGCAGAACATCAGACCAGCATGTTCATTTGCAGATCTTCTCACATGCCATTGTTAAGCTTCCTTCTTACATGTTTTGTCTCTCATATTCTGTCTCGTCTGGTGTGGACGCACAAGATCTCAAAGAGCAACCCGCCAGACATGCACCTCTTCTCATTTTTCCCTTCTCTGCAGCCCACTTGCACCTTATTTTGCACCCTCTCATTCATGCACCATAGAAACCCCCAGTTTTCCTCGCTTTTCCCCCCACCTAAGCAACTGGGTTTAAGCTGGTCTGTCAACCAGGCCAGGTATTCTTGAGGTCGTAATCACCTCAAGCTGTCTCTATCTTTCTTGCTATTCTAATTTCCTCGGGTGTGTGTCTGGTGGTACCTGTCGTGTTAGTGTAAAGTTAAGAATGTGTAAGTTATTTGTATCAGGTTAGCTCTGCCCTGTGTCCTCTTTTGTAAATACTTGCATTTCTTTTCCCGCACCCCACAAATCCTTGCTTTCCCCTGCTACACATATTGCTTGTATTGAAACCTTTTATTATTGGGCCACATGCCCTTTCTTCACCTTAATTATTAATACACCTGCTTATATTATAAATGTACCCAGCTCATTCTGTCTTTTCCCGATTGGTCCAGCATAGTATGCACACAGATTGGCCGGGAAGTTCTGCCCCAATAATTTGCTCTTATTAGCCGGTGCGTATTTGGCAGCTCCGCTCAGCTGCACCTGATACGATAACTTAATACAAGTATGCATCGATGGTGCGAAGCTCGCTTGGTGCGGTCAATCCACCGAAAACGGTAACATGCGAAGTAGTGTAACCCTTCCAGGATTGGCAGTACCAATCCACGTTCGTGGTTGCTTCGCAACCCACCGGCGTGTGGAATTATCTGTGCCCGGCGGCCTCAGGACCGGGCGTTTGGGTGGTATCCAAGTGCTTTCCCTCGTGACGAGCCTCAAACCCTGGATCCGCAACAATTTGTTTGTCAATCTGGGGTTTTTTTTAATCCCAAGGCATTTTGCTTTCATAGAGCAAGTTATAACAAGGCATGAAAAAGATCATTTGAGTTTCACTTACTTGAGTATAATATTGCAGGTAAAGGAGATTTTAAAAGCTTGATTAAAGTCTATTAAAACAGGAGGATTTGTAAGCCAGATGGATGGAATTAACACATAGGGAAAGTACTGGATCCAAACAGCTCATCTTCCCCAAAACAAATTCTAACAACAAAATTCGTATCCCATTTCAGCAGGGTGAGTCTAAAATAATCTACATTGCTATAACATTGATTCAAAGGCAAACCTCCCTCTCCCTCTCTCTCTTTGTGTTACATGGTGGTTTCAAAATGCCAGCTGGCATGCTGTTGAAACATTGACCTTGGACAAAAATATTGCATCTTTTGCTTTGTCTCAAGCACCCTGTCTCACCATCCCACTCTCATGTCCATTATGTTCCAACTCGCATTTCCTCAAACAGGTTTGCCTTTGAAGAACAGGTTTTTGTGTAACATCTCCCAACCTTGATGGGCATCTGTGCACTCGTCATGTGGTCAATGCATTCACTTTCATGGCTTCATTGTAGTAACCGCTGAGGGTTTGGAGGGTAATACAGTACGTCTGTGTTGATTGGACCACATTCACCTCTTTTTAACACCAGCTGGTCTTATTCCTTCCCTGATCGGCGTGTTGGTACTTCATGGGATTAATTATAGAACCTCTTTATTTATCTTGTGCATGGAAATACATCAAGATGGTTCACATTATCTCTGCTGGTCTCTTACATCTTACAGTTACAAAAGGATAAATTTTGACCCCTCCTGTCTCTTCCCCACCCCAGGCAACCCCTCCTCCCACCCCCACATTTTGCCCCAAACATTCTCATTCTCTCCTGCTCTTCTCACTCTCACACCTCTTTCTCACCCCTTTTCAATTGTTCTCTTTCTCCTGACCACTCTCCGATTATATAGAATTTCTTTCTCCTGGGTTTCCTCTTCCTTTCACTTCCTTTTCTCAATTATTTACCTTAATTATCTCCTGTATCATGTACTGTATATGTAATATATAATGGTGTACTATTACACCTGCTATTATATTCTAGTTTTTGTGTTTCTACATATCATCTAGGTAATGGAAACAATTATTAGCAACTGTTGGACTTGGTATGAAATGGGGGCTGATGGATTGGGTCTCGTCCGTCCGTGCATCTGTCTGCAGCCATATCTCGGACATGTACATACCAATTTTGTTCAAAATTGGCAAAAAGACAACACATCATGGTACACATAAGTACATTATTTTTTTCGTGATTAGATTAAAGATGGCTGACTGGCGGCATTTTAACTATAAAAACCCAATGTTGAACACATCCTCAACCATTTCTCGGACATGCATTTAAGGCCCACTAACACCTTGACGTTTTAGCCAGCGATGACAACGTATTAAAATTTATGTAAAACGCTGGCTTACGTTGAACTTTTGATGTTTATTTTTAAAGATTCG
This sequence comes from Eptatretus burgeri, assembly GCF_056783735.1. NCBI lineage: Eukaryota > Metazoa > Chordata > Myxini > Myxiniformes > Myxinidae > Eptatretus > Eptatretus burgeri. Next base: position 3,049,417 of record NC_140973.1, read on the forward strand.
GACGTATTCATAGCGACTTGGTCTTATGTATAACGCATTAGTAACGGACACAGAACGTTTCGTTGTGTTATAGATAACTTATACCAACGAATGCTGAACCTGTTGTCGGCCTACACAACCTATGCCCAACGATAGTCTAACTTAGGCATAGCGCGTTGCACGCATCGCCGATGATGTCTTGACGTAGCCTATTAAAAGGCTGATGCACAACGATTCGAATCATAACTGCCGTAGAAATGGAAGTGTCAACATCGCAGTCACACCTTGGCGATCTTGTCAGCATATGCCGACCTAAGAAAAATGTGTCTAAAACGTTGGGGCACGTCAAATACGGTACGAGTAAGTTTGGTATACGTGAGTAGAATGCTAAAGTACGCTATCATACGTCGTACTAAGTAGAGTACGTCAAGAAATTTTAAACATGTTCAAAATTTTACGACGTACTTGGCGTATGACACACGTTCCGCATGCGATGGGGATAAGTTGTACACACGATATGCGGACGCTTACACACGTCCACAAAGGCTACTTATAAGCTACTCATAAGTCGAAACACGTCGCGGTAATGCCTTTTTTACGCGAAACTTATTTCTAACTTATGTTTGATGTGCTTTGAACCAATTCCTTACGTAGTCCCAACACACATTGACGTATGTAGATGTATTCCAATGACTTCTTCCGGTCGACAAAAAAAATAAATGAACGTGTTTCTAACTTACAACTGCCATATAAAGACGTGTTCCCAGCGATTTTGGGAATTGGTATATGAAAATGGTGTTCATAAAAGGGGAACCCAACAGTTTTTTCGAGTCCTTTTGAGTCGATGTCCATGTCAGCAGTAACAGTATCAGTATCAGTATCAGTATTAGTATTAGTATTAGTAGTAGTTTGTTCATGTTGGCAGTAGTAGGTGAGTGTGAGGGGGAGGGTGTGGGTTATGATGGATCCACCTTGCGTCCGCGTGTCCACGGGTAGGAGACATCTTTGCACCATTGTTCGAAGTTCTTCGCGGCTAATTTTTTTATGGGGCTTTTTCAACAATGAGCTATGGCTTGTTTTTACGATTTAGGTCTATTCATAACGGGTTGGACAAATGCACAATGAACTAATAATGTGCATAGACCACTTCGATAACTTATAGATACGGTATACCCACGAATAATTATCATGTAGCCGGCGTTCACAAACTATGCCCAACGATAGCCTAACTTATCCATATCGTGCGGCAGTTTATCTTTGCCGGTGACGTGGGGTTTGCTATTCATAGGCTGCCACTCAATGATTTAAATGGCTGCATTTCCACTATTGAAAGTAGACACTTGCGCTCAACAATTGGATTTTTTTTTACACTCAACGACTTTTAAACGGTACCACTCAGCTATTTTCATTGTTTACAATGAACGATTTAAATTGCTGTCACTCGCCTTTGTTTTTTGACGCTGGCGCTCGGAAATTTTAATCGTTTCTATTGAACGTGCTAAACCGCTCAAACTCCACTATTGAAAGTAGACGCTTGCGCTCAACAATTGGATTTTTTTACACTCAACGACTTTTAAACGGTACCACTCAACTATTTTCATTGTTTACAATGAACGATTTAAATTGCTGTCACTCGCCTTTGTTTTTTGACGCTGGGGTTTGGAAATTTGAAGCGTTTCTTCTGAACGTGTTAAAACGCTCAAACTCGACTATTTTAAATAGACGCTGTCGATGGACAATTGGAATCATAGCCAAGCTAGACATCGAAGTGTGAACATCCTCGTCATGCCGAAGAAAAGTTTGAAGAATGCTGCAAATAAGTGTCCTGGCCATGGCCGTGGACGCTGACGCAAGGACGATCCATTATACCGACGTCTTTCAGCCTATCAGTAACTTAAAAGTAACGTCTGTCGACGTGTGGCAATGATCGCGTAACGTGCCAACAAGTTAATTATAGGTTAGAAATAAGTTTCGGGTACGCTAAACATTACCTCGGCGTGTCTCAACTTATGATTAACTTACAAGTAGCATGTGTTGACGTCTGTCAACGATCGCAGACCGTGCATACAACTTGTGGCCAGCGTAGCGGAACGTGTGAGTCATACGCCGGCATACGTCGTGAAATTTCAAGCATGCAAAAATGCAACGAAACGTTGTACGAAAAGTACAACGTTTAAAGCCAGCGTACAACGACGTATGGCAGTGTTTTTCAGCGTGCTCTCAATGTTATCAAAACTTACCCATAACGTATTCAACGTGTGCCAGCGTTTTAGAAAAAAAATTCAAAAATCGGCATACGTTGGCTAAAACGTCAAGGTGTGACTGGGCCTTTACCGATCTTGTTCAAACTTGGCACACAGGTAATGAGTGATTGCTTACACTTTTAAAGGTAGTAAGTTGTAGATAGCAACGACTCAGGGTATGACTACCGTTCTGACTTCGGAGTGTTAAAGTGGTGCTCAGAACCATCTGACACTCTCCTTATCAGGATTGCTGGTCTTGCTTTCTGTCTCACTCAAACTAAAGCTACCGGGCTAGCTTTAAAATCTTGTTCTTGCAAACACCACACACTTTTCTTACTCACTCATTTTCACTCCTCACTTTACATTCTCTCTTTTATTTCTCTTAATTTAAGGCCTGGCCTCGATGAGGACAATTTAGTACGTGACTGGAGCCTTCAACATAAAAAAAAATATATATATATATTTTTTTTTTAAAACATGCATGCCATTACTTTTCAAGATCAGATCCATAATCGCCGACTGGTGGCAATTTTGTTACTTAAATGTGTCCGCAACCATTTCTCTAACATGCATGGTGCAATTTTGTTCAAACATGGCACAAGCACAGTACATGATGGCATGCACTTGCACCTCACTTTATTTTGCAGTCTGATCAAAGATGGCCGACTGGGAGACTGGCGGCTATTTCAGTTGTAACAAACCCCCCCTCCCAAACCCCCCCCCCCCCAGTATTGAACACGTCCTCAACCATTTCTCAGACAAGCATTTACTGATCTTGTTCAAAATTGGCATTCAGGTAAAGAATGATGGCTTGCACATGCACGTCATTTCTTTTCGAGATCAGATCCAAGATGGCTGACTGGTGGCCATTTTGTTACTTAAACGTGTCCCCAACCATTTCTCGGACATGCAGATCCTGAAACGGCCTCCATGTCCAGATTCTTTGAAGAAATAATGCTCCAGGCAGCTTACCAACACTGAGAGGTTTTAATCACTTTTCACTTTATTTTAAAACATTCCAAGTGCGACGGTAAAAACTGTGCTTTTTCCACACACAACCACCCATTTCGCCAGACAGGGAAGAGCCAAACCCCCGCATTATGAGTGATGAATACCTTTTGTAAAACAGATTTTGGAACATAGACCTTCCTCTGGATCCACTACTACCACAAATGTCCATACACCTATTAATCACTGAGAGTCTCTTCATGCCATGCTTTTGAAGCCCATCTGACACTCTCAAGGTTCGTAGAGTCCCTGATAAATTGCCTCCCTGCCAATCTGTCGAAGGTAGCACAACTGGCATCATGAAGTGCTTTGTAATGACAGGTGCTGTCGCACTGAGAACAATGTAATTTTACTTGACACTCCTTGGCCAAATGGTTAGTTGACAGAATACATCTGGTACATATTTTCCATTGGTTAAGGAGGATGAGTCTTGCTTGCCATGTTTTTGCTTTGAATATTCTGCAATGTGTAAGAGGATGTTCGGTCTTGTGAATAGAGCAGAAATGCTGTGGATCTTCCATTCGACGATGAGTGTGCTGATTTTCAGAAGGTGACGTGACTGCTGTGGTTGGTTGCTCGACAATCTGTGGCAGCAATTCACCCGTGACCTCGGTCTTGCTTACTCTGACCCTTGGATGAGTGTCACTTGTGAAGGCATGCATTCTGTTCTTCATAGTGAGTGGAGCTTTTACCTTAGTAGATGAAGAACATGGTCTGTCATCATATCCCGAGGAAACCATCAGACTGAGGTCGTTTTGAATCTTTGCATTGCACCAAATCAAGGATGAGAGCATCGTAAATGGTGGAAAGGTGACATTGTGGGTCTATTTAAACTTGAAGGCCTGCATGGACCAATGATCCATGAGATCAGGTGGACGCTTTGCGCAATAATTGGTTTGAGGAACAGATATCTATCCAAAGCTGCAAGTATGGAAAGGGAACCATTGTTTTTCAGCGGCCTCTATTTCCTCGATGGTGTCGCTAAGTTTCTGCAAAGTTTTGCAGTCATGAGAAGAGACGATGCATATGTTCCAGCTTTTTCAGCAATGATTGTGTAACTGCTTCATCGCTGCTGAATCTTTCTTGAAGGCGATTCCAGACCTGCTCCAAACCGACATCAGGGTTAGAAATGTAAACTCGGCTGAGATGCTCGACGAGTGCTTTGGATTCGAACCATCAGCCACATGTTGAACTATGAGGTTGAGCTGTTTATCGGATGCTCGTGGTACTCCTCTGATCATCTTCTGGAAGGCTGCACACCATGTCCTGAATTTCTCAGGCTTATCGTCAAACACAGAAATCCTACTTAAAACTAAGTCTCGATGAGACAAATAATTTACACAGTCCTGCATGGCAGGCATCACTGTTGGCTGAGTTGATTTATGGCTTGCCTTCTTGACCCAATAGTGAATGGCTCGACACTGGTAATGGTGTTGCCGAATGTGTGTTGTATGTCTTCACAGCATATTTGGGTACAGCATGGGTGTACATTGGATTTGGTGAGAAATAACCCGATTGGTTGTTAGTTGTAATCCCACTGAACGGCGACGTAAGGTCAGTAAACATGTTGGGATACTGAGCGGTGATAACTGGAGACGGGTTTGTGAACCACGAGCTCATAACGGGGCACTTCAACACAGTGGGGGTTGATGTGCAACCATGACATATAGCATTGGAAAAGGATGACGATACGAAGCTTGTGTAAGGCATTGGTTGATCTCTGGTGAGTTGTGTGTGATAGACCAGGAGCTGGCTGGCATTGTGTTATACTGACAGGACAGAACTTGCCTGTTGGACACATCCATTGTTGATGTGTGTTTCATGGATGCTGGTGCTGCAGCATTGACGGTTAGTGATGGAGGGGGTTGTCTGAAATGATACTGGTTCGAGCAACAATGCTGGATCAGCACATACACTGGTATCTGGTGGAATACCTTCACTATCGTCCTCAGATAAAATGGATGGCGGCGAAGACGTGGCATTCCTGGAAAACAGCATTCCCACCTTCTCTGCAGGTGTCGGTAATCCAGCTGCCAAAATGGTGTCGAATGCACCCCAACACAGAGCATCAGGCATTGCTTCCAAATTGGCCTTAGTCACATCAGCCTCTTCATCCTGCTTCAGCTGTTTGAGATGTATCTATTGCTGCATCTGTTGCTGCTCGAGATCACTCTGTTGCTGTACAGCCATAAATCGTTGCTGCATCTGTTGCTCTTCGAGTAGCAATCGAGCTTCCTTCGATTTACATCCTCTGGTAGCTCTGACAGAGGCCTTGGCTGTTTCTGCTTTGGCCATCAACAAGAGGGAAGACCTGGAAGAGTTGGATGAAACCCAGGAGTCAGAGACAGACCACCTATGATGCAAGCTCTATATGGCTGTTCCCAATGAACCATGGGAGCCAGCGACAGACCGTGTGTGTAACGAGTTTGACCGGTGAGACCGCTTGTGTAACGAGCTTAATCGCTCTTCTTCCCATCGGTGAGACGAGTGTGAAGTCAGGTTTTTACTCTCCTGGAACAGTCTCCATGTCCCTATTCTTGAATAAGAATGCCCCCGTCAGTTTAACCAACACTTGCAGAGGTTTAAACCACTTTTTATTCATTTAAAACACTCTAAGTGTAAAACACTCATCGGTAAAAACCGTGCCAAGTCCCACATAATCGCACGTCCCGCCAGACTGGGGAAGTGCCCGCTCGCTCTCTGCAGTGGAGATGACGCAACACATGGGCAGAGCATAAATATGCATGAGGCAAAACATGAATATGCATGAGGCATGACATACATGGAACATAAAACACATTTTACATTTCAACTTTGTCATAATATTCTGGTGGCTCCTTCCCCTCTCCAAGAGCAGGGTGATACCAGCTAAGGTCTATCCCAAAACTTCTTCAGAGCGAACCACAATGATCTCTTCTCAAGCTCCTCTGTAGATCACTTGCTTGTCCCCCGACCACATGAGACCTCCCTTGGTGCTCTTCTGGTGGGCAGAGTTCTCTTGCTCCTGGTGGAGTCCTCTTATTGCGTGTCGAGTATCGACTAAGCACTGGGATGAGGGGCAAAATTTTGGTGTCCTGTATGTCTACCCTACGTCACAGTCTCCTTTTCATTGTCCGTCTACCCTACGTCACAGCGTTACGTCCCATCGAACACGCCGCCATTTTGAATCCCACGTGTTACGTCAGTGAGAGTTTCAAAATGGCGGTGCCCGAGTCAAACGCGCACGAGGACTGCTTTGTGGATCGGTCTTTTCATGGTAAGTTGCGTGTCGAGTATCGACTAAGCACCGGGATGAGGGGCAAAATTTTGGTGTCCTGTCTGTCTACCCTACGTCACAGTCTCCTTTTCATTGTCCGTCTACCCTACGTCACAGCGTTACGTCACATCTATGTTCGACTCACTCACATGCCACTCACTCTCTGATCTTAATTAATCCCACCACACTATTTTGACAAAACCTTGTCGAAGATACGGATTCCTGTTTTCGCATCTAGGTTCCATCATAATTACACAATGGCTCGACACGCAATGCATGGACTTCCACTTGTTGTTCCAAGCTGTTGCTCTGGCGTGCCGCCTCCTCCAGGGTGCCATGGGAGTGGCCCCAATAAAAATAAATGTACCATCTTTTCTTCTGGGCTCCACAGCCCAGGACATCACCATGGCTGGCACAGACTCGCCAGAGAGTTCGTAACCGGCCTTTCGCACAAGTAACATGTGTGCCTCTGTGTTTGGGAAGTCCACGTTTAGCCCTGCCTACAAAAGAGAGGTATTTACACATGCATATATAATCTACCCTGTCTATAAATTACATACGTTGCCGCCTCAGAATCTTGTGCAACAAACGACTTATTCTGACAGATCCCTTTGCATGGCAATCTCACCTACTCAAAAAACATGGACCATACTACATTTATCACAGTCTAGCTTTATGGATTCCCCCCTCCCCCTTTCCATGCAACAATATGTTCGCGTTCGTGGGGAAGGAGGGGTTCGGGTTTTTCAAGAGAAAATTGTACAAATGGAGATGCAATTGCTGTCAGAACCATTAGCAAGCTCACGATGTGGACGTTGACTAATCTCTCTCTTCCTGCTAAAACCCATGGATAAACAATGTGCTAAAAAAAACAAAAAAACATGTATATATATATATATATATATATATATATATATATATATATATATATATATATATATATATATATATATATATTGTGGCTCCTTGACAAATTCAATAACAGAAGGCAACAGGTTCACAGATGACCGAGGGACATGGAAGACCAAGACATCTCACATGGTTGACCACTTTACCCTTGACCAACACCTCCAGTCTTGGTTGGTGGTATACCATTCACTCTGACACAGCAGGTGTGTATAACGTGCAAGAAGCTGTCTCAGGGATGTTTCCATTTCAATTATGAATTGTTCCAAGAAAATGCAAAAATCATTTTTGAAGCCGTCATTTTGAAAATGTCCCAGCCTGACATTTTTATCAAACCTGTAATGGAAAATGCTGCTCTTATGTGGTGACCTGCAATGGTTGGAATGGAAACGTTCTCGCCTTGACGTGAGCACTCCGATGGTGTGTGCTGCCTGAGTGCTTGTCTGCATTACTCACCATCTCCATTTGGCAATCACAGGATTTCCCCCCCCCCCCTTGGGAGGATAAACTTAACACTTAGCAGACAGTATTGCATCATCCCAGATGAACACCACTCGGTGGACGAAACGTCAGACCTGAGGCTTTCATTCTCAGCAGCTCTACTCGTCGGTCTTATGGGATTATTATGGAACACAGACTCTTCAAATCCAGATGGAGAATTTTATATTGAACCAAAGTAGTAGTGTAAGCAACCAACTCTACCAACAGGTTCTGCAGGATGTTTGACATGTACAATAGCCTGGTGTTGGCTTAGCGGTTAGGATGGCTGGCTTGGGATGTTAGGCTCTTGAGTTTGAATCCCTGTCTACCCTGTCGATATTGAATTAACACCAGGTGGGGTTGACTCAGCCTGTCATCCTTCCGAGGTCGGCGAAATGAGTCCTTGTGTACTGGTAATGGGGGGCATTGTGTCAGCGGAATCGCCGCACCTTCAGCCAATGATGCTACCCGCAGACTTGTGCTGCATATGAAGGAGGACGAGAAACATGCACAAGCAAGGCAAACAAATCGAGACAGCAAGGAGAGCAGGAAGTCAATTTTAAACGAATGTAAATTAAAATCCTGGATATATTTCAGTGTGAAACACAATGCTATAGGGCTTTGCTGGGATAAAAAACAAGATCAGCTGACACTCAGAGAAAGTTTGAGCCAAGCAATATCCCATTCTCTGGAGTCACCTTGCTATATTAGATATATCTACATATGACATTTCACTGTCAGAGCAGAACATGTGTTTAATATCTAGGTGTTAACCTCTGTCTTCATATCCATTTCAAGGTCTCACCATCTTAAACAGTCAGGCTCAAAGGACTGACCATACCTTCATGTGTTTAATGTCCTTGGTTTGTTGGAAACGATTTGGTTTCACATTGGCTTTCATAAGAATTTAATTAAGGAGTAATTAGTGTTTAATGACTTTGTAGGTTGTGGATGCATTGCATAATTAGTCTGTATTCGATGGCCACGAAATTGCATCCCTTCTGAAATACGCTCCTAATTCTTAGCACCGGTTAAGGGGTTATTGTGAAGGTAATTTTATGGTCAAGGGTAATCCTGTGGATGCTTGCAGTAATTCACTCCAGTAAAGAAGTTTAATGAGGAATCACTGTTTAAACATTAACAAGGGATCATTGTCAATTTGTTTTTTAAACCTCTGGCCATGCTTCTTAGGAAGGAGAGGAGAGGAGATTGGGACCATACTCTGTGCAGAGCGTTGGTGCTGCTTAAGCAGTCTCCTTGGCTATTGGGCACAATCCTGGACGGGTCGCCACTCCGACACAGTATACCAGCATGCTGGTACTCAATTTGTCGACCTTGGAAGGATGACAGGCCAAGTCAACTCCACCTGATATTAATTCAACAGCCATTTGGGATTTGAACTCAGGACCCTAGGATCCAAAACCCACCACTCCAGCCATTAAGCCAACAACAGGCATATGTGTTATATACTACACATGTTATACACTCCACATGCTTCATTATGTGTTGTATACCATACATGTTATTTACTATATGTTATATACATATTATATGCTATACATATGAGATACTCTACACACTATATTATGTGTTACATACTGTACATGTTATTTACTATATCTGTTATATACATATTATATACTATACATGTTATATACTCTACATGCTATATTATGTGTTACATACTGTCCATGTTATTTACTATATCTGTTATTAACATTATGTACAATATTATGTGTTATATACTACACATGTTATTTTCTATATCTGTTATAAACGTATGTACTATACATGTTATATACTAAACATGTTATTTACTATATCTGTTGTATACATGTTATATACTCGACACCCTATATTATGTTATATACTGCACATGTAATTTACTATATCTGTTATATACATATTATATACTATACATGTGAGATACTCTACATGCTATATTATGTTTTACATACTGTACATGTTATTCACTACATCTGTTTAATATACATGTTATATACTACACATGTTACAATGGGTTCTACACTTATACATGTTATATTATATGTGTTATATAGTATATCTGTTATATACTATACATGTTATATACTCCACATGCTATATTATGTGATACATACTGTTGCGGTTGAGGAAATTTGCAAACCACCATTCAGGTCCCGTAGGTGAGATATCTCTGTAAGTACATGTGTAGTTAGCCCCAAACCCGTTGTTTAGAGGGAATAAATGTGATTCATTCGGGCTGCGACCCTTTAAGATAGCCGTTTTTCTGTTCTATCTTTATTTTGAACCAACCACGTCTCAACCGCCATCACACAACAACCACCGACCGCAACGCCACTTCACAACAACAACAACGCCAACAGCCACGACCTTTACCTTCACAACTCGCTCCCGCAAACATCGCATCACCGCCATTCCAAACGTCGCCATCGCCATAAACCACCACAATAAACCCTTCACCACCTTCACCTCTTCTTCTGCGGACATTCCCGCACCGCTTGTGGGCACCGAGCGTCAGGCTGTCCTGGCCTCGTGCAGGACGCGCGCCAAGCCGCGGGTGCAAATAGCGGCCTTTCCGAGGAGAAGTCAGATCAGGAATGATGCACGACCACTTCTGATCCGTCCAATCAGCAAGCGCGGGGTGGTTTGGCCCCGCCTCCAGGCGCGTCGGAATAGAATCGATATATGCAAATTCGAGGATCAGGGGAGACTCACGCCCCTTTTTCTCCGTCCAATGGGCGAGCGTGGCTCCACCCCCGAGCTCGTTCTGATCCAGAAATTTGCATATGGGTTCTCCTGCTGGACTATAAAGCGCCGAGCGCGGGGCGAATTTGGTCAGTTTTGAGTTGGAGAGAAGGTTGGAGGCAGTTTGAGTTGGAGAAGGGTTGGAGGCAGTCGGCTGAGGAGAATCGGGTCTGGAGAGTGGCAGTCTGTCGGGGTTCGGAGTCTGTCGGGGAGCTGCAGAGAGAGGAAGCCTGGAGCCTGGAGCACAGTCGAGGTGATTTGCTGCAGTCGGCTGAGGAGAATTGGGGAGGAGGTCGAATAGCTCGGGTCCAAGGCAAGGAAGACGGCGGTCGGCGACGAGGTCGCAGTGGAGTCGCTCGTCGCGGGACCCAAGCAAGCCAGCTATCCTCTTTCCCCAAAGCATCAACAATTCCCTCCTTTTTTCCCCCCGCGCTGAGATAGTGCGAAAAGGGGGGCCCCGTTCCCACCCCACTCCAAGCAGTGCCAACGAAACCCGCGAAGGAGCGCGGAGTCGGGGCGCCGCCGCGCCGCCACATTTTGCGGCTCATCACAAGACACGGGTAGGATCCACCCGGTCTCGCGGCCCACAGGCCCCGTCTGCCCCCTTGTCTTTGAGGGTGGCCCTTTTCTTTTGCTTTTGAGTAAATGTGTTGTCTGCGCCGTCTGTAAAGTAAAACTGGGTAAGTGTTGCCGTGTGCTCGCATCGTCGGTCGTAGATCTGCATTGTTGTGTTTCTTTTGTAACATCTGCTTTTGGTGCATAATTGTTGTAATTGTATATGTGTGCTCTCCGTGTGCTGCGGAATAAATGTGCATTATGTTGAACTGTTTTCCCGTTTCGCTTCGTCTTTTCTTTAATTGAATCTCCATCTTGCTTCACGTAAAGGGTTGGTAGTGGGCTTAATACGCCCGATAATGAATCCGAACCGTCGAGGCCGACGATAACGCCGCTCGGTTATCCCGATAGTACGGAACGGGTCGCTTAAGTGGCCCGTGTCCGGAGTCGACCTGCGGCGAGGTGCGATCGCCCGGTCTACCCTCCGCGTGGGTACTTAGGTAGGTCGAATTTGGCGAACAACCCTATCCCACGCGGGGGCCGATTGGCACGATCATGGTGAGGCCGAAAGGCCCACCCGTGACTAGATCCCGGCGTTAGTCCGAGAGGGTCACGACAGAATTGTCCGTCCGGTGGGCGACGTGCCGCGATTCGAGTTACGTGGCCGTTCGCACGCCGGCGGGCGCGAATTCGCAACACTGGTGTCAGGTCGTGGGACACAAACCCATCCCCCTCCTCGCGACACTGGTGTCGGAGAGCGGGAAAACGGGCTCTCCTGTCTCCAGCGAAATTCACGGGGAATCGGTCCAGGGGTGAGAGGAGCCACCCCCAATTCCCTCCAAATTACGAGCGATTTAAATTAACCCTTTACGAGAAATAAGATGGCGTCTCAAGGCGAGCGGGAGCCGGGGGTATTAGAAATGGATTTAGAATGTGTGGAATCCATGGTCCAGGATGAAAACCCAGAGCAGGAAATGTTGGTTGTGCAGCAACACGAACTCCCCCAACTGAACCCAGAGCCTGAAATAGGTGCGGCGGCAGCCGCGGTGTATGACACCTCCCTCCCCCTCTCCGCCAAAACCCCCCAATCCTTGCCGAATCGGCTCAGCTGAGTGCACCCGACATGGCCCAGCTATGCGCCATGCTGGTGGCAATGACTGCGAGGATGGATACAAACATAAATGAAATGAAAAACGAAATAAAAGGCATGAACGAAATGATGGATACAAACGCACTCAAAATGAAAGAAGAAATGAAAGAACTGCGGGGTGAGACGCAGAACATGGGCCGAAGCCTGCAGGCGGGCATGAAGGCAGTAACCGGGGAGCTCAAAATGGCGACGCCACGTGTGGGAGCGAACGAGCTGGGAGGGGGTGCAACGGCTGTCAGGCCCGCAGTGGGGGCGGGTGACAAAATAATTTGGGGTGCGTGTTGGGCGAGACTGGTAAAGGTGATGGAGAGAGCAACAGTGACTGTGACCGAAAGGGAAAAAATAAATGGGGAGACCGAAACGTGTGAGACGAGACATGAGGTGACGACGGAAAGGAGGAAAGAAATAATAGTTGAGACAAGGGAGATAACAAGGGAAGAGGTGACTGAGTTGGCAGAGACACGGGAGGGAACGATAGAGGGAAGACTACACGATGAAGACGGGGTAAGAGACGCACACACACACACAGAGTTAGTGGAGGGCGATGAGGGGAGCTCGCAGAGCGTGTCGGGACCCAGTGCGAGCAGCGGGATGGCCTCCTTCGGGAACGAGGGGAGGGAGTATGCCCCCTTGAGGCGAGTCACGACCAGGTGAGTTCGGTCGTGTCGAGCGAGGTCGAGGGGAGGAGTGCTGTGGACAGGTGCACGGAAAGCTTGGGGGGTATAGAAGCCCCGGAGACCCTTGTGGGGACACGAATCCCCAGTGTGGTTGTCCCGGTGTGTGTGGTGTCGAGGTGTGTGTTCACGAGTGTGGCGAAATTCGTGCTGCAACGCACGCATAGCGTGGGTGCAAGGGCGTGTGTGAGAGCGACCGGGTGGGTGACAAAGACCCCGTGTGTGGATGAGACCCCAGGTGTGAGTGCGTCCCCGTGTGTGGAAGCGACCCCGTGTGTGAGTGGTGTGGTGGCAAGTGTGCCGAAGGGCGTGCTTCCCAGCACGCCGCGTGTGGATCAGACACCGCGTGCGAGTGCCGCCGCGTGTGTGAGTGGTATGGTTTGTGTGAGGGAAATGGCACGAGTGAGTGAAAGGCCGCGAGTGAGTGGAGTCACGTGTGCGAGGGAGGTGGCATGCGTGAGTGAGCGGCCGAGTGTGAGAGAGAGACAACGTGTGCAAGGTCGCTGTGTGTGAGGGAGATGTCGGTGGGCATGTGTGAACATGCAGCCGCGTCTCCCGGTGTGAATGTGAATGTAATGGAGTGGTGTGTGAGCGTCGTAACACGCAGGTGTGCGTGGGTCGAATGGCGACGACTGCGACATGTGAGAGACAAAAGCCGAATAGCGACCGTAGTTGTAATGGGGACCGCGCCGTGTTCACCCAGCAGCGAGCGCGAGGTCCGTGCTGTGCAACGCACGAGGCCCCCACGTGCTCGCTTGCGGGAGTGAAGCCCGGTCCGGAAACGCACGCGGTGGATTTGCCAATCCCGCGGATGGACAAAGTTTCGGCAGGATTTCGGATTTGGACCGGACGGGTTCTCCACGCGGGCGGGTGTGTTAAGCTCCAACGGGCAGAGCACATGTGTTCGCGTGGGGAACCCCTCGAGACGTGAGGCTTGTGTTTTTTTTTTTATTCGCCGGGTGACGTCATGGCTGCGTGTATGGTTGGAATCCGGCAGGAGGGTGAATCCCTGCCGGATGGTACCGTCCAAGAGGGACGAGGGACGCGAACGGCTGCCATGACGTCACGCCAAAGATGCGCGGCTGCGAGTTGCCGCGCTGGTGCTGCGCAATAAAAAAAAGCCTCGCTTTCGGGTGAACAGGATTCCCGGGAAAGGGGTGGATGATCCCCTTGGACTGGGCACAGGATGACACTAGTTTGGGGGAAGGGTTAGTTTAGTTAGACCGGCTCCATGGGGCAGGGGTAAGTCCTCATGGGGCCCGTGGAATGGATTAGGTAGAGGGATTGTAGCCAGATTTAGGTTGGGGAAATAATTTTTGGGACATTTGGAGACAATGACAGACTTTGGATGTGTAGTGGGGACGTAGTTTAGCAACGTAGTGTTAAAAGGAACGTGCTGTAGTGTAAGGGACGACGTGGGAGCACGAGTGAGTTAGGGGATGTAGTTAGAAGGATGGCAGAGTTCAGCAGTGTGCGTGTTGAAGAGTTGGTGAGTTGTGTGGAGACTTGTTGAGTGAGTGAGGCCAGCGGGTCTGTGTGAATGGAGCGAATGTGGAATGCATGGTGCGATGAGTGATTGGGGGGAGGAGTGACTCCCGCCCAAGGGACCCCAGGGTCAGTGTAGAGTGAGTTAGGGGGTTGGTCAAATTTACAAAAATGGAGGTCGTTTTGTTGTTGGTGGGAAAGTAGGCTCGATACCCATTTGGAGGGGTGCAGGAGCCCTGTTGACGGGCTGGGAGCGTGGCTGCAAAAGGTGAGTATCGCTGAGTGGGTACCCCGGGCACCAGGCTAGTCGGCCGTAGTAGGCCAAGGGCCCATGGGGGGCCGGGATAGCGTAGTGGGCACGGGTGCGCCCACTTGGTGCGGGGGCCCGGGGCGCCGTAAACCGCGTGGGCAGTGTTGTGGGCACGGGTGACCCTCGGAAAGGGGCCCGGGAAGCAAGCCTGCCACGTGTGCGTTTCAGGGGAGGTGCCATGGGGGGCACTCCCCGGTGTTAGGGAGCTGGTAGGCTCGGAGGCAGTGTAGTGCTCGGGGGTGCCATCGTAGGGGAATCGGCAGAGGGTCGTGCCTGCAAAGGGGAGCCACGCGTCCCAGCCATGAGACCGTGTGAGGGCACGGGAAGAAAATTGGGGGGGGGGCGAGGCCCGAAATTGTGAGGACACCAACACAGGTGATGGGAATCTGGGTTTTTAGAACCAATAGCTTAAGCGAGAGGCGCTTGTTGAAAGCCCCGGGGTAGTTTAACAGTTAAATGGTTAGGATAGATTAGGAAGTGTACCCCTCCGCACCATCCATCCCCTTGCTCTCGTTGTGGGCCGCTGGACCCACTTTGTGTTAAAGATCGCTGAAGTCTGGGGAGGCCATCTTGAGGCTTGAGTTGGGCCTCGACACAGGACGCGAGCTCTCCCTTATTCCTCTCCGGGAAGGGAACGTAGGGGTTGGGAGTGGGCTAGTAGACGATAGGTTAGCTGAACAAGGACGATAAAGGGGGTTAGGGGATGAATTGTAGTGGGAGAAAGGAAAAAAAAATCAAAGATTAAATAAGTTCGGGCTAAATTGGGCTTTACAAATTAAGGGAGTGGGTCAGGACAGTGACAGGCAAAGGCGATAGGTGGGTCCGAGCCCGCCTTCCGAGTGGCCAGCACCACCGCACTCCCTCCACCAACCTGCACTGCACGGCAAAGGCTGGTCAGCTTCATCTGCTGGCTGTGTTGCTGTAAGGCCTGTGCCAGCCGGATCGTCTGCCGCTGTTTTCTGCAAGGCCTGTGCCGGCCAGTTCGTCTGCCGGCTGTGTTTGCCTGCAGCGGCCTTGTTCTGCAGGCTGTGTTGCCTGCTCGCCTTTGCCATGCCATGCCATGCCCACTGCCCCTGTTCACCAGGCCCGTTCAATTTTGCTTTGCCCCTCCCCCCCTGTTCATTTCCATGTGCGCCAGGATCCGCAAGGCAACAGTTTGCAAGCTGCAAGAACTGCCCTGTTGGCAGGTACAACACGGGCCTGCAGTGGCGGCCCGTGCACCGTGTTTGCGTCCATCCATTCATCCATCCATCCATCCATCCGTTGTGCTAATTGCGTGTGCCACTTGAGCTGGCACGGAGACTGCGTTTTGCAGCCCGTGCACCATTTTGTTGCTTGCGTCAGTGCCCGTTCAGTGTTCTGCAGGGACTGCCTTGCGGGCAGCCGCACCAGGAGACTGCGTTTGTGCAGCCCATGCACCATTGTGGTTCACTGGGTTCATTTTAAAAAGGGAAGGCCTTGGACTGCGTGTGAGCAGCCGGCCACGTTCCCTGTCACCTGCATTGCTTGAGCCAGAGACTGCATGCGAGCAGCCTGGCTCCCTGCTAACTGCTTTCTTTTTGCAGAGTCCATTGATCCTGGGCCATGGTTTAGTGTAAAATTTGTAAGTTAAGGTTAAGATGTACTGTACATATGAGTGCGCCCCCAGCATGTCTGTCTTAGCGCCGGCAATTTTATTTGAGTCGTCCGTGTGAGTGGGTTTGTTTAGTTTGTTACTCAGCCCTCAGGTTATTTATTTTGGGGACAGGAATACCATGAGTGTTGCACTCAGGGATCCATAGGTAAAACGTACTACGGGAGAACTACACATGATGGCACACGAAAATTTGACGACTCGGGACGAGTCTGTAAAAAGGGGAGGGGGTTGTGTTACGGTTGAGGAAATTCGCAAACCACCATTCAGGTCCCGTAGGTGAGATATCTCTGTAAGTACATGTGTAGTTAGCCCCAAACCCGTTGTTTAGAGGGAATAAATGTGATTCATTCGGGCTGCGACCCTTTAAGATAGCCGTTTTTCTGTTCTATCTTTATTTTGAACCAACCACGTCTCAACCGCCATCACACAACAACCACCAACCGCAACGCCGCTTCACAACAACAACAACGCCAACAGCCACGACCTTTACCTTCACAACTCGCTCCCGCAAACATCGCATCACCGCCATTCCAAACGTCGCCATGGCCATGGACCACCACTTTAAACCCTCCACCACCTTCGCCTCTCCTTCTGCGGCCATTCCCGCACCGCTTGTCGGCACCGAGCGTCAGGCTGTCCTGGCCTCGTGCGGGACGCGCGCCGAGCCACAGGTGCAAATAGCGGCCTTTCCGAGGAGAAGTCGGATCAGGAATGATACACGCCCACTTCTGATCCGTCCAATCAGCAAGCCTGGGGCGGTTTGGCCCCGCCTCCAGGCGCGTCGGAGTAGAATCGATATATGCAAATTCGAGGATCAGGGGAGACTCACGCCCCTTTTTCTCCGTCCAATGGGCGAGCGTGGCTCCACCCCCGAGCTCGTTCTGATCCAGAAATTTGCATATGAGTTCTCCTGCCAGACTATAACGCGCCGAGCGCGGGGTGAATTTAGTCAGTTTTGGGTCGGAGGGAGTTGGAGGCAGTCAGTTTTGAGTTGGAGAGAAAGTTGGAGGCAGTGAGTTGGAGGCAGTCAGTTCGAGAAAAGGTCGAGGCAGTCAATTCGGGTCTGGAGGAGAGTCAGTCTGTCAGAGGTCAGAGTCTGTCGGGGTTCGGAGTCTGTCGGCGAGCTGCAGAGAGAGGAAGCCAGGAAGCATGGAGCGCGGTCGAGGTGATTTGCTGCAGTCGGCTGAGGAGAATTGGGGAGGAGGTCGAATAGCTCGGGTCCAAGGCAAGGAAGACGGCGGTCGGCGACGAGGTCGCAGTGGAGTCGCTCGTCGCGGGACCCAAGCAAGCCAGCTATCCTCTTTCCCCAGAGCATCAACAATTCCCCCCTTTTTTCCCCCCGCGCTGAGATAGTACGAAAAGGGGGCCCCGTTCCCACCCCACTCCAAGCAGTGCCAAAGAAACCCGCGAAGGAGCGCGGAGTCGGGGCGCCGCGACATTTACGGCTCATCACAAGACACGGGTAGGATCCACCCGGTCTCGCGGCCCACAGGCCCCGTCTGCCCCCTTGTCTTTGAGAGTGGCCCCTTTTCTTTTGCTTTTGAGTAAATGTGTTGTCGGCACCGTCTGTAAAGTAAAACTGTGTAAGTGTTGCCGTGTGCTCGCGTAGTCGGTAGTAGATCTGCATTGTTGTGTTTCTTTTGTTACATCTGCTTTTGGTGCATAATTGTTGTAATTGTATATGTGTACTCTCTGTGTGCCACGGAATAAATGTGAATTATGTTGAACTGTTTTTCCCGTTTCGCTTCGTCTTTTCTTTAATTGAATCTCCATCTTGCTTCACGTAAATGGTTGGTAGTGGGCTTAATACGCCCGATAATGAATCGGAACCGTCGAGGCCGACGATAACGCCGCTCGGTTATCCCGATAGTACGGAACGGGTCACTTAAGTGGCCCGTGTCCGGAGTCGACCTGCGGCGAGGTGCGATCGCCCGGTCTACCCTCCGCGTGGGTACTTAGGTCGGTCGAATTTGGCGAACAACCCTATCCCACGCGGGGGACCGATTGGCACGATCGTGGTGAGGCCGAAAGGCCCATCCATGACTTGCTCCCGGCGTTAGTCCGAGAGGGTCACGACAGAATTGTCCGTCCGGTGGGCGACGTGCCGCGATTCGAGTTACGTGGCCGTTCGCACGCCGGCGGGTGCGAATTCGCAACAATACTGTACATGTTATTTACTACATCTGTTGTATAATATTCATGTTATATACTACACATCTTACAATGTATTATACACTTATATATGTTATATTATATGTGTGAAATGGTATATCTGTTATATACTATACATGTTGTGTACTCTACATGCTGTATTATATGTTATATACGATGCATGCTATTTACTATATCTGTTATATACATGTTTTATTCTATGCATGTTATATATTCTACATGCTATATTATGTGTTATATGTTATACATGTTATATTATATGTGTTATATAGTATATCTGCTATATACTATACATGTTATATACTCCACACGCTATATTATGTGATACATACTGTACATGTTATTTACTTCATCTGTTATATAATGTTATATACTACACATGTTATATACTTCATCTGTACATGTTATATACTACACATGTTACAATGTGTTATACACTTATATATGTTATATTATATGTGTGAAATGGTATATCTGTTACATACTATACATGTTATGTACTCTACATGCTGTATTATGTGTTATATACGATGCATGCTATTTACTATATCTGTTATATACATGTTATATTCTATGCATGTTATATACTCTACATGCTATATTATGTGTTATATGCTATACATGTTATTTACTATATCTGCTATAAACAGATGTTTGGTAATACAGAGCTTTAATATGGATACAAACACGACATAATAGCGACCGAAGCTTTTCGTGCTGTACTCTTCAGGGTAAAAAATAGCAGCAAGTGAAGGCTGGTGCTTTATACGCAAGTCTCAATAAGGTAGACACTGGTTGGTCCAACCGTAATGACGTCACGGTTAATTTGAACGACCATTGGTCGGCTCATCATCTTCACCTCAAGCTCCCATTGGCTGGAGCAGAGTTCGTCGATGATTGATGTTTGCAACCACATCCTGGAGGTAGGGGGGATGGGTTTCCCCTAAAGTCCATTCATTTATTACCATACTTCCCTTGATCTTTCCATGCTGAAAGACACAGAGATCGCACAAATTCCTTTTGACGACATAATATTGAATCAGTGGTAAGGATGAAGGTTGCTTCCAACATACGTAAATGAAACGAGCTCTGACCTCTGCTCAATATCCTGAACATATCTACATTGTACTGGTCTGCACAGATAGGGTTTGTAACCAGGTGCTGTGCAATGGCAGATGAAGCAGATACAGTGGCCGGTGGTTGCTGGATATTTGTACATACTCGCACTGGTTGTGTTCTAATCCTCACAATATTTCTTCGAATCATCAAGGGGATGTGTTGTTTCATCCGATCAGCCAATGTTAGTGTTGTGCGGCCCACGTACCAAGCTTCACATCGGCACTTAAACTCATAAATAACATTACTGGTTTGTGAGCTGGGCAGCACATCCTTGTTGACTGACGTCAACCAACGGCGAGAGGTAAAGATTACTCGGGGTTGCACAGCCAGAAACGTGTTGGACACAATATGTTTGATTTGTACTTCAAACCTTCTTGATGATTGCCCTTTCCAGGGCATCCTGATATAGACTGGACATTTGTCCGGACCAATCTTCCGATCTCTTGTCGTATTTATAAACTTGTGCATGTATCTCTGAACTATATGCTCAGGATAACCATTCTCACCGAGTATATTCATGATTTTGTCAATTTCAGCAGGAAGATTACAAGGTGAACAAATCCTCTGTGCTCTGTTAACTAGGATATTGATCAAGGAAATTTTGTTTCTCGTGGAGCTGTCGGAGTCCCACTGAGTATACTGCCCTGTGAAAGTGGCCTGTGACAGATGTTGTGAAACCAAGGTTGGATCTATCAACCAACCCGTCCAAAAGCGGTAACGTGTTTGACGATTCCAGCTTCGTGGTAAACTTCAGCGCTGGATGGAGAGTGTTGAGCCATGCCTGGAAATTGTCACATGCCGTCTGAGACTCAAATAAAGCAAAAATGTCATCAACATACCGATAGTATACGATGGGGGAATCGACCCCTTGC
This sequence comes from Eptatretus burgeri, assembly GCF_056783735.1. Classification (NCBI taxonomy): domain Eukaryota; kingdom Metazoa; phylum Chordata; class Myxini; order Myxiniformes; family Myxinidae; genus Eptatretus; species Eptatretus burgeri. The sequence continues at coordinate 3,070,010 of NC_140973.1, forward strand.
CGACCAGTCAGTTTCTGCATTTCGTGATAGCCTACAAAGATATTTGCAAGAGCTGGGCCAAATGGAGAACCCATGGCCACACCGTCCATTTGAACATACATCATGTTGTTAAAACTGAATTCCACTTCCCTTGTTGCTGTGTTCATTAATTCAACGAAGACGTGTTCCGAGATCATCGGTTGTTCCAGATCGGTGTGATGCAGCAAATGTGCGCATATCTCAATCGTCTCCGTCAATGGTACGTTCGTGAACAAGCTTTTAGTATCAAAGGTTGCCATGATGTTATGCTCACTTGTCAGTGTTTTAGCTCCAATTGATTCTGCAAATATGAAGGAATCCTTAACCACGAAATGAGAAAGTGAATCCAATACTGGTTGCAGTACCTCTCCCAACCACTTGGCAAGTTCATGTTGTGCCGATCACACCATGGACAGTATCAGTCTTCGAGGGATATTCTCCTTGTGAATCTTCGGCAGGCCGTACATTCTTGGACGTTGGGCTGCAACAGGTTTAATTCTGTCGTACACCTCCTTTTATAGTTCTCCATGTTTGAGAAGCTGCAGCAGTCGTTTGACGATCTGACCTTCCACCTGAGGTGTGCGATCATGTTCCATTACACTGCCCAGATTTTTAAATTTTGTTTCGTCTTTTAGGATGTCCATCATCTTGTCGAGGTAATCAATTTTATTCATGATTACCACTCCGGTGCCTTTATCCGGTTTGCAGATGTGAATGGCAGCATTCCTCCTCAATCCTTGTATTGCCAAGAGAACATCCCGTTGCATGTGAAAATCCGCAACGTCATTCGGGATTCCACAGTACGCATGCGCGAGGTCCGATAGTCTTGCCCTCAGCGCCTGGTCTGCTTCATTTGACACAGCCTGATGTGTTGATAGTTGAGCATACAGGAGTTCAAACTCTTCAAAAATGTCTTCCCTCTTGATATTCTAGTTGGGAATGCTGAAGCAAGAGCTGGGTATTGGGATGCAAGAGCAAGAGTTTGCCAAGTGGTTGGGAGCGGTCCTGCAACCAGTATTGGATTCACTTTCTCATTTCATGGTTAAGGATTCCTTCACATTTGCAGAATCAATTGGAGCGAAAACACCGACAAGTGAGGACAATATCATGGCATCCTTTGATATTAAAAGCTTGTTCACGAATGTACTATTGACAGAGAAGATTGAGATATGCATACATTTGCTGTATCACACCAATCTGGAACAACCGATGATCTCAGAACACGTCTTTGTGGAATTAATGAACACAGCAACAAGGAAGGTGGAATTCAGTTTTAACAACATGATGTATATTCAAACAGACGGTGTGGTCATGGGTTCTCCATTCGGCCCAGCTCTTGCAAATATCTTTGTAGGCTATCACGAAATGCAGAAACTGACTGGTCGGCAAGGGGTCGATTCCCCCATCGTATACTATCGGTATGTTGATGACATTTTTGCTTTGAGTCTCGGATGGCATGTGACAATTTCCAGGCATGGCTCAACACTCTCCATCCAGCGCTGAAGTTTACTACAGAGCTGGAATCGTCAAACACGTTACCGTTTTTGGACGTGTTGGTTGATAGATCCAACCTTGGTTTCACAACATCCGACTACCAGAAGCCGATTTTCACAGGGTAGTATTCTCGGTGGGACTCCTACAGCTCCACGAGAAACAAAATTGCCTTGATCAATATCCTGGTTAACAGAGCACAGAGGATTTGTTCACCTTGTAATCTTCCTGCTGAAATTGACAAAATCATGAATATACTCGGTGAGAATGGTTATCCTGAGCATATAGTTAAGAGATACATGCACAAGTTTCTAAACACGACAAAAGATCGGAAGATTGGTCCGGTCCGGATTGGTCTATATCAGGATGCCCTGGAAAGGGCAATCATCAGGAAGGTTTGAAGTACAAATCAAACATATTGTGTCCAACATGTTTCTCGCTGTGCAACCCCGAGTAATCTTTACCTCTCGCCGTTTGCTGACGTCAGTCAACAAGGGTGTGCTACCCACCTCACAAACCAGCAATGTTATTTGTGAGTTTAAGTGCCGATGTGAAGCTCGGTACGTGGGCTGCACAACACTAAGATTGGCTGATCGGATGAAACACCACGTCCCCTTGGTGATTCGAAGAAAGATGGTGAGGGTAAGAACACAACCAGTGCGAGCATGTAGAAATATCCAGCAACCACCGGCCACTATACCTGCTTCATCTGCGATTTCACAGCACCTGGTTGCCAACCCTATCTGTGCAGACCAGTACAATGTAGATATGTTCAGCATATTGAGCCGAGGTCGGAGCTCGTTTCATTTACGTATGTTGGAACCAACCTTCATCCTTACCACCGATCCAATATTATGTCGTCAAAAGGAATTTGTACGATCTCTGTGTCTCTTTCAGCATGGAAAGATCAAGGGAAGTACGGTAACAAATGGTGAATGGACATTAAGGGAACCAGTCCCTCCTCTCTCCAGGATGCGGTTGCAAACATCGACGAATGTTGCTCCAGCCAATGGGAGCTCGAGGTGAAGATGATGAGCCGACCAATGGGTGTTTGGATTAACCGTGACGTCATTACGGTTGAACCAATCAGTGTCTACCTTATTGAGACTTGCGTGTAAAGCACGCGCCTTCACTTCCTCCTTCACTTGCTGCGATTTTTACCCTGAAGAGTACAGCACGAAAAGCTTCGGTCACTATTATGTCGTGTTTGTTTGAATCCATATATCTGTTATATACATGTTATATTCTATACATGTTATGTACTCTACATGCTGTGTTATGTGTTACATACTGTGCATGTTATTTTCTCCATCTGTTTTATACATATTATGTACTATACATGTTATATACTCTACATGTTTTATACTTTACATGCTATATTATGTGTAACATATTATACATGTTGTCTATTATATATGCTGTCTTATGCATTATATACTGTACATGTTATTTACTATACAGGTTGTATTATCTGTTATACTTTGTACATGTTTATTATATCTGTTATATACATGTTATATTCGGGACATTTTATGTACTCTACATGCTACATTATGTGTTATATGCTATACATGTTTTATACTATACATGCTGTATTATGTGTTACATACTATACATATTATTAACTCGATCTGTTGCATACATATTATATACTAAACATGTTATGTACTCTACATGCGATGTGTTATATACTATGCATGTTATTTACTACATCTGTTATATAATATACATGTATACTACACATGTTACAATGTGTTATACACTATACCTATTATGTACGCGAAATGCTATATTACGTGTTATATACTATACATGTTATTTACCATATCTGTTCTATACACGTTATATACTTACACACTATATTATGTTATATACTGTATTATAATGTTATTTAATATATCTGTTATATACATGTTATATAGTCTACATGTTATATACTCTACATGCTATGTTATTTGTTATATACTATATCTATTGTATACATGTTAAAAACTACACATGTTAAAAACTATGTTATTTACCATGTGTTATATGCTCTATTTTATGCGTTATATACATGTGTTATATAGTTATGTCCCTTATGTTGTATACATGGACATAGAGTTATGTCCCTTGAGAGACAAAATTTTTGTTATACGAGTTATATACTATGCATGCTATCATGTGTTATATACTCTACATGTTAGATATAATATACGTTGCACTATACATGTCAAATTATCGGTGTTTTATACTATACATGTTATAATATGTGTTTTATACAATTCCGTGTTATATCGTATATACGATATGCTTTGAACACTAAACATGTTCTAATATGTGTTATATACTCCACGTTTTATTTTTTGTTATATACTATACATGTTTTTAAGTGTCATGTACTATTGCACGTTACATACAAATGTGTTATATAATATATGTGTTGTATACGATACATGTTATAATATACCAGTGTGGATCGGCTCACCATAAGTCACGACAGAGGCACAGGCTTGTTTTTAACTGAGGATAATGACTGCATGTGAGTCGCCATGTTGTCATAATTTACACCAATCATAAAACAAATATTTCTTTTGCACAAATTTATTTGTAACTAGAGGACCCGTGAAACCGTTGGGTTCCTGTTGTGACAGCAGTTTATAAAAAAAAAGTCATTTCAAAAAAAGAAAGACAAAAGATAGCTCCAGTGAACTATACTGCTGAGGTTGTTTGCATTGATCAAATAATCCCGAAGAGTATAGTAGGGTCATTTACAGCAATTCCGTGACCGTGGAGAGCATAGGTTCGTTTCTCAGTGGATTTCTCTTCTATGAGGGTTAAATAAAAAACTTAGCCCCCATGCCTCTCGCAAAAATTCGGGCTAACTCAGTGAGAGCCCCAAATGCAAGATGGCCACTGTCGGCCATGTTGGAAATTATCTTTCCAATGGTTTGGCCAACAATGCTACACAGTATATGTATTCTGGGACTTTCTGGGTCAAGGAATTCAAATTTGACCTACTTTTGACCTTCAAATCCAAGATAGCTGCTGATTTTTCAGCTGGGAAAGGTCGATTTTTCAATGTTGTCCTCGAGCCTTCATAATGGGCTCTCATGAAAGCTCTTTTCATGTTGAGTTGAGCAATGGACAGTAGAACTATAAGTAAATGCACAGAGGTCATCTTGATGGTCAAAAATGTAAACATTTGTGGTTGATGAGGAATAAACCTTTGCTCTCCATGGTCACGGAATTGCTGTAAATGACCCTACTACATGCATAAGAAGAATATTCCATTTTCCTTTCTCATTGGTGACATGCCCACCTCCAAGTTGATCGTGCCGCTCAACATGGAGAATCAAGAACTGTTCAAGGACATCATCCTGATTCTTGGCGCCTTCCACCAGCAGATGTCCTACATCTATGCTATCTATAAAAGATTCAAGGGCTCTGGCATGGCAGACACTCTGGTTACAGCAGGTGTAGTAGTGGAGGGGTCTGTTGACCAAGCACTACGAGGGAAGCACTACAGGCGGGGTGTGCTCTGCATCGTGCTCTGGAGAGAGGCTCTTATCCATAAACGACAGAGAGATTCTTGAGTATGAGGAACTATCAGAGGACATCAAGCAGAATCTTGACACTCCACGCAATGCACTCACCGAGACACATGAGGCTCTACAGGAAGCTCACAGTCATCTTGAGGATGATGATGATGACATGAAGGAGCTGATCAACAGAGTTTATGAGAAACCTGGCACAGACACGGGCAACTTCTGGATCTCATTCAAAGAGATGTCAGACCCTCTTGTCAAAAGTATTGATGCATGTCATGCAAGAAATGGCTCAGAGTACCTATCATCAGCATACAACATGTTGCCTGGACTGATGGCATATGACAACCATGACTATGGAAGGTGCTTGCCAGATTATTGGACGATGCTCTCTTCACTGTTGTTGTTGTTCGTCTTTTGGCTGCTCCCGTTAGGGGTCGCCACAGCGGATCATCCATTATGATCCGCATACTGATTTGGCATAGGTTTTACGCCGGATGCCCTTCCTGACGCAACCCTGGTCGCCTCTTACGACACAGGGATAAGGATTGGGTTTCGCCATGATTCCGGGCTGCCCTACACCCTCTCGTAGCGCGGCCCAGTGCAGAGCTCCCATCCTCAAGCGATCCTCCGAGTAGCCGGATTACAGGCACACGCCACTACGCCCGGTGATGCTCTCTTCACTGTCAGATGAGCAAATGGCCTTCTTCAACGATCACTTCACCCAGTCCATGACAGGGCTACCCTACTCCTGCCAGCCACTGGACCTTTGGATAGAAACGACTATGAATCTGAACTCGAAGCTGAAGCAAGGATGGCTTCAGCTTTTGCAGAATGAGAAGCAACTGTTCTCAACAACAAGGAATGCAAACAATGTCACGAGGGTGAAGGCTACTGTGAATCGGAACCTCAAGTGCCAGCATTCCCAAAGGAAACATGTTGAGTGTCAGCCAGCGAGGATGAAGAAGGATGAGCAGGCAGTTCATGACCTGCAGGCATGCATGAAGGATTTTGATGCTGAGCCCTTTGACATCTCCTCACCTACACAGGTCACTACAGTCTGGCCTGGTCGCATCATTGGAGTTAGTGTATGACCTCAAGATGCACTACAAGATGGCCAAGCACAGGTTGAAACAATCCTGCAAGAGCGAGTGTTCACCAAGATGAAGCCTCTCACTGCAACCATCCACAGGAATAAGAGGAAGAATTTTGCTCGTGTACAGATCTGTGCACCATCTGGTGTGCCCATGAAGGTGGCCAAGATTGAGAGGTCAGGGCTGGCAGCCCTGGTAGAACTTGTGGAGGGATCAGGTATGATACAGCTTGAGTCAGCACTTGAGGGGAGAGTGACTGAGGAGTGCCTCTCACTCTACAATGTAGATGGATCAATGCGCAAGACTGCGAAGAGCAAGTTGTTACAACTGTTCAACGTAGACCCAGTTGCTGAGAAACCACATCAGCCTCATGGACATGGAGCTGATCTGGCCACCCCCACACCCGAGGACCGAGAGGCTAGGAAGGGGGATGGCTCAGAGTACTGCTGGAGTGACTACCTGGATAAGATCTGCGCTATCATCCTCTCACGCCATGCTGATGCATGCCTCATCATCCTCATCAATGACAAGTATGACCTTCCCTTTAGCATCAAGGATGATGAGCATGATCGACGGGCAGCAAAACATCTCCACATCCCAAATGTTTTCCCTAAGCCCGAAGACATGTTCCCAGAAGCTGCTGAGTTCAACAAACTCATGGTCAATTCAGGAACAAGGTCAGACTGCAAAAGCTTGTGAAGGAACAGTTGAAAAAACAAGTTGGTCGGGTGCAGAGTAGCATCATATACTGTGAGGGTGAGATGTCAACTAACCTGAGCACTGGTGTGGCAAATGGAGACTATGTCTTCAAGCATCCAGAGGCAGATACAATGCTGCTCTCAGTCTATGCCAAGCTGAGGACCGGAAACTACACTGGAGCAGTTGTACTCGACAGCGAGGACACCGACGTGTATGTCCAGGCGGCTTATGTCTCGCAACAACTCCGAGGTGATCTGTTGATTAAACGCAAGAATGTGTTAATCAACGGCCGTGCCTTGCTTTCAGAACAGGTTGCAGATATCATCATACCTCTCGATGTCATCACTGGCGGTGATCACATATCAGGGTTCTATGGGCATGGGAAAAAGCCAGTGTTGGAGAAGGTGATCTCTGATCCTGAGGCGAGAGAGCTCCTCGGACGAGTGGGTGAGAGTCTGGAGTTAGAGGACGAAGTCAGAGCTGATATGAAGGCTTTTGTCCTCTCTAAAGTTTATGCTGAGAGTGCAGATGTTACCTGTGGCAGGCCAGAGCTTCTAAGTGGCACAAACTGAAGAAGAAGAATATGATCCGCCTCCCACCTGATGATGACTCGTTGGATCTCCATGTGGAGAGGCCGAACTACACATATTGCCAGCTCCATTACAACCTGTTAGAGCATCCGTCCCCCATTGACCATGGCTGGGAAATTCTGAATGGGAAGTGCTGACCAGTGCGCCACACCCTCCCCCCTTTACCCCAGCAGCTCATACCTTGTGACTGTTCAGATGAGAATAGTGATGAGAGTACTAGCAATGATGAGAAGAGTAAGGCCGGAGAATCCACAGATTCGGATGAAGACTAGCGGTCCATTAGTTACATTGGAAAGTTGTAAATTCAGGTTAAAGACATTGTACTTCCCTAAAATAGGGGGATATTGATGTACAAATGCATGCCAATGTATTAGAATATACACATTCGTTGGTCCACCTCCAGTAATTCCATGACCATGGAGAGCAAAGGTTTGTTCCTCATCAACCACAAATGTTTACCTTTTTGACCATCAAGATGACCTCTGTGCATTTACTTGTAGTTCTACTGTCCATACCTCAACTCAACATGAAAAGAGCTTTCATTAGAGCCTATTAAGAAGGCTCTAGGACAACATTGAAAAATTGACCTTTCCCAGCTGAAAATCAGCAGCTATCTTGGATTTGAAGGTCAAAAGTAGGTCAAATCATCAAACCAACATCAAATTTGAATTCCTTGACCCAAAAAGTCCCAGAATACATATACTGTGTAGCATTGTAGGCCAAACCATTGGAAAGATAATTTCCAACATGGCCGACAGTGGCCATCTTGGATTTGGGGCTCTCACGGAGTTAGCCTGCATTTTTGCGAGGGGCATGGGGGCTAAATTTTTTATTCAACCCTCATATAAGACAAATCCACTGAGAAACAAACCTATGCTCTCCACGGTCACGGAATTGCTGTAAATGACCCTACTAGTACTTGACTGAATCGGGAATTGATTTTTTAATAATTTTTTGTTGTTGCCCGATTTGAACGAAACTTGATATTGCGCGTCAATGTGAAGAAAAAAAACTGAGAAAATAAATTATTGTGTGTAATCTTCTAAACACAATTTTATTTATTCATGAACACTGAAGTATGAGATCAAAATGGCGATGTTTATTTTATGCTTAAAAATAAATTGTTCTTTGTCTATTCTTAATGTTTGAGATTTTAAAATAAATCATTTCAATAAAAAAGATAGCTCCAGTAAACTATACCGCTGAGGGTGTTTGCATTGATCAAATTCTCCCGGAGTACTTGACTGAATCGGGAACTGATTTTTTTTTTTTAAATAATTTTTTCGTTGCCCAATTTGAACGAAACTTGATACTGCACACCGCAGGCGAATGGTGAGTAAGGTGGGCCGAAAATTTTTCCACTGTCGTGTACCGTTTTGGCTGTATTTCAGGAACATGCATACAGTATATACTTACATACATACATACATATATACATACATACAAGATGAGAGTTTTAGTAATATGTAGATATTGGTGCTATTATATTGTTATAGATTTCCTGCCCGTCCGGCGTGCGAACGACCTCGTGTAACAAATAGCCGTCGCTTCGCCCACCGAACGGACAATCCAGTCGCGGCTTTCTGGATCAACGCCGGAAACCAGCCACAGGTGTATTTTAACCACACCACAACCTTATCCGCACTCTACCCGCGCTACAGGGTCCGATCGCCAAATCTTTGATTTACCAAATTATTCGCGCGGGTAGGTTACCGAGAGATTGGACCTCAATGGGACCGCTTGGAAACGCGCGGCTTAAGCAGCTCGCTTCCTTTTGGGATAACCGAGCGGGGTATTATCGCGCAGTCCCGTTGGACCCGATCACTTTACCGGCTATTTAAAAACCAACTATATTCCGAGTGCAAGATGGCAGCTCAATTAAGGGAAGGGGACGCAATGAACAGGTTTACATTCACACAAGGACATTTATTATAATAAAGCACGTATGCAATTAAACAAGGCAAAACACGTATGCAATTATACAAGCAACAAAAGCACGACAAAAGAACTACAACCGTCTACTTATTATGTACAGTCACTTGCACTTAACAGCAGTTCCTACTTATTAGACGGGCCCACGGACACACGTACGCACACACACACACCAAAGAAATGGTGGCAGAAGCCTTTAATTATCGGGCTCCAGCTCGGAGGACAGGTGAGCTGAAACCCAGAACCTATCTCGAACCTCTCCACCTCGTGTGGTCTTCAAGTTGTTCGGACCCGGGCTCCAGCGAGAGCGAGCTGGATCCAATCGCCGTGAGCCGCGATCCTTCCCGAGCTCCCGCGAATCCTCCTGCGCTTCTCAACACGTGCTGGTGAGACGAGGTGCCGATCCTTCCCGTCGATGCGTCACTTCCCCGAGGAACCACCTCCCGCGCTTCTCAACACGTGCTGGTGAGACGAGTCGCCGATCCTTCCCGTCGATGCATCGCTTCCCCGAGGAACCACCTCCAAGAAGAGGTCGATGAGTCGCACCAAGCCGGGAACCAAAATGGAGAACAAAGAGCTCCACGAACCAAGAAGAAGCCACCACTCGCAGCTTGAGCCGAGCGACCAGCCCAACTCTCTTCAAAAGAAAGCAGCTCGAAGCAAAAAGCTCTCCCGAGCCAAACAGAAGCCGAAGGCCCACTGAACCACCAAAGCAAAAAGCCTCCTCCCGAGCCAGGCCGCAGCCAAAGCTCACTGAACCACCAAAGCAAAAAGCCTCCAAAAAGCCTCCTCCCGCGCCAGGCCTCAGCCGAAGCTCACTGAGCCAGCCGAAGCAAAAAGCTTCCGAAGGCCTCAACGCTAACCCAAGCCAAAACAGGACCCGAAGGTCTGCTGAGCGACTACTCTCTCTGAAGCAAAAAGCTTACTACTCTAACTTCCCGAACACGAACAAAGAAAAGATCTTGTCCTTATCCTTCTCCCGCCCCTCCCCCGCTCCCGGCGTGACTCGTGAATCATGCCCTCGTGCTCCATCCCCCGCTCAGCCACCGTTGGGAGGGAGTTGTTGACATCATGAGTCACGGGACGGCAGGGTTCTTCTTGATCTTCGCAGAAGAGGGGGAGGGATGACTCCATTGTTCGTTCCCTAACTATTAAATCGATCCGCAGCGCATCTCATCGATTTCTGAACATTTAAACAATGAAAGGTGAGCTATCTATGGAACAAGCACTTATCGACATAGCTGACTAAAGGAACTTGAATGTTGTGTGCAATCGAATTCCCAAATTCGTGACAATATTTATTTTAAATCTAAAAAGGTCCAAGTCATCTGAAGCTCAAAATGGTCAAGGGTCCAAGCTGTCTCATCTGTCTGAAGGGTGTACGGGGTCTAAATGGTGTTAAGTTCTCAGGGGTCGAAAGGGACTTAAGGGGTGCAAAGGCCAAAAGGTTCTTGGGTCTATAAAGGGTACAAAAGGTCTGAAGGGTGAAGGGATCTAAAGGTATTTAAAGTGTTGAAAGGGTTAGGTCAGGTCAGGTATGGGAGCATGTGCCGGAGCAGCGCGACACCGCGTCCCCCTTTCCGCCGATACTCCAGGGGCCTCCGTCTGGCCATCCCCCAGGCAAATGCCTGGCCCATCCCCATCTCCTTGAGATGCTGATCAACCTGCTACAACCACGAGGCATGTGTTCGGCCCATTGGCCTGCTCCACTGGCTCCCTTGCTGAGAGAATCTGGTGAGCAGGATCAGCGTCAGGAAAATGAGCCACATGTCCATACAGCCACAGCTGATGCTCACGGACTATGCAGGTAACAAATCTCATTTGAGTCTCTCTCAGCCCGCTCGTTGGACACAAAGTCCGACCAGCGATAGCCAAGGATTCTCCAAAGAGATCTGGTACCAAAGGAATTAAGTCTCCTCAGATCCCTGGTCAGAGTCCAAGTCACATCCATAGAGCAACACTGGAAGTACCAAGGACCTGAAGACTCAGACTTTCATCCTCCCGCACAGATACCGGCAGCGCCGCACCCCAAGATCCAGTGAATCCATGACTCCCCAGGCACGACCCAGACTTCTGTTGACCTCTGGCTCACAGCCAGCAGAGACATGAATATCACTGCCAGGGTAAGTGAATCTCTCCGTGACCTCAACATCCTTGCCACAAACAGGTATAGACAGGATAGCAGCATCCAAGATGTCAATGAAAGCCTGGACCTTAGTTTTGACCCAGGAAACCTGTAATCCCAGTGGCTCTGACTCCTCATTCAGCACCTTGAGGGACCCCGAAAGGATATCTTTTGTTTCCGCAAAGATGACTGCATCATCTGCAAAATGTAGGTCAGAGATCTTCACATTCCCAAACGATGCACCGCAGCTTGATCTCTCTGACATCCTCCCGAGAAACCAGTGCATACAAATGCTGAAAAGTGTGGGGGCCAGTATACACCCCTGCCGAACTCCAGTAACAACTGGAAATAAGTTAGAGATCTGATCACCACATCTCACAGCATTCTCAGTACCAGAGTGTAATTCGGACATCAGATTGATCAGTTTTGGTGGCACCCCACAAAGACCAAGAATCCTCCAGGGGGAATCCCGATTCACTGAACAAAACGTTTTACAGAGATCAACATAGGCTTCAAGCATTCCCTGTCAAAACTCTAGTCTGTGTTCAGTGAGGACCCGAAGAGCAAGGATACGGTCAATCGTTGATCTCTTTGGTATAAAGCCTGACTGCTCTGGACGCTGATGCTCAAGTCGATGGTGGCGAACCCTATCAATAATTATCTGAGCAAAGACCTTGCCTGGTCCTGAGAGCAGCGTCACCCCTCGGTAGTTGTTGCATTCTTGATGATCACCCTTCCCTTTACAGAGAGGGACAACAAGGCCCCTCTTCCAGTCAGTTGGGGTGATGCCTGTGTTCCAGAGTACAGAACTGCATGCAATGACGTGAGTACATCATTTCCACCAGCCTTGAGATGTTCAGCATGGATACGACAGGTCCCAGGAGCTTCACCCCATTTCAACTGGTTCACCGCAGCCTGCTTTTCCACAAACGAAGGTGGACCACAGTTGATTGGAGGGTCGGCAATAGGGAGAGTAATGCCCTTGACATCCAACTCAACAGCTGGTGGATAAGCCTGCTACAGCCGCTCAAAGTAAGCGGGCCTTCACTTCGGCCTCCTCTGTCAAGAGCCTACCACCCTCCGCTCGAACTGCAGTACACCGAGGGATGGGCTTGGAGGAACACAATGTGCGAATTCCCCTGTAAGCAAGACGAGCATCACTTGACCACAGGTGATGCTCCACTGCCTCACAGATTCATCGTACGTAGTCCTCCTTGTGCACCCTTGGTGTACGTGCAGTTTTGGGCCTCAGCTCCCTGAACTGCTCAGCTCTGCCATTTAGCGTGGCCCTGCGACTCTGGTCAATGGTATTCAGTGTCCCTTGAGAGACAAAATTCGTTTTCGCCCTCCTGTGAGTTCCAAGGCATCTACCAGCAACATCAAGGATGGTGGTCTTGAAGGCACTCCACAACTCTTCAGGATCCCCCAAAGCACCCAGACCCCCCAAATCTCCATTCAGCCTGTTCGCAAACTCCTCAGCTACCCTCTCATTCTTGAGCTTGCCAACATCCAGCCAAGGCTGGGATGGTACCATTCTCCTGGATTTAATCTGCAACTTCAGAGTAGTCACAACAAACCTGTGGCCAGTATTGAGGAACTGAGAACTCCAATAGACCCTGCAGTTCTGGATCATTCTCCAGCGACAATCATTGAGCACATGGTCAATCTCCTTTGCCACACCACCAGCATTGGAATACCAACCAAGTATAGCGATGAGCTTATGGGCACTGAAACTATGAAGCAGTCACCCTAAGTCAATGACTTCTTGCAAAGTCAAGCAACTTAGTGCTATTCTGGTTCATAGTTCCAGACCCATGGGGACCAACACACATAACCATCCCTATCAGTTCCAGTAGATGCAGTGAAATCCCCCAAGACTAGAAGAGTATCTTGCCTGGGGCACTGATTAACCAGACTCGAGCGTGGCATAGAATGAGTCCTTCACGATCAGATCACTCGCCTCATTCAGAGCATATACAGAGACCAGGGAAATGATACCCAAGGAGTGACGAATCCTAAGTCTCATAATACGCTCGTTGACCGGTGTTAACTCAATTATCATTGGAGTCAGCTTATTGGACACAGCTACAGTATCTCGTTGGATATGGTAACCATGATTTCGCTGCAATCCAGTCTCTGATCCTCAGAGAGTGCTGCAAAACTGATGTCCAAACGCTTGAGGACAGGTGATCATCCTCTCTTCGTGATAGGACATTACATGCACCCACATGAAGGGACCTCCTCAGGTTAACCGGTGTGGTGGACACCTCAGCATCACTCTGACACCATGAGCTTACCCTGTGGTTGAAAGGGTCTTGAATTTTAAAGGTGTCTTAAAGAGTCTTTAGGGTCTTTAAGGTCCTAAGGGGTCTTCAGGATCTTTTGGATATTTTGGGTCCTCGGGGTCTTTTTGGTTTTTGGGGACATTGGGGCATTTTGGTATTTGGTGGGCTCATGGTATTTTGGGTCTTCAGGGGTTTTTGTGGTCTTTGGATATTAAGGGTCTTGGAGGTCTTAAAGGATCTTCAAAGGTCGAATGGGTCTCAGCGGTCGAAAGGTACATTCCAATCGCACTGAATTAATCAACGTACAACCATTGTGCAACTCACGTTCAAACAGAACATAATTAGACATATCGTCACATGGCTTCCCAGCTTCACGGTCCGATGCAGTTTTTCGTTTTTTCTGTAGATGTGTTACATACTTTGACATGTTACATATGGTAGGTGTTATGGACTATTACACTGGCAAATACCACCCTTCGCTTCGCTGATGGGAATTGTGGGAGAGCGTTTGTTGGAAAAAGTATGTGAACCTTTACATTCAGGAACTGGTGGCACCTCCTTGAGCAGCAATAACTTCAACCAAACATTTCCTGTTACTCTTGATCAGTCCTGCACATTGCATTGGTGGACTTTTAGTTCTTTCCTCCTTACCCAACTGCATCAACTCAGAGATTTCTTTTTTTTCTGGCATACAATATCGAGGCTCATATAAGAGCTAACAGAGAGAATGTATAACAAAAGGCCCGGTCACACCTTGACGTTTTAGCCAGCGATGGCAACGTATTAAAATGTATGTAAAACGCTGGCTGACGTTGAACTTTTGATGTTTTTTTTTTAAGATTCGGACGTATTCATAACGAGTTGGTCGTATGCATAACATATTAGTAATGGACACACAACGTTTCGTTGTGTTATAGATAACTTATACCAACGAATGCTGAACCTGTTGTCAGCCTACACAACCAATGCCCAACGATAGTCTAACTTCGGCATAGCGCGTTGCACGCATCGCCGACGATGTCGTGACGTAGCCTATTAAAAGGCTGACGCACAACGATTCGAATCATAACTGCCGTAGAAATGGAAGTGTCAACATCGCGGTCATATCTTGGCGATCTTGCCAGCGTATGCCTACCTAAGAAAAATGTGTCTAAAACGTTGGGGAACGTCAAATACGGTATGAGTAAGTTTGGTATACGTGAGTACAACGCTAAAGTACGCTATCATACGTCGTAGTAAGTAGAGTACCTCAAGAAATTTTAAACATGTTCAAAATTTTACGACGTACTCGGCGTATGACACATGTTCCGCATGCGATGGGGATAAGTTTTACACACGATATGTGGATGCTTACACACGTCCACAAAGGCTACTTATAAGCTACTCATAAGTCGAAACACGTCGCGGTAATGTCTTTTTTACGCGAAACATATTTCTAACTTATGTTTGACGTGCTTTGAACCAATTCTTTACGTAGTCCCAACACACATCGACATATGTAGACATATTCCAATGACGTCTTCCGGTCGACAAAAAAAAAAAATGAACGTGTTTCTAGGTTACAACTGCCATATAAAGACGTGTTCCCAGCAGTTTTGGGAATTGGTATATAAAAATGCTGCTCATAAAAGGGGAACCCAACAGTGTTTTCGAGTCCTTTTTGAGTCGATGTCCATGTCAGCAGTAACAGTATCAGTATCAGTATTAGTATTAGTAGTAGTTTGTTCATGTTGGCAGTAGTAGGTGAGTGTGAGGGGGAGGGTGTGGGTTATGATGGATCCTCCTTGCGTCCGCGTGTCCACGGGTAGGTTCATAGGCTGCCACTCAACGATTTAAATGGCTGCATCTCCACTATTGAAAGTAGACGCTTGTGCTCAACAATTGGATTTTTTTTTTTACACTCAACGACTTTTAAATGGCACCACTCAGCTATTTTCATTGTTTACAATGAACGATTTAAATTGCTGTCACTCGCCTTTGTTTTTTGACGCTGGCGCTCGGAAATTTTAATAGTTTCTATTGAACGTGCTAAATCGCTCAAACCCCACTATTGAAAGTAGACGCTTGCGCTCAACAATTGGATTTTTTTTACACTCAACGACTTTTAAACGGTACCACTCAACTATTTTCATTGTTTACAATGAACGATTTAAATTGCTGTCACTCGCCTTTGTTTTTTGACGCTGGGGTTTGGAAATTTGAAGCGTTTCTTCTGAACGTGTTAAAACGCTCAAACTCGACTATTTTAAATAGACGCTGCCGATGGAGAATTGGAATCATAGCCAAGCTAGACATCGAAGTGTGAACATCCTCGTCATGCCGAAGAAAAGTTTGAAGAATGCTGCAAATAAGTGTCGTGGCCGTGGACGCTGACACAAGGACGATCCATTATACCGACGTCTTTCAGCCTATGAGTAACTTAAAAGTAACGTCTGTTGATGTGTGGCAACGATCGCGTAACGTGCCAACAACACGTTAATCATAGGTTAGAAATAAGTTTCGGGTACGCTAAACATTACCTCGGCGTGTCTCAACTTATGATTAACTTACAAGTAGCATGTGTTGAGGTCTGTCAACGATCGCAGACCGTGCATACAACTTGTGGCCAGCGTAGCGGAACGTGTGAGTCATACGCCGGCATACGTCGTGAAATTTCAAGCATGAAAAAATTTGAGGACAACCGAAAAGTACAACGTTTAAAGCCAGCGTACAACGACGTATGGCAGTGTTTTTCAGCGTGCTCTCAATGTTATCAAAACTTACCCATAACGTATTCAACGTGTGCCAGCGTTTTAGAAAAAAAAATTCAAAAATTGGCATACTTTGGCTAAAACGTCAAGGTGTGACCGGGCCTAAAGAAAGCAGGAGACGAGGGGTGGGAGAGGAAAGCACAAAACAGTGGGGAACAGCGACATGAGGAGATTTGTGGAAGGGAGAGAGTTGGGGCTGGGGGAAAAAGTAACAATGGTGTTGAAATTCCTCTATTTGTACACTGTCTGCCTGACAGTGGATTGGTGGTCCTTAACATCTTTAGAAATGGCTTTGTAACTCTTTCCAGACCGATGAGCATTGACAACTCTTTTATTTTTTGAGTTCCTCTGAAATCTCTTTTGATGGGTGCATGACACACTTCCACAAACCTGTGTGGTGAAGACCAGACCCTGAAGGTGACGAGCAAAGTTTGTTTTTCATGTCGGGCAGGGCTACCCAAATTCACTCCTGATTGTCATGCCATTGACTGAAACACCTGACTGTAATTAATTACCCCCTTAATTGAGCTGATTAACCTCGAGGTTCACGTACTTTTTCTGACAAAGAAATTAAATTTGGATCATTTTGCTCAATAAATAAATGAAAAAGTCGAATTTTTTTTGTGTATGTGCTATTTCTTTAATAAGGTTCGCTTTGTCTGTTATTCGGTGTTCGATGAAAATCGAATCACATTTTAGGTAAAATTTATGCAGAAATACAGAAAATTCTAAACGGTTCACAAAGTCTTTGTCACCACTGTATGTACAATTTACCAATCAACAATTCCAACAGAACAGGAGAAAACCAAATGAGGAAAACAATGTACAAAGTAAAGGAATTCATTCTAATAGTAAAATAAAACATTACTACAAAGTATAGAAACACTTGATTCTTAAAGAAATTATATTATACAGTATGAGGAATACTAATTCATTTTGATGAACTTCGCATACACTTCCTAAACACCATTATTCCACAAAATCAAGTACATTTATCGTTTTGGAAAAATTAGACTAGTTCTAACCAACACCAGGCACACGGTTCTAACCGTATGCCTGGTGTTGGCTTAATGGTTCAGGGTGGTGGGCTTTGGGTCCTAGGGTCCTGAGTTCAAATCCTGCTAAGCTGTTACATTAATAACAGGTGGGGTTAACTCTGCCTGTCATCCTTCCGAGGTTGGCAAAATGAGTGTCAGCATGCTGGTATCCTGTGTTGGAGTGGCGACCCGTCCAGGATTGTGCCCAATAGCCAAGGAGACTGCTTACGCAACACCAACGCTCTGCACAGAGTATGATCCCAATCTCCTCCTCCTCTTACCTTGCAGATGTAAGTGTTCTGAATAACAATATGACGTTGCATTGGTGAAGGGGTTTACCATTTCGCTTATAGTTCCTACACAGTTTGGGTGTAGGTGTGGGGGTGTCTAACTTTGTTTATGCCTGCGTCAATAAAACATTGGCATAATTCACAGCTCCTGAATAAATCAGGGAAGAGAGGATTGAAAAATAGAGGTTTAACGGCAACCATTCTTGGGGTGGTATGCCTTCGCTTTGTGACTCATGGAAAGGCCTTTGCAGGTATTGTAAAGGCGGCTCTGGCAGAATATGGGAGTGTTAATGTACCGCATGTTTGCGGTGGGTCAGGAAGATTTCAAGACCATAGCCAAGTCTGCCCGCTTGCTTTAAAATATAACAGGCCAAGGGGTGATTTAGCAGGTACATATAGTAGCATTGAATGGAGCACAAGCGAAAGGCCATGGCACAGAACTTCACATGAACAAGACTGACCTCCATTGTATGCAGAAAGGCATATAACATTTGGCCGCAGCCAATGACTGCCTTCCCGTAAAAAATCCACCAGTTTGACCTGGATCCTGCCCAGCAGCATTTCCGGTGGTTGCATGCAAAGAAATTGATGCCATAAAATTGTGGCAACCAAGTTATTGGCCACCAAGACGCGTCCTTTAAAAGAAAGATGTGGCAGGGCTCTTTTCCACAGGTTCAATCTCCTCTCTATTTTCTCAGGCCGTACAATTTTTTTTTCACAAATTGTGTGGAACCCAGGAATACACCAAGGTTATCGACACCTTCTCTTCTCCATTTTAGGTTTTCTGGAAGAGGTGGTGGAGGTATCAAGACAGGTGAGCACCTATTAACGCATGGGACCCAAAAGGTTTACTTTTCTTCCAATTAATTCCAAGAGAAGAAGCAAGGAAAGAAATTGTCAAGGATTCAACAAGAGAAAAAATGTTGTTGTTCCTGATTGCAATGCAAACTTCGTCTGTGCATCAGCTTATACAGTCAAAGAAAGGCTCCTTGGAAAACGTGTTAGACTGGCAATATTCTCTCTGTGTATACAAAGTAGTGGTTCCATTGCTCATGCAAAAAGCAAGCCTGAAACTGGGCAACCTTATCATACCCCTCTCTGAACTGTATGGGGGAAACAAGCTCATTGTTAACCTTTATTACACTGGAGATGTCAGTGTGCCATGGAGTGATAAAGCTTCTGGAATTGACCCCAGAGTCACATGCTTCTAACACACACCACAAGAACTCGTGATCGATGCTGTCGAAAGCTTTTTTGAAGTCAAGAAACAATATTCCAAAATTATTTTGTTCATGGCTAATGTCCAGTAAATCTCGAACCAAAAAAAAATGTTCTAAACAGAACGACCGGGGATGCAGAAGCTTTGATCAGGTAAGACCAGTTCCTCAATGACTTTTCTTTCAAGCGATTTGCCATCGCCTTCGAGAAAAATTTGTAGTCGATGCTCAATATTGAAAGTGGTCACCAATTCTCCATCCGCTGGAGATCTCACTGTGGGAGGAGACTCACCACTGCTCTCCTGAGACTTCATGGCATTACGTCAGATCGCAGAGATTGTTGAATAACGTTCAAAAGTTCAGGACCCAATAGGTCCAAAAATGCAAAATAAAACTCAACTGGGAAAGCTATCAATTCCTGGAGTCTTTCCATCATCCATTTCACCCAGGGCACATTCCAGCTCAGCAAGGGTTAACGGTACGTCAAGCTCCAGGCGTTGTCTTTGTCAAGAGAGGGAAGATGGGAGGTAAAGAGTTTTATCTTATCTTCAGACATCCTTTTTTGAAAATAGTCCAGAATAGAACTTTCTAATGGTATTTTTGTGTTTTTAATTTTTTATTTATTAACAACATTCCAACCCAGGTCTATCACTAAAGGAATAAGCCATTATGGTTTGGTTTCATTTAAGGTGGAAAAAGGATTTGCTGGGGCTATCTGATACTTTTATATTTTGTATTCTTAGTCAAACTATAATCCCGCAGCCTTTTCCTGCATCAGTTCGCCAAGTTCAGTCTTTCTTTCGAGGAGTAGCTGATGGTTTGTCTTATTCCTTTGTTTTGCCAGTTTGTTCTCCAAATTCAGAATTTCTGTTTCTAATCCAGCCAATGTGGCTCGACTTTCATGAGTGTGAGTGACGTATGAATTGAACTGTTGACAAACAGTCGTATCTGGGTTTTCATATTGTCCCACCATGAGTTAATGGATGTGAAAATGTTTTTTTTTTTTTAGCAACTACTACTATCCAGAAATTGCGAAAGGCTTCTTTCAAAGAAGCCATCATCGAAAAGACTCAAATTAAATTTCCAAAAGGCACTCTTTTGTTTGAGTTTGGGGAAAGGATAGGCTCATAGTGACCATGTGCTGGTCAGAAAAGATAGAGTGGAAGATATTCGAGAAGGCTGTGTCATTTGAAAAATGTGGGGTGATGCACCATCGGTCAAGCCTCGCTAAAGATACTTGACCATTGGAGCACCGACACCATGTATACTGTTGGTTAGTTGGGTCCATCAAACGCCATACATCGGTGAAACCCATGACGGAAAGGAAATGGGAGAGGTCACCATGGGCTTCGGGATATGTTTCTGATGAGTTTACGTCGAATTGCGGTTTAAAAGGGCAATTTAAGTCACCTCCAATGCAAATGCACTGATTGAGGTCGATCAATTTAAAATGGTTTAATACTAAAGAGAAGAAGGCTTTTCAATCAGTACTATCACTTGATGCATATGCATTAAAAAATAATTAATTGTAAGTTGTTAATCACCAGTTCCAGGGAACTAAAATCCTCTATCACTTCCTGAAGGAGCCAAGATTCAGATGCTAGCCCTGGCTTTAACAAGAAGCCAGAACCAGCAGATGCAGAGGACATGGTACTGAAGAAGCATTGACCTTTAAAAATGCTGCAACAGTCATGTTCTACCTTCTCTGAGATATGCGTTTCCTGCAATAAAATCACACCAACTTGCTTTCGTTGGAATAGACTATTCACTTGGATCTGGCAGATGTGATTAGCCACCACCACCATTTATAGTTAGTGTTGCAACAGTGAGTGTATCCACTGCTTGGTTATAAATTTTGCCTGATGCTGAGAATACTCAGCCTTTGTTTTTGTTATGACTTTCTTTAATCGATGAAATTGTGATCTTGTCAAATTTATTTCATCGGACTTTTTCAGGACTTGAATAAAGGGAGATAAACCAGGAAAGTGATCAAAATGACAACATTCTGTTGTGCATACGTTTTGTTCTGAAACGAGAGAACAAGATGGGGAAAGTCTTGGGGTTGATTTGTCATCGACTGTGACAAGCCAGTCATGTCCACCTCCTCTTCTGATTCTGATATCCCAGACAGTGCCCCACCAGAGTCTGGGTCAATACCCTCAGCCATTCCTGTTTTAGGAACAAGAATGTTATTGTCTGGGGGGGGGGGTTCTCCAGAGTGTTGCGTTGAGGAAACATCAGCACAATGATGACTGCTGTCCTCAGAACCTTTGTTTCCACACTACCGTTGATTTTTATTTATACTTTCATTTGTTAAATGGGTGTAATCATATTGGGTCACGGTTTGTTCAGCTTTGAGTTCCTGGATCAATGATGTATCGTTCACAGACTTAAGGGCAGCTTTAGGCGCATCATTGACGTCATCTGTGCGAGTAATCGAAGCACACTGTTGTACAGTTTGAATCTCATGACTCTTCTCCAAGGGACCCGTTTCACTTGTTTGATGAACATTTTGCAAACGGACTTCAGGAGCAAGCTGTAGAGTTTTTGTAACAATGGTCTCCAAATCGGGCACAACCTTATTAACAGCCCTAATGCGTCATTAACATCAGGAGCTCTTTGTTTACTAACAACCTATTTCGACACTGTAATCATATCAACACTGCACAGGAGCAGTATTATCATTCGTGGATGACACGCTGGTTTCCCCCTCAGTGGGAACATTAGATGATGGAGTAACCACAACCTCCTCCTTACACACAGTGTCAGTGTGACCTGTTTTGCCACACCTGATGCATGAGGCTTTGGAACAAAACCACTTCAAGTGTCCAAATGCTCCGCACTGAAAAAAAAAATGTTACGGTGGAGGATGATGCATACATCTGGTAAATACTATCCTCAAAATTGATTTTCAACGAGATGCTGAGGCCTGTATCATCAGCAAGGTCAGGTAATATCATATAAACGCGTCTTTGAAAACTTATCACGTGTTTTTTTGACAGCCACGAGGAATCCTGGAAAGCAATGCACCATAAGGGGATAACATGGCCATAATCTTATCATTTGTAATGAAAGGAAGGACGTTTGATGTTGCAATTCTCATCGCAGAAGTTTGCATCAGCGACGACATCATAAAGTGACCACTTTTGCGGGTATTCCAGCACTTGCGACCTCATGGACGAGTTCATTGTGAGAAACGAAAACAACCACTTTCTGGTTCATATTGTTACGAATTTGGAATTCAATTGCACACAACATACAGGTTCCCTTAGTCAGCTATGTCGAGAAGTGCATGTTCCCAAGAGAGCTCACCTTCCATTGTTTAAATGTTTTGAAATAGATTAGATGCGCTGCGGATCGATTTAATAGTTAGGGAGCGAACAATGGAGACGTCCCTTCCCCCTCTTCTGCGAAGATGAAGAAGAACCCTGTTGTGACGTCAACAACTCCCTCCCACCCGTGGTTGAGCGGGGGGTGGATCACGAGGGCATGAGTCACGCCGGGTGCGGGGGAGAGGGTGCAATGGAGAAAGAGGACATCTTTTCTTTGTTCGTGTGGGAGTCCTGTGGTAGGGCTGAGTTCGTGGGCTGAGTTCGGGGGAGTCCCGTGGCAGAGTTCGTGAAGAAGTCCCGTTCTGAGTCCCGTGTGCAAAGTTTGTGTGCTGAGTCCCGTGGGGTTGGTAAGCTTTTTTGCTTCAGAGAGAGCAGTCGTTCAGCAGGCCATCGGGTCCTGCTTGGCTTGCTTGACTTGAGGCCTTCGGAAGCTTTTTGCTTCGTTTGGCTCGGTGAGCTTCAGCTGCTGCTTTGTTTTGGAAGGAACTTGAGCCGGTTGTTCGGCTCGAGCTGCGAGTGGAGGCTTCTTCCTCTTCTTCCTCTTCTTCTTGGTTCGTGGAGCTTTTCGTTCTCCATTTTGTTTCCCGGCTTGGTGCGACGCATCGGCCTCTTCTTGGAGTTGGATTCTCGGGGAAGCGATTATCGACAGGAAGGATCGGCGCCTCGTCTCACCGGCACGTGTTGAGAAGCGCGGGAGCTCAGGAAGGATCACGGCGATTGGATCCAGCTCGCTCTCGCTGGAGCCCGGGTCCGGACAAGTTGAAGACCACACGAGGTGGAAAGGTTCGAGTCAAACTCTGAGTTTCAGCTCACCTGTCCTCCGAGCTGGAGCTCGTGATTAAAGCCCCTTGCCACCATTTCTTGGGTGTGTGTGTGTGTGTGTGTGTGTGTGTGTGTGTGTGTGTGTGTGTGTGTGTGTGTGCGTACGTGTGTCCGTGGGCCCGTCTAATAAGTAGGAACTGCTGTCAAGTGTAAATGACTGTACATAATAAGTAGACGATTGTAGTTCTTTCGCCTTATTTAATTGCATATGTGTTTCATTATAATAAATGTCCTTGTGTGAATGTAAACCTGCTCGTTGCGTCCATTCCCTCATTGACTGAACATTTCGTGTGTTGGGAGTTAGAAAGCCGTTGGTTTGCCGTAATAGGGGGACATTTGGACCGACGGTTCTCGGCGATTACGCCGCTTGGAATCGCGCACGGACAAGCTCGCCTCGGCGGTTTGTTCCGTACGAGTTCCGTCGAGGGTGGAATACCCCGGTAGTTGGATCACGTGGGTATTTAGGTAAATTGAAGAATGGCAATCGACCCTACCCCACGTGATCTGCCGATTGGCGTATTTCGGTTCTTGTACAAGGACCCGTCGCTCAGAGTTATCCGGGCGGCGATCTATATTCTGGGCGATCGGTCGGGCCGACTCGACTTGCGGCTCCGTTCAGAGCGGTTGGTTGGTGGCTGACATGTGATATGCAACAATATCACAGATGCCAACCCTCCCGATATCATCGGGAGGCTTCCGAAAATTCACCCAAACTCCCGCCCTTACGATCACTATCCTTATCCTCCCGAAATTTTGATATTTTTGCACTGTTCACTAATCAGAATGTACTAGTATGAGAATTGAATGAAAAGCATCGTCTGCTACGTATAGCATGTGGTAACTCCATAACGTTCGCTGCTACCAAATTGTACGTAAAAAATTGCAAATTCAAATGAGGAGCAGCGAAACATTGGGTCTGGATCTCGCTTATGCGATCATGCACTGAGATTTAGTGCATGCGGTATGTGTGCAATACAGTGCATGCGGTATGTATGCACAGTGTATATGCATGCGATACGCTCACTGCATGCAGCTGGGCCCCGTACCAGCCCGGCGGTCGCGACCACCGTGCGGTGTTTAACAGCCGCTAGAGTTCTACGAGTCGCGCTGCAGCTGTGGAACATCGACTTCGAAGTTACCGATGCTTCAAGCCCTCGATGTTGATTACGAAATGGCAGAAAAGAAGCTTACGAAGACCAAGAAATGGTCTCAGAAGTACAAGACCGAATACAGTCTCCAATACCCGTGTATTCGAAAGTCTGAAAGAGGAATTCATCATGCGTATTGTACAGTATGCAGCGTTGATATTTCAGTTGAGCACGGAGGTCGCGATGATATTCGGAAGCACGTTGGAAGCAAACGGCACACAGACATTGCAAAGGAGAGATCTTCGAGCACGAGTACCGGTACACTTCTGAATTATTTCACCAAACAAGGGACAAGCGAGGAAGAGGATGTTACCCGAGCGGAACTTCTCTTTAGTGGATTTATTGTGGAACATAACTTGCCCATATCAGTCTCAGATCATGCTGGACCTCTATTTCAAAAGATGTTTCCAGATTCAAAAGTTGCTTCAAAGTATGGATGTGCAAGAACAAAAACTTCAGCAATAATTGGTGAGTTGTCAAATGTTACTGCTTCATCTATTGCCGATATTGCTAGACTACCTCCATTTAGCCTAGCTACAGACGGTAGCAATGACAGTGGTGAGGCCCAGCTATATCCTGTCCTGATTTCGTACTATGACAACAGTGCTGAGATTGTGAAGCAAGGTTTGCGAAGTTTGCCTGCGTGCAAACAAGATTCCACTGGAGAAAACATTTTCAAACTGCCTGATCATGAGTTCAGTGACAGGAAAATTCCGTGGGGAAATTGTGTTTCCTTTTGTGCTGATAATGCCTCTGTCATGGTGGGCAAGCACAAAGGAGTCGCTGCTTATATCCACAAACAAAATCCAGAGTGCTACATCATGGGATGCCCTTGCCATATGATGCACAATACGGCCAAGAAGGTGGCTCAGGCCTTACCCATTGAATTAGATGACTTTCTCATCGATATTTACTACTACTTGGACAAAAGTAGTAAACGCGTCAAAGGAGTGAAAGCACTGCAAGAACTCTGTGATGCCCCGACACACAAGATTCTGAAGCATGTCGCAACAAGGTGGCTGTCCCTTGGTCAGTGCCTAGACAGGCTGATTGAACAGTGGGAGCCACTTCGCCTCTTCTTCAAAGAAGAAGTACGAAGAAAAATGCAACCAACTGTAGCCAAGACTCTAACAACGAGCAAGAAGGACGGCACTGTATCTACTGCCAGTACTGGCACTGCAGGATCAAGCACTAGTGGAGCAGCATTCACCACTACCACTG